>NC_088643.1:36275054-36825054 GCF_964019385.1 Sycon ciliatum
GTCTGCCCTCGTACTCAATGGAGTAGATGTACAATAAGGGGGCGTTCGAATTGTCTTCATCTGCTCTTCAAACAAATTTAGATTAGTTGAAGTGCCCCATTAGAACGGTTTCTATCATTTTTTAGTTTTTCAGTGGAATTGTCATGGCGATGATTGATGACGTCCGATCAGATCGACCATCTCCACGTACTACGTGACGTTGCTATTCTAAACTCTTCGTAACTATTCCACCTCTCCCATAGGATGAGGATGTGGAGTTTCGAGGAGTGTCGAGGAGCTTCGTTTTTCTGAAAAATGAAACTCCCGAAAAGTCAAAGAGTGACAATTCGAACGCGCCCTTAGTTTTACGAATGCATTGAACGTCGCCTGAGCTAGATCTACAGAGTACAGTGGTGAACTGTCGTTCCCTGATGAAGGCCAACCGGCACCGACAGCGGCAGTCGTCCCAAGAAGAGAAATCGTGACCGCAGGGTTATCTGGTTCAACCCGCCATATAGTGCGAGTGTGGCCACAGGCATCGGTGCACGGTTCCTGAGGCTAATCCGAAAGCATTTCCCTAAGGGCAGCAAGATGCACAAATTATTCAACAGGAACACTGTGAAGATCGCATATAGCTGCATGCCGAATATGGCCCGACTCATTAAGGCCCACAACAAGAGAGTGTTGCACCCACCAACACCGGACAAGGACTGCAACTGCAGGATCAAGAACTCGTGTCCACTCGAAGGAAAGTGCCAGGCGGACAACGTCATCTACCAGGCCATGGTGTCGGACGACACCCGTAACGCCAAGGTCTATGCCGGCATGTCTGCGCCGCCTTTCAAAGCTCGCTACTCCAACCATTTGACTACACTCAGGCATGACCGCTATGAGAATTCCACGAGTTGTCAAAGCATGTTTGGTCGATGAAGCGGGACAACAGACAGTACGTCATTGACTGGAAGATCCGCGACAGGGCCACCTCGTTCGATAACACGTCCAAGAGATGTGGCCTCTGCACTACCGAGAAGTATCACATCCTCGAAACCGACGCCCGCACTAGGCTAAACAAGCGAAATGAGATTGTGTCAAAATGCAGGCACGAAAGCAAGTTTGTCCTATCAAATTTTGTGCCCATCACATAAGGACAGTGATTATTCTATGGCCTTGGTAGCGCCTCTATATCTGTTACCTGGCATGGCACCACTCTGCGCTATCACCTTTCCCTAGGCACTCTGTGCAATGCATCATGAAAATGGGCTGGTCACACCCCGCAATATCATCACCCTCATCTAGCACCTAGGCACTCTGTACAATGCATCATGAAAAATGGACTGGTCACATCCGGGACCCGACATAATGATAATTTTCACACTCCATAGTGACGGAGTTCACACCTTCTGAGTATATAACCAGTGTATCATACTTTGTTTGATCATCCATCTGATGATCCGTTGCTTGAACGGTGAAACACTGTGTAATGGAATTTGATCTCTGACGGTTTTTCCGCTTGTGAGTACAGTGGTGATAAAATGATATTTTAAATCCGATGGAGTCAGTCAATGCCACGGCAGGCGCTCTGCAGCCCTATAGAAATGAACACTGAGATATGAACAGGGGTACATGTAGGGCGCACCTCAGGTTCACGAGGTCGGATTTCATTGAACAGGACCGCAGACTCTTTGTATTTATGGATTCTCCACAGGCCTTAGCGTGAATCGAGGGAGTTTCTTGTTCGCTACCTAATGCTTTGTCGGAGCCCGGATTTGACCTGCTTCAAACAAAGGTGGTTTTGCGGGGGTGGGTCCGACGCGGCGTGGATTATCACTCTCTGTTCCTGGAGCTAGGCTTGTGGATCTACCTTCGCATCCTTTCGTGTAGGAAGCAGACAATGCATGATGTGGAGGTAATAATTATTTGGCAAGCGCCATGCACACATTCAGTGTGTCATACGAGGGTGGCTGTTCGCACGTCTGTTCGACCCTGTCTATTGGATCCGGTGCGCAAGCTCTGTGTATGCGTGGGTGTGGATTTTACAAGTCAGCCTCGCACCCAAAACGAGCGGAATGGCGCGCTGCTGGAGAACAGAGCCCGCACAGGTGAGAAGTGGCTGTGACTGCTAGAGACTGCACTGTCTACAGTGCAGAACGGACTCGGTGTAGACAAGCCCTGGTCTAGGTGTAGGTTAGATTGAACTGTGCGCCAGCGTCTACATAGTGCAAAAACCACACTAGTTCAGAGAGCAACCGCTGAACTTTCTTCTACACACAAAACTGAGGCGGGAGCAATGAGGGGCCAATAACCTTCATGGCTCGACGCTGGACCAGGTCCAGCGTATGTATGTATGTATGTATGCGTGTGCGAGGGTGTGTGTGTGCTTGCGTGCTTACCCACGTGTGCTGAGAGAGATAGACTACACAGCGAATGAAAAAGGAGGCACGCATTGGTTGAGAAGAAGTTCAGCCGGTTTGCTGCCATGATTAGTTGCTCCCGCATAGCATGAGTTCGGGACTAAGCCGAGTCCAGCAGCTGGATTAGGGAGCCGATGAGAGGAAATGGACTAATCGTCCGCGTGAAAGAGCGTCCGCAGCGGAGTTGTCCGTGACCGTAATATGGGTAGTCAGCGAGATAAAGCCTTGTGTTCTGCTACCATGCGGGGGCTGAAGTGGGCTAGTTCCCTCACGGTTGGATTTCGGCAAGTCCCGGATTTCAGACTGCTCCAACTGCCTTTTTGTCGCCGTGCAGTATGAATTTCTTGTCGGACTACTTAGGGCCCCAGAGGGCGTAAGCTCGTGTTGCAAGTCGCGATGGTTCTGAAAGTCTGCCAGGCCTCGACCCAGTAGATTAGAGATTCAGTTTTTCTCTTGCCAGAAGAGGAGCCGCCAATGACAATTCCACTCAGTGATTGCCATCGGATTGATCGATTCTAACACGTTTGGCTGCTGGCTGCGTGTGGGCAGGACAGGAAGGAAGCATTTTCACTCACAAAGCGACTGTTCAGTACATGGGGTAGTGGTCTACCAGAGCAATCACACTCACCACCGTGGTGGTTTTCCAGAAATGAGTAGAAGCAAAACACCATACTCGCAACCACATAATAGATAAATAGCCGAAAAACATCTAAATCCATCAAAGAACCGCCAGCAAGCGGGAGAAAAGGCCGTGAAATCAAGTGAAACAGCATGGCCAGTGGTGAGCATGGGGTGACTGGGCAGCAGGGGAGCGCCTGAAAAACAATGACTCCCTACATTCCTAGCCGCGACCGCTCAACCGGGCTAGAGGAAAAACACGCCTTTCGGCCAAAAAACCTTTCTACCTCATTAATTCCTGCCCCGCTGCCAGTCAGATATAAGAATAGAGATAGCAAGAAATGGTATGTAATAACCGGTGTATGTCATAATCATAAGCCACACACATAGGCATAGATTGTCAAGAAGAACAGCGGACGACTCCCATGAAACCAGGGTGGGTGGGCGGGCAACTTCAACTACCACGAGGAAAAACAAAGACCACGATGGCAGGTTCAATGGAGTTGCGCAGAACAAGAGCAAATGCACGAAAATATTTGTGAGTGAAAAATACGTTTTTTGCACTCTTTCGCTACGCTCAGCCGTGAAAAAACAAAACTTTTCACTCACAAAGCGACTGTTCAGTACATGGGGTAGTGGTCTACCAGAGCAATCACACTCACGATGTAAAGGATAGTGAGGCCGATAGGAGAGCAGCACACATAGATTTGGACAAGGAAAACGAGCAGTGTGGCGCATGGCGCCAGTGTGCCAAAGTCTTGGGCACTGTGACCACCATCTGTGGCCAAGTGTATAGTTACTATGAACATTATGGAGACCCGGCCAGACTTGCCCTGGGATGCTCACTAGTAGGCCAGGTTGGGTCCGGTGGCAAACCGGGCGAGCACACATCAGCCAGGATAACATGATCAGCAGTGCACTCCGAGCAGACAATATCTCTGCGAAATGCCCGAAAGTTCCCCTGCTAGGTTGCGAGTGCTACATCATGGAGTAGTACTGCCAGTAAATTCAATGTGAGGTGCTGTACTTCCGTGATTGGGCTGGACGTCCGTTCAGTTCCTGCAAGAGAAGGAATCCTGTATCGGATGCACACGTCCGCCCCTCACACACTTACTGCACACTCATGCACCCTTACGCACATTCACTGTACCCGCACGTACTGTACACACACACACACATCCTGTACACCCACGTACTGCCCGTGCACGTACACTCCTCCGCGTGCCCCGACAAAAAACGGGGTGAAAAGCCGGTACCGAGACATAAAAAACCCACATACCTCTATGTAACTCTCACTCTCTCTCTCTCTCTCTCTCTCTCTCTCTCTCTCTCTCTCTCTCTCTCTCTCGGTTTCAACATGTCTGTAATCATTCATAACCACATGATCGTTCATCAAGTCATACACCATCATGTGTCATCACTGACCATCGGGCTTCTCTCTCATCATGGCATCTAGCCATACACAACCATGTGTCATCACTGCCCATCGGGCTGCTCCCTCATCATGGCATCAAGCCATACACAACCATGTGTCATCACTGCCCATCGGGCTTCTCCCTCATCATGGCATCAAGCCATACACAGCCATGTGCCATCACTGCCCATCGGGCTTCTCCCTCATCATGGCATCAAGCCATACACAACCATGTGTCATCACTGCCCATCGGGCTTCTCCCTCATCATGATGGCACCGAGCCATACTCATCACTGCCCATCGGGCTTCTCCCTCCCCCTCATCATGGCATCTAGCCATACACAACCATGTGCCATCACGGCCCATCGGGCTTCTCCCTCATTATGGCATCAAGCCATACACAATCTTGTGTCCTCACTGCCCATTGGGCTTCTCCGTGAGTATGGCATCAAGCCCTACGCAATCATGTGTCATCACTGCCCATCGGGCTTCTTACTCACTCCATCATCACTCACATACACACTAAATAATGGCAAGCCGGGTTACCCATTTATACACCACACAAGGCCGTTCCCAATCGCTTGCATCATGTCCAGTCGTGGGTGATCCGGTGTCTGTTCCACGGCCTAGGTACTGGCTTGGTACTGAAAGGACAGCAAGAGGAAAACATATAAATACTTCATTAAGATTCAACACCGACAACATAAGGACGGCATGCACAAGCGAGTTCAAGATACGTAAAGCTTTAGCCAGTTGACTTGGCCTGGCAGCTGACTGGGGTGTCTCGCACACCTTACACAATCAAAGTGGTGGCTTAACTTTTATGAATTGGTTTGGCGTTACAACAGTGGAGTTGTGCAGTGTGCCATCATGTTACCTCACCTCGCGAGGATTACGCGCTACCTGCCGCTTTAGTTATCGCTCCGTCTGGAACGTACCCTGATATTGAGCATGTTCGGGAACCCTAGTCTTACTCTCTGGACGAAGGAAACCTGGACAGTATTGCTTCCCACCCCTGGTCAACATCGCATGTCCCCCTGCGGTTGCTGTCCCATTATCTGTTGTGTTGTTGTCGCTTGCTGCAATAGCCCATGACTATTGTCGTACTTGTTTGCACTCATACAATCCCAGGCTGTACTTTGGAACTGTTTCCATTGCCCATGTACTCCTTATTCTTTGCTTGCTTTTATGCTGAGAGAACATATGCTGGCTCCCTGTACTGCTTAGCCGTGTACTCATTCGGTAGAAATGTGTGAATAATACTACTAATATCTGACGTGAGTGAGGTGGATGGGCACCTCGGGAACACAAGTTTGAAGTCAGCAAGCAGTCAACTTTTGCGTGAATTTCTTCCGGAACCATGTCTTGTGGGCCCCACCCGTGAAAAAACAAACAAACATTTGTCTCGTCCTGCCGGCCAATTGTCCCCCCTTGTGTGTCCGATGGCTGCGGACGTCGAAATCTGTTACACCCCGATTACACCTGGCCGGAAATCTACTAGCATTTTGCACGATGTTTGACTTGGACAACATTTACTTCCCTGCCATTGTTGCCCGATTTTTGTACTCAGACTGACAAACTAACTACTCTTGTTGTTCATGGTTGCCTCTACAAACACGATACAGTCATGTACATCGCTCTGCACATCCATAACATTCTGATGGTCCCGTGACATTGATCATGCACCCTGTGTAGGGCCTAGAGCGGTACGAACTGGGCGTTTGTTTGCTCCCTTGAATACGACGGCATGTACACCCCTTTCGATCGTGTCAACTACATGATTATGTACTTCTTAACTTATCGAAAAAACATCCACAGTCTCAAGTACTGATACTTATCTTTTCTCTCCGGTCCATGTGCGGTCCGAAAACTGGCTGGCTGTCCCAATGAACTCCGGTTGGTGTTGTCAACAGACAGCTACGACCTTGCTGCCCTTCGCCACGATATCAGACAACTACTTCAGTATGACTGCGGTGTCACCTCTGCCAGGAGCTTCGCCACCATTTGGGACACGATGTTGTGATCGACAGCACTCATCACCGACTCCGTAGACTCTCGATCTCATCACTGCGCCCACGGAAAACTCTCAAGGACTCGCTGAAGCTTTGAAGAGTATGGTTGCGGTACAGGTAGGTGTCGACTCGACATGTCGGAACTGAGTGACCAATTGTTTTGTCAACTAAATTTTTCTTCCACAATCTTTGCTGGTCGTCCGAAACGCCCTGATTTGTGTAGCTGTCAACGGTGACTCTGCTCCGCCTGGTACCAAACTTGCTTGTGTGTGGCGGATTACGCTCAGCTCGTTTTAGCTGTTTCCGCCTTTCGCAGATCGATCTGCAGCTCCCAAAAACGTCAGGTTACTGGTACATCAGTTTGCAGGCCCAACCAGGCGATGTGGACCTTTTGTAGGCTGGACCGATTCATTATAGACGGTGCACGGCACTGTCGTTTCTTTCTCCCGGACTATTACACTGTAGATCTACTCTGAAAAAATAATAAGATGAGTTGTGGTGTTGTGTGGCTGCGAGTGGAAACTAAAAACTGGAGCACTTGAAAACTTCAACTACCACGAGGAAAAACAAAGACCACGATGGCAGGTTCAATGGAGTTGCGCAGAACAAGAGCAAATGCACGAAAATATTTGTGAGTGAAAAATACGTTTTTTGCACTCTTTCGCTACGCTCAGCCGTGAAAAAACAAAACTTGTGGCCAGCTCGACGTATTCCGCACGCCGTATTGTCCTAATCGTCTCCCGTGCGCCAACACATGCGCCGGCCGGCATCATAGCGCCTCCAAGGAACTCAACTAAACTGGTCATACACGACAGTGTCCATGCCTGCATTTTCGGCCGGCATGCTCATCGCCCGAGGCTTGTTGGTCAGGGCCGACGCTGCCGTCGCCGCGGTCTCAAACGAGGAATACCAGCGATCCGCTGCTGAGTAGGATCCATGCTCAGGTACGGGTATAAACCATGTAAACCAACTAGCTTTAGAGCAAACGAGAGCAAAAAAATTCTGGCCTTCTGCAAGCAATAGCAAGTAATGAGTGACGGCTGTGTAAAGTCGCACAACCATGCAGTCGACCGGATGATGGTGAGTGTCCGGCACACATCTTGCTCTGCTGCTCCACCTGCGCATACCTGATACGGTGGTGCGCTTACGGGCGGGCTGCCTGGGCCCCAGATGCCTCCTTGATGCGCCACGGAGTGCCGTTGAAGCACCTGTATCACTTCGGTGATCCAAATGCGAATGCAGCCTTGCCGGTCGCCCGCCGGCCTGCCGCCTACGCGACCAGCCTGAGACTGGCCCTGCCGCATTTGGCGCTTCTAAACGCTGCGATCCGGTAGACAGCTCACTGGGCTGCCAAATACGTGACTGGCTTGAGGACAGTTCCATACTGGGCAGGGCGCCCAGCTCAGGTCGCACGCCGTGGCGGCGTGAGCTGGGCGCGGTGAGGGTTGGTGATAACTACAGTTTCCTCCTTCCTCCTCCGGAAACTTCCATTTTTCGGTGGTACGGTGTCTATTTTCGGTAACTTCGGTGCTGACAATTTTTACCGAAAATATAACGCACCGAAAATTTTGGTACTACCTGTACTGTATACATGCAGAATTATTTGGTGCACATTTTATCGCTACATGGTTTATAATTTCCCTTCTTCTTGATTTTGTATTTAGCGCTTTCGGGTGTTATTATTTATTTTTCTTATTTTCGCACTAAATTATTATTTTTTTGGCTACCGTTCTGCTTTCGTTTCGCGTGGATATTAAAAAAAATACATGCAGAACTAGTACACTTACCTGGAAAACGGGTTTTACCGAAAATTTCCCTCCACCGAACCGCCGATTTTGGAGAATACCGAAAATATTACACCACCGAAAAATTCTGCTTTTACAGTATGTAGACTACGTGCAGATATCGAGGTCTTTGTGGTCCACTTTCACAACAATAACACAAACATGCACAGAAGTCTCTGCTAGCTGCTGTGAGCACGGTGGCTCGGCAACGGCTTTATTTATTGATATTATTATAATACTATCTCTTTCCTGATTTTTGTTCTTCTTTTTTTTCCTTGCATAATTGTATGCATAGAGCCTGGTAAGAACAAAATATGCACAAGACACTGCTGCTACTGTAGTCGCACAGCAAAACACACAGAAAACGACAACATGTTACAATGAATGTAACAACACCCGTCCATGCTAAAGGACCTATATCCCTGCCCAAGGACGGCATCTCTAAATCCCCACACTCTCACCACACGGTCATAATCCAGCTTCAGTTCAATCACTGTATTCTTCCCCTGCAGACTCAACCCCCCATACTAGCCATACAATCTGAAGCTGTATGTAACCACGGCATACAATGGCCCACGACGCACACCTCCCCTACGTTTTTTTAACTAAAAAAGAAAAGCAGTCGTAACTGCCACAGCCACATGGCCAATATTGGCAATAAGAAAACCAATAAGATATCGATAAACACACACCCAGAAGTCAGGGATGGGAGGGTGGGATACTAACTGCACCAACAATAAGCCACTGCGAAGTGACAGGAATGTGGTCCAGCACAACATTTTTGCTGAAGCAAAAAGTTGCGGGGAAATCCCAAAATCGATGCGATTTTGCATGAGCCCCAATGTTCAAGTTACCCACAAAGACACAAGCGTTCCAACTCTTTTTGGCCGTTGAAAAGCGTACCTTCTCTGCATTTGGCACGTGCTCGGCAACAAGATTCAAGATTTCAAACTGCATCACGTTTTTTTGTCTTTTGAGATGGATTGCAGGGTAAATTTAGAAAGACGTTGAAAATCAATATCATTACTGAGATATTCCTAAGACTGAGGGTATGACAAATAATTAGTTTGATAAAACGAGTGACTTGGACAATCCCTGAACTCCGGCATCATGGTGCTGTGACTGCTGTCCATGTAGATATACTAGAATGTGCCATGGCCAAAGTGTGCCGCTCCAACATGGACAGTGACCACCGTGATTTCCTGCAATAGGCACACAAAGGGTAGTGCACAACAGAATTGACACACATTGTCATAAACGACCTGCCCAGGGCTGCTGAACCCGGCGATAACGTATCTCAAAGTTTGGGGCTTTTTGCCCGTACATTCTGTCTTGGAACTCAAGCCAGTTACAGCACGGTCAAATTTCCTGAGGCACTGCCTACGAGTGCAAGCGGCCTACTAGCAAACCAAAAATCTAAGCAATTCCAGCGCCCACATTGCAGCTGGGCCCATTTACCCACAGGTACATTGAAAAGAACAGGTGCGCACAAATGGTCAAAAATTCACCATTTCTCACCTATCCGACTATTCACAGCTGCAACATGGACAGTGACCACCGTGAATTCCTGCAATATTCACACAAAGGGTAGTGCACAACAGAAATGACACACATTGCCAGAAACGACCTGCCCAGGGCTGCTGAAAGCTGAAAATGACCTATCTCTAAGTTTGGGGCTTTTTGCCCGTGCATCCGGACTTGGAACTCAAGGCAGTTACAGCAGGGTCAAATTTCCTGGGGCACTGCCTACGAGTGCAAGCGGCCTACTAGCAAACAGTAAATATAAGCTAATCCAGCACCCACGTTGAAGCTGGGCCCATTTACCCATAGGTACATCATCAGGAAAAAGAACACAAGCGCAGAAATGGTCCAAAATTCACTATTTCTCACCTTTCCCACTATTCACACCTGCAACTTCGACAGTGACTATCGTGAATTCCTAAAACAGACACACAAAGGGTAGTGCACAACAGACATGACACACATTGTCATAAACGACCTGCCCAGGGCTGCTAAACCCTAAAAATTACCTATCTCCCAGTTTGGGGCTTTTTTCCCGTGCATCCGCACTTGGAACTCAAGCCAGCACGGTTACAGCAGGGTCAAATTTCCTGGGGCACTGCCTACGAGTGCAAGCGGTCTACTAGCAAACCAAAAATCTAAGCAATTCCAGCACCCACATTGCAGCTGGGCCCATTTACACACACACTTACATTGAAACGAACAGGTGCGCACAAATGGTCAAAATTTACCTATTTCTCACCTTTCCGACTATTCACAGCTGCAACATGTACATTGACCACCGTTAATTCCTGCAATAGGCACACAACGGGAAGTGCACAACAGAAATGCCAGACATTGTCATAAACGACCTGCCCAGGGTAGGCCTTGGCGGATAATGCCAGCAGAAAAATTGGCAGAATTCGGTACTTTTTCTGGTAAGTTTCATGCATGTTTGGTATGTGGATAAAGAAATGGAGCAGAATTCGAGGAATTGCCCGCCATAAGGTTTGTATGGTTCTGCCAATTTCGGTGCAAAAAACGCAGAATCTGCCACCTTTTCGAGCATTATCCGCCAAGGCCTAGCCCAGGGCTGCTGAAGCCTTAAATTAGCCCGTGCTTCACACAGCCGGATATGTACATGCGCGTGCATGCGGACCCACACTCATGAACAAGCACACACAGAATAGTCTGTATGAGTTAAATTGGATAGGTGGAGTTCTGGATTCGAACAACTGGTGCAATGTCACGTAACTCGGCAAATGAGTCGCAACGCGAAAAGACTCTGCTGAGTCACGAACAGGCAATGACTCTGCAACTGAGTCGCAAGCAAGCAAACAGGGCAAACCAGTTGTGAGCGAACATCCGCACTCCCCAATGTTTTATTTTACTTGTATGTTTTTTAGAATTGAATATGGCAAGTTACAGCGGATGCAAGTGCAGACCACATAGGCTGCAGAGAATATAGCAACATGTGAACGTAGAGCAACAGCTATAGGGTGGGTGTTGGTGGGGGAGAAAAAGCTAGGAGCAAACCTGTGAAAGCCAGGCAACAGCAGCAAACTCTACTTTCACAAAGGCAACACTCAAAGCAAGGCACGTGGGAAAAGTTTGGAGCAGAAGAAATACGAGGTGTGAGCTGCAACCTCTCGTGGCGCGGTTTCGGAGCTGCGCTGTAGATTAGCGCCGTGAATCTGTGTGATTGAATAGTGTAATCAAGCTGCGAGCTGGCAGGTGTTCATGCGGCGCTAACATACTCTAGCCACGGGCTAGTGCGCCAATAACCGATCTCCAAGTTCGGGGCTTTTAGCCAGTGCATCCGGACTTGGAACTCAAGCCTGTTACCGCAGGGTCTAGTTTCCTGGGGCACTATCTGCGAGTGCAAGCGGACTACTAACAAAACAAAAATCTAAGCAATTCCAGCACCCACATTGCAGCTGGGCCCATTTACACGCACTTACATTGAAACGAACAGGTGCGCACAAATGGTCAAAATTTCCCTATTTCTCACCCTTCCCACTATTCATACCTGCAACATGGACAGTGACTATCGTGAGTTCTTACAACAGACACACAAAGGGTAGTGCACAACAAGAATGACACACGACCTGCCCAGGGCTGCTTAACCCTAAAAAAATACCTATATCCCAGTTTGGGGCTTTTTGCCCTTGCATCCGGATTTGGAACTCAAGCCAGATACAGCAGGGTCAATTTTCCTAGGGCATTGCCTACGAGTGCAAGTGTAATGGGTAGCCGAGTGGTAGGCGCGGTGAAATCAACAAGAATTACTTTTATTCTACTTCTTTCAGGTACACACCTGAGATATAATTATTAGTGAAAGAAGAAACGGCAAAATAACTGACTTTCTCTCCGGTGCACACCTGGAGGTTGAATAGCTCGTTATTATCAAAATCTCATCTTCGAGTTAGCTTTCGTTGCTATCTAATCTAATCTTCTCATTAAAACAGAAATGCGCAGCCGCTTTTATGCAGCAGACGACGTACGCTTACATACGGAGATACACTAAATATACATCAGGCAAGCTCCGTATTAGTTCCGTACTGCTTCCGTATTGGTCGGGCAGGGATACTACACCCTCCCTTCCTACAGATTATCACGCCCTCGTGATTTTCAAAAAATTAGTGAAGAGTTACGAACACAGCGTCAACCGGAAGATGGCAAATTATATCGGAAATGATAACGTTTAGAGTAGACAGAATAAATGAACTGATAACAAATCATAAAATAGAAGTAAAAGCACACCAGGTTCACACGATCTCACGGGGTCAAAAGGGAAAGAACTGTCCTCCAAATAGGACCTGAAACCACAGCACTCTTGCTGCACTACGCTGGCACAACCCGCCAGGAACATCGCAGTTCAAAAACCGAACTGAATACACTATAACTATAAGGGGCGTTGTCACACACATTGTCCCACGTTAGCTGGGTAAGCCGTGGCTCACCATGATCAGACGCCTACCAAACTAAACTGGATTCACACACTCGCATAAAGGAAGACTGAAGAGAACAGGGAGACTGAAGGAAGACAGGAAAGAAAATGCCATACCTGGAATCAGCGTTAGTAACCACGGCGGCGGCTGGAGCTACGGCGGAGAGCAAGCCAGGTTTTATCTTCATCTTGGTTGAGCCGGTCACCCAGAGCGGCTAGCTCGGCGTCAGACAAATGACCTTCCTCCTCGTCTTGAATCGTGGTCTTCACATTGTCGATAGCATCGCTTTGCGCGACGTAAAGAGTGATGGTCTAGCCAGGAATAGTGTTGACGAAAATCTGCATCCCACCACGGAGACGAAGTACCAAGTGAATAGTGGACCCCTGCTGAACGTTGTAGTAACTCAGGGTTCGGCCGTCTGCCAAATGCGTGCCGGCGAAAATCAAACGCTGCTGGTCTTGGGGAATACCCTCCTTGTCTTGGTCAGCAGCCTGCATGTCGTAGTCCTCATCAGCTTCGCTATCACCACCGGTAGTATACATGTCGTTGGCGGGTCGCTTGGAATCGCCATTGGAGTCTCCAGTGTGTGCCGTGCGAAGAGAAGGGTGATCCACGCTAGCACCCTGACTGTGCTGCAAGCTAATATTAATAAGTAGGGCCAAGCCCAGGAAAGCAAGAAACATGATTCTCAACTTGATTCGTCGCACGGAGCTGCAGCGGGTTGAGCCATGGGGTCTGGGGTCGAATCACGTTGTTTTATTTAAAACTACACCGCTGCCACCAATGTAATGGGTAGCCGAGTGGTAGGCGCGGTGAAATCAACAAGAATTACTTTTATTCTACTTCTTTCAGGTACACACCTGAGATATAATTATTAGTGAAAGAAGAAACGGCAAAATAACTGACTTTCTCTCCGGTGCACACCTGGAGGTTGAATAGCTCGTTATTATCAAAATCTCATCTTCGAGTTAGCTTTCGTTGCTATCTAATCTAATCTTCTCATTAAAACAGAAATGCGCAGCCGCTTTTATGCAGCAGACGACGTACGCTTACATACGGAGATACACTAAATATACATCAGGCAAGCTCCGTATTAGTTCCGTACTGCTTCCGTATTGGTCGGGCAGGGATACTACACAAGCGGCCGACTAGCAAACCAAAAATTTAAGCAAATCCAGCACCCACATTGAAGCCGGGCCCATTTACCCACAGGTACATTGAAAAGAACACAAGCACAGAAATGGTCCAAAATTCACTATTTCTCACCTTTCCGACTACTCACACCTGCAACTACTACAGTAACCTTCGTGAATTCCTACAACAGACACACAAAGGGTAGTGCACAAGAGAAATGACACACATAGTGTCATAAACGACCTGCCCAGGGCTGCTGAAAGCTGAAAATTACCTGTCTCCAAGTTTGTGGCTTTTTGCCCGTGCATTGGGGCTTGGAACTCAAGCCAGCTACAGCAGGGTCAAACTTCCTGGGGCACTGCCTACGAGTGCAAGCAGCCTACTAGCAAACAATAAAAATAAGCTAATCCAGCACCCACATTGAAGCTGGGCCCATTTACCCACAGGTACAAAGAAAAGAACTAATGCGCAGAAATGGTCCAAAATTCACCATTTCTCACCTTTCCGACTATTCACACCTGCCATTTCGACGTTCACCATCGCTAATTCCTACAACAGACACACAAAGGGTAGTGCACAACAGAAATGGCACAGATTGTCATAAACGACCTGCCCAGGGCTGCTGAACCCTTAAAATTGCGCATGTCCCAGTTTGTGGCTTTTTGCCTGTGCATCCGGACTTGGAACTCAAGCCAGTTACAGCAGGGTCAAATGTCCTGGGACACTGCCTACGAGTGCAAGGGGCCTACTAGCAAACCAAAAATTTAAGCAAATCCAGCACCCACATTGAAGCTGGGCCCATTTACCCATAGGTACATTGAAAGAACACAAGCGCAGAAATGGTCCAAAATTCACTATTTCAGACCTTTCCGACTATTCTCACCTGCAACTACTGTACAGGCAGAAAAATTCGTCGGTCAATAATTTCGTCCAACTCCAAAGAAAGGGAGTTCGTCCGGTTGTAAATTTCGTCCATGGATCATAAAAGTGTATTGGAAATGCTGGACAAATTGATACTAAAAGTAGAAAGGAAAAGGACATATGGAAAGGAGTAAAGAGTAACGGGGGTAACTCTCCACCACCGTAACTAGATACTACAAAAAATATACAGTGAGAAAGTGCAACAACTAGGCACAAAACTTACAGAGTAAGAGTAGAGTGGCGTGGTGACCAGGTGATTTGGGCACCCAGGAGCACGTGACCACTTTTTCAACCATGTTCGATTGAAATAAAGGAGGAACGCTGCATCGCAGCTTTTTCGGACCAAAACCAGTCGACTCAGCGTCCAAAAGACTACAACATATGGGCCAATCGCGGTCATCCGTGCTTATATAAGAACGAAATGGCGCTTTTAGTGACATTTTGCATACAAATCCCCATCTAGTAGGGCGCAGTCACCCAGTTTCGGTGGAAGTGCGCGAGTTCGATTGGGATTCAAGTAGGAAGGGAGCGTCTCAGCTTTCTCGGACCAAGACCATTCGACTCAGCACCCTGAAGACTACAACTGGTGAAATTTTAATTTTTGCCTTAACTTCCCCTTTAAAAAAGAGTCCGCAGGATTGCCGTGGCTTATAGGTTATAACCGGTTAACCGACCGTTAGCTTAGCAGTTAAAGGGGAAGTTAAGGCAAAAATTAAAATTTCACCAGTTGTAGTTGTTGTAAACCACCAGTTCTCAATTGGGAAAGGCCTTCGCGCTTATGGCATTGTATTCGTTGAAATGTTGTATTTCGACTCCGCCGTACCGCTGATGTTGCTGCATGGCATACGCTATATGCGTTGTGTGCGTTTTGCTGTATACGCTGTTATGTCCAGTTTTATATGCTTATGTTTTGCATGTACGCTGTTTTTGCATGCTATAAATAGCTGGTGTTATTAGTGTTCATTGTTAAAGGGGAAGTTAAGGCAAAAATTAAAATTTCACCAGTTGTAGTCTTCGGGGTGCTGAGTCGAATGGTCTTGGTCCGAGGAAGCTGAGACGCTCCCTTCCTACTTGAATCCCAATCGAACTCGCGCACTTCCACCGAAACTGGGTGACTGCGCCCTACTAGATGGGGATTTGTATGCAAAATGTCACTAAAAGCGCCATTTCGTTCTTATAAAAGCACGGATGACCGCAATTGGCCCATATGTTGTAGTCTTTGGGACGCTGAGTCAACTGGTTTTGGTCCGAAAAGGCTGCGATGCAGCGTTCCTCCTTTATTCCCAATCCAACATGGTTGAAGAAGCGGTCACGTGGTCCTGGGTGCCCAAATCACCTGGTCACCACGCCAGCAGGTGACAACTTTCACACCAAGGTTCAACTCGGGTTCAACTCGAGTGACAGGACTGCACCCAAAAAAGGTCAAACAGGCTAGTAAGTTGTACCCTGCAGGCACGGTGACCAGGTGACTGGCGTACGCAGGAGCACGTGACCGCTTGTTCAACCATGTTCGATTGGGAATAAAGGAGGAACGCTGCATCGCAGCCTTTTCGGACCAAAACCAGTCGACTCAGCGTCCAAAAGACTACAACATATGGGCCGATCGCGGTCATCCGTGCTTTTATAAGAACGAAATGGCGCTTTTAGTGACATTTTGCATACAAATCCCCATCTAGTAGGGCGCAGTCACCCAGTTTCGGTGGAAGTGCGCGAGTTCGATTGGGATTCAAGTAGGAAGGGAGCGTCTCAGCTTCCTCGGACCACGACCATTCGACTCAGCACCCCGAAGACTACAACTGGTGAAATTTTAATTTTTGCCTTAACTTCCCCTTTAAAGGGGAAGTTAAGGCAAAAATTAAAATTTCACCAGTTGTAGTCTTCGGGGTGCTGAGTCGAATGGTCTTGGTCCGAGAAAGCTGAGACGCTTCCTTCCTACTTGAATCCCATATCGAACTCGCGCACTTCCACCGAAACTGGGTGACTGCGCCCTACTAGATGGGGATTTGTATGCAAAATGTCACTAAAAGCGCCATTTCGTTCTTATAAAAGCACGGATGACCGCGATCGGCCCATATGTTGTAGTCTTTTGGACGCTGAGTCGACTGGTTTTGGTCCGAAAAGGCTGCGATGCAGCGTTCCTCCTTTATTCCCAATCGAACATGGTTGAAGAAGCGGTCACGTGCTCCTGGGTGCCCAAATCACTTGGTCACCACGCAGTCCGTGCGCCAAGGGGTACTCAAGGGCTGATTTTATTTGCAACCGCGGGAAACGAAGTCACCAAGACGCCTTCATTTGAGGCTTTTGGAATTGGAGAATTTATTGAATTTAGGTATGGCTCTCGTCCCTTCTAGAGAACTAACCAAGACCCTGTGGGGGCAGAAGGAGACTTCTTTGGCTCCGTGAATACACTAGCTATGCGGTGGTCTAGTTTGTTTGAGTGTGTGGTTCGTATTCAAAGTGTTCCAAGCCGCAGTTCACTCGAAGGTCATCGTGGATACGTCTGCACTTGAAAATCAAGGCTGGAAAGGACTGCCTGGTGTGTCCGAACGGTATGTTTTGCACTGAAGGCATTTTTTGTATGAATTGTTGAAAGTGTCTACTTGTTCGAAATGCAAAAGAGATGGTCGTAGATCCTTGGCCCACAACACCCCACTAAATAAACTATGACCTGTCGTGAAATTATGTGAAATTGATCAACACAATCATCCACAAAATATCCTATGCCAAAGTACTCCAAATGCAAATAATGGCATCCCTTTACCTAGGTCATGTTTGTAGGGCCTTATGCCACATCTTTGCATGATTTCCTCATGCAAATCGTGTGCCTAGCTTCGAAAACACATTGCGCTAAGTGCCGAATATATACCTGTGAATCAGAACAACAGCACTCACTATTGCTTTCATGAGTGGTAATGGTCAACTGAAAGGAAACTTCTATCCATCAACTCATATTGAGTAAAGTAATGACTAATCTCCTTGCTGCGCATGTGGTTCCTTCGTATTTACATGTACCGTAAAGTACCGCCAGAGCGCCCCACCATCTCGTCCTTTCGGGGTCGTATTGTGGGGGTGGTCTCCTGCCTGTAGGTTATACGACACGAACTTTGTACACATATTGCACGTTCTGCAGACAATCTGTGCCTTCGAGCGGACACTAGCTCCACACAAAAACCTGCTTAGTGTGACTTTAGTACACCAAGTTGCTCACACCGTACGAACTTCGTTGCACTCTGCCATACGATTTTCCTTTCCCTGGCTGTATTATATAAATCTGTCGCAGCAAAATCAAGGTGGGGCGCTCTTGCGGTACTTTGCGGTATGTGCGCCTCTCTGTGTTCGGTGAATTATTTTCAATATTTGCGCACGACTTCAGGATAGTGCACATTTTATGCATGTACCTGCATATGTAATCCTTCCATGATTTAAAAATTAGGAGCCGTGCTTCTCATCACCGTGGACAAGTAAATGTCGGCCAATTACGGAGCATTTGGAGATTTGCACAAGTACAGTTGCGTGTTGATTATGCGGCAACCGCGGAATAAAATGAATATTCTGGACGACTGAAGCTACAAAGCCATCTTGTGTTAACTTATTACCCTGAGACAGTCGTGCTCATCTCTAGAGACTGGCTTGTATTTAACTCTACGTAATGGCAACTTTCATGATGCTGACTGTCTACATTTACTTGAAGTAGGACTATAAATACTAAATATAAGGTCTATAAGCTGTCAGTGCGGTGCTGTTGGATACCCGACATGCCATGTGACTGACCGCCAGATACTAGTAAACAACATGCGATTGTACCGGTCACATGCACAGTGTAGCTGGGTTTTCACGAAAATTTGAAACTTATACGATTGTGAGAAAAGTTCAGAAACCACACTTACACATACACACGCACACACACACACACACACACACACATGCGCGCGCACGCGCACGCGTGCACACACACGCACACACACCTGTCCTGTTCTGTTGAGCCACTACCACAACTTAGCACAAGGATCGCATCGACCCCAAAGGGGCAGTAAAGCGAAAGTGAGAGGTGTTGGCTTCGAGTTCACCTATCTCTACGGTGAACGCAACCTCGATCGAAAGTCATGCCAAACGGATTTATCTACCACGCGCGCGCGTGCGCGTATGCAAAACGGAGGAAGGATTACTTACTCTCCCTGTATGATGTTTCTGTTGTATTCGTGAACAATGTCATTGATGTTTTTCCATGCATGTTTTTGAATATGCGAGCATAACTTCCAACATCAAGCACATTCTTGCTTCTCATCAGCATGTATAAGTTTATGTTGGGCAGTAGCGTTTGTTTTACCGGCTGCGTTTGTTGGTGCTTGCAGGTCATTGGCATGCTGTCTGTTTCACAGAAGCTCGTGTGACAGGTTCACCGTACAGCTATGAATGCAATGTAGCGTGTTCAAGCCACTTCGGTATGACGTGATGCCTAATTTCCTGGTCGTACCAAAATTGCGAGTATGCAAGTGATCGTCAAGCCTGCCCCTGTACAGTAGCCGTCTTGCCTTGTTACGCCTGGTTCTGACTCTGCGTTCTCGTTTACTCCATGCAATGTTACAAGGAATACTGCTCCCTTCTCAAGCAATTCATTGGCAACAAAACGCTCGGCTATGCCCTGTAACTTTGCTGTGCGGTTTGTGCTTTGTCAATGTTGTGTACCAGTTCATGATCTGTGCTTGCTGGTCTGTTTGTTTTCTCTCGCACAATTGAGGCGCTGTAGCACAGTGTACAGTGTCGATCATCCTGCCCAGGCTCTGATTTCACGTACCACAGTACGGTTTCTCTTGTTGCTCACTGTAATGTGCATGATACAAGCTCCTTGGTACTCCATCATCACCTGGTGCTGTTGCTGCCATTGTTTGACCCTGCTGATATCCTTCTCGCAATGCCCGAATGTTGTTCCAACAAATGCACAACTCGCTCTTAGTTGTCACATTTGGTTTGGTCTCGTTCCAGTCTTTCGAATTGAGTCAGTGAGTGCGTAAACTTGTATGAAGTGGTGAAGCAAAAGCCGTGCGCCGGCAAACATTCAATGTCCGGGTGTAATGACGCACCAAGGTCCAAGGACTTGCGTCCAATTCCTGAGTGATTTTTGTGTGCCTAGCCTCTAGGTATCATACCATAATTATTATTTGTTTGGTTCAACCGTTTTGGATGCCCACTGCAATACCATTCACTGTATTATGTGTGTATGTTATCCAAGAAATCTCCCATATTTTTGGGTGGACAAACCTCGCCATAAGTCAGTAACCTGGCATTTTGCACTAACAGAACTCCTAGGATATCAGCGCCGTCTCAGTACCTGGGGACATTTGTAAAGAAAAAGAAAAAATATCCTTGGCCCACAATGCCCCACTAAATAATCCGAAGGGTGTCGCGAAGACGACAATTTCCTTACCTTTCTTTCGTGGACGAAAAAAGACACTTCGCTTCGTCCGTTGCGCATGAAACGAAATATGAGGGTAGTGTTTATTAATTAGAATAGGTATCATGCACGAAGGAATGGCGAAAAGGTACTAAGCTCGAGCGCTGGTCGTCGTCTTGTTTGTCAATTTTGAGTCCCATTGAGAATTTTCTTCTCCAGACCTCTCAAATTTCCCGCGGTTGCAAATAAAAGTGCAACTTCTACAGTTGTAGACGACTTTTTTGAATTTGGCGCACGGACTGCACGCCAGCAGGCGACAACTTTCACACCAAGGTTCAACTCGAGTTCAACTCGGGTGACAGGACTGCACCCAAAAAAGGTCAAACAGGCTATGTAGTAAGTAATTAGTTGTACCCTGCAGGCACGGTGACCAGGTGACTGGTGTACGCAGGAGCACGTGACCGCTTGTTCAACCATGTTCGATTGGGAATAAAGGAGGAACGCTGCATCGCAGCCTTTTCGGACCAAAACCAATCGACTCAGCGTCCAAAAGACTACAACATATGGGCCAATCGCGGTCATCCGTGCTTTTATAAGAACAAAATGGCGCTTTTAGTGACATTTTGCATACAAATCCCCATCTCGTAGGGCGCAGTCACCCAGTTTCGGTGGAAGTGCGCGAGTTCGATTGGGATTCAAGTAGGAAGGGAGCGTCTCAGCTTCCTCGGACCAAGACCATTCGACTCAGCACCCCGAAGACTACAACTGGTGAAATTTTAATTTTTGCCTTAACTTCCCCTTTAATTATCAGATGAAGTGAAATATACTGTGTAAAGGAAAACAGTCGTCCTCGTGCCGTGTGGTCGTACGATCCTGACAATTTAGAGAATCTTAGAGGGTTCACAACATTTGGCGACCACGCCAGGATAGGAGCGAGCATGGCAGAGGAACTATGGAACAATTTGGAAGCCAGCTTTATCGACAATGGAGAGCGGTTAGGATTAGAAGGCGAGTTGTTGAAGGTACATGTGAAGCAGAGGCTCCAACAGTACGCGGAGCGTGAGGAGCGCAGTGCCAGACGGCGAGAGGAGGCGCTCCGCACCGAGTTTGCTAAAACACTAAAGGAGATTAACGAGCGCATCGCCAATGCGCATGAGGGTGAGGGTAAAGCCGCGATGGGAGGTACAGAGGAATCTCCCAGTCACAGCGGTGGGCGTCAACCGTTGATGAAAATCCCCTCATATGATGGAACGCAGCCATTGGAGCGTTATCTTGACCTGTTCGAAGACATCTGCTCCAAGAACGAGTTCGAAGAAAGCGAATGGCTGCTGCGACTGCGCATCGCGCTAGCGGGTAGCAAAGCGGAGAGGATATGTATTGGATGCAATAATTACGAGGAAGCAAAACGAGAGTTGCTTGCCTCGCTCGGAAAGACTCCGGATAAAGCGTGGAAGACATTGCTGACAGGCAAGCAGCGGTCAGATGAGTCGTTTCATCAATACGTTGTCCGTGTTTGCCTAGAGGTAGAGGTGTGGGCCACACTCGCTATGACAGAAGATGGCGAGGTGGACACCAAGTATAGCGCCGATATAGGAAAAATGTCCCCGGTGCTGCAAGCAATGGCAAAGCAGGTAATCTTGGAGCAATGCGGACCTGAGATGAAGACGTACCTGGTCGAACGGCAGTGCTACGGGATGTCACTGCGCCAGGTACAGGAGCACGGCGCGTCTTACCAGGTCGCGCACGGACGACAGGGTGATACTGCCAGGAAGCCAGTAGAACGATCCGTGCCAAGGCCCACGGCGTCGGCACAGTGCATGGCGATATCGGTCGCAGATGCAGAGAAGCAGCTAAAGTCGCTGCCACAGGAAGGGAGAAAGGGTTTTCTGCAGCGAGAGAGACTCTGCTGGAACTGCCTTAAGTATGGCCATATGGCCAGAGAATGTCGGTCAGGCTTGAGATGCACGAAATGCCAGAGGAAACACCACCTGCTAATACATGATGTGTTGGATAGAGCAGGTTACAGCCGGGAGAAACCGATTGAGATAGTTACGGAGAAGAATGTTGGGTCGTGCTGTCTACACTCGCCAAGTGTGCGGCTGATGACCGGAGTGGCACGAGTTGAGGGAAGAACTCGAAACGCGAAGGTTCGCGTGTTCCTGGACTCGGGTGCTGAGGCGTCATTCGTGACTGCAGCGTTGGTGTCAGCAATCGATGCAGAACACGTTGGGGTTGAAAATGTAGAGGTGAAGCCGTTCGGCGCGGAACCAACCCAAAAGCGCATGGATAAGTACGCCATCACGATCCAGGGTAGCTCCGCTAGCATTCGGGTACGCGCGTTCGTGAAACCAACGCTTGAGCTGGACTTGAAGTGCGCAAGTCCGCAGACCATTGCGCAGTGGCACAGTTGGGGAGTAGAGCTGAGTGACAAGCCTCAACAAGGGACATCAGACGAAATACATATGCTGATTGGTGCAGACTATATCAACGCGGTACTGCACAGCAAGAAGGAAGTTAATGGTGAGACGGTGTGGAACACAGAGATAGGTAATGTATTATCTGGTCCAGCGTCTGCAACAAGTCGAAACAGTCAGCCGGTGACCGTGTCATGTGTCACAGCCCACATTGAACAATTATGGCAGTTGGATGAACCTCCAGAACAACATCAGCACCTGCCATCGTTCCCGCTATGTCGCCAGGGCAGCGGGTACCAAGTGGTTCTCTTGTGGCGAAATGAGCGTCGCCCAACGGATAACTTTGCTCAAGCTAGAGTCATCGCAACGTGGCTTCTTGAAAAGCTGAAGAGGAATGGGAAGCGTGCGCTCTATGATGATGTGCTGATCAGGGAGTACCGCGAGCTTGGAGCAATTGAGCTGGAGCCATGTGAGAGCGATGCCGGGTACTATGTACCGCATCATGGTGTATTCCGCGAGCACGCTGCAACCACGAAGTTAAGAGTGGTGTTCAATGCCTCGGCGACGGCTCCAGATGGCAAGTCTTTGAACGACATGGTTGACCCTGGACCGTCGCTATTGCCGAGTCTCGCAGGTATGCTATTACGGTTCCGTGAATATAAGAGCGCGCTGCAAGCGGACATCCGCAAGGCTTTCTTCATGGTCGCGGTTAATCCCGAAGACCGTCCGTACCTGCGTTTCTTGTGGCCCGGTCGAAGCGACAGCGATGAACTGTTAACCTGGAGGCTAACGAAACTGCCATTTGGCGTAAACTGCTCGCCGTACATGCTTACTGCGGTGATTCAGCATCACTTGAAGGAGCTACGGGCGTTGTCTGCACCCAAAGAGCGAGATCGTATTGATCTCTTGCTCACGAGTTTCTACGTTGACGATTTGGTCTCTAGTGTCTCAAATGCCTCGGAAGCCAAGGAGATGCAAGAGTTCAGCGTGCGTGTGCTTACGGATGCTGGCATGGAGTTACGCAAGTGGCGAGGCAACGAAATCCCGTGCGATCCAGAGGCCGGAGATAAAGTCCTCGGTCTGAAATGGAAAACCAGTGATGACTTGCTCAGCATAGCAGCGCTAGGTGAGTCCGATAGGCCGTCTGTTTGGACCCGGCGATCCCTCCTCAAGTGTGTTGCATCAGTGTTTGATCCGCTAGGTCTAGCAGCACCGGCAGTTGTGCCGGGAAAGATACTGCTACAGCAAGCCTGGAAAGTCGGAGGCGACTGGGATGATATGTTGCCTGATGGCATCGCAGCCGCATGTGCGCAATTGTGGGGAGAGTTGGCCGAAGTGGTGAGCATTGACATACCACGTTGGATTTGCTGCAATCTTGACACGCCGATTGCGCTTCATGCCTTCGCCGATGCCAGTGAGAAAGCGTTTGGATGTTGTTTGTATGCAGTCGTCAATGGACAGTCGCACTTGGTATTTGCCAAGGCCAAAGTGGCACCTGTATCTCCGCCCACGTTAGCCCGCCTTGAGTTACAAGCAGTATGTCTAGCGGCTCGCTACGCTGAGTTTGTGGTGAAGGAGCTGCGTGTGACCGTCACGCAAGTCTATGGCTGGACTGACAGTCTCACTACCGTTCATTGGATCAGTAATCCATCGTACAAATGGAAAACATTTGTGGCTAACCGCGTCAGTCAAGTCCAAGAGATATCGAAGAAGGTCGGCATTGTGTGGAACCATTGCCCGGGCCTTCACAACCCAGCAGATTTACCGTCGCGTGGGAGTAGTGCACAGCAGATCCGTAGTCCGTTCTGGAGGGGCGGACCAACCTGGATCACGGAGCCCAATGACTGGCCCAATGCATCCTCAACCGCAGCTACAGATGAGTCCAGTGTAGAAGTACGAGTGTCAGCCACCACCTGTAGTCGAGAATCTGATAAGGAATGGTGGCTCCGATTCAGTAAATGGTCGAGGGCACAGGGCATGGTGACTCGGATGTTGCAGTGGAAGCACACTGAGCCTCGTGCTGAACTCTATTTTGCAGCAGACAACGTATTGTACCGCATCGTTCAAGCCGCATGTTTCGCTGAGGATCTTGAGCTGATCAAGCAAGGTCAACCAGTGAAGCCCGGGTCGAAGGTGTATCAGCTTGCACCGTTTCTGGATGAGCATGGAGTGCTCAGAGCCGGGGGACGACTTCAGCACAACGAGTTGGCATATGGAGCCAAGCACCCAGTCCTGTTAGGCAGACATCATCTGACCGAGTTGCTGTTGGAGAAAAAGCATGTTGAAAGGATGCACCAAGGTGTAGAAGGAGTCTTGTCGTTCATCCGTCAGAAATTCTGGATTATCGGTGGTCGACGAGCGCTACGCAACATTACTCAGCGATGTGTTACATGCCGCCGCTACAAGGCTAAGGCTGCCTCAGAAGTCTGCCCGCCGCTGCCAGAAGACCGAGTTGTTCACGAGAGGCCGTTCGCAACTACCGGCATCGACTATGCTGGTCCGTTGTACGTGCGCCGTGGTGAGTCATCTCCGAAGGTATGGATAGCATTGTTTGTGTGTGCCACCACCAGAGCAGTTCACTTGGAGGTGGTCGATAGTTTAAGTACCGAGTCATTCTTGATGGCATTTCGGAAGTTTGTCGCGAGACGTAGTTTGCCGTCTCGGATCAGGTCTGACAACGCTACAACGTTCAAGGCGGCATCTGACAAACTGAGTGTACCATGGATGTTCAATCCTCCAGCTGCACCATGGCATGGAGGCTTCTATGAGCGAATGGTTGGTACAGTGAAGAGTGCCTTGAAAAAGGTAATGGGAACAGCGTTTCTGAAGGTCCAGGAGCTTGAGACCCTCTTGTATGAGGTTGAAGCAGTGGTGAATAGTCGTCCGCTAACTTATGTGTCTGATAGCCTGGATGAGCCACCAGTAACCCCTGCAATGATGATGGGTAACATCTGGATGTCGTCAGAGAAGCCAGCAGGTACCCTGGACGCTGCGCAGATGTCATCGAGATTGCGTTACCTCAGTCGGACACTGGAGCATGTCAAGAATCGTTGGGAGGTGGAGTACCTAAGTCAGCTGAACAAGCACCAACAGACCATGTCACGCCCTTTAGCTATGGGTGATGTTGTCTTTGTTCTCGATGATACCAAGCGCAAACAGTTCTGGCGTTTGGGACGGATCATCGAGTTATTCCCTGGTCGAGATGGTAAGCGTCGTGTTGCCAAGGTTAAGTTGAGTACCAGTACCCTGTTGAGGCCGATCCAAAGGTTAGTGCCATTAGAAGTATCGTCACAGGACGTGGCCCCTGGGCTTGCCGATACCGCTCAACCTGCTATCGTCCCTCAGCAGCCAGCGTATGAACCGTCAGCACCGTTACCACCACCACGGCAGCAGGAGATGACGCGTTCTGGGCGCGTAGTCAGAGCCCCGGATCGTTTTTGACTTGTGTGCATTGTTGTACGGCGGTGAGAAGCCCTTTGGTGGGGAGAATGTTGTAAACCACCAGTTCTCAATTGGGAAAGGCCTTCGCGCTTATGGCATTGTATTCGTTGAAATGTTGTATTTCGACTCCGCCGTACCGCTGATGTTGCTGCATGGCATACTCTATATGCGTTGTGTGCGTTTTGCTGTATACGCTGTTATGTCCAGTTTTATATGCTTATGTTTTGCATGTACGCTGTTTTTGCATGCTATCAATAGCTGGTGTTATTAGTGTTCATTGTTAATTATCAGATGAAGTGAAATATACTGTGTAAAGGAAAACAGTCGTCCTCGTGCCGTGTGGTCGTACGATCCTGACAATTTAGAGAATCTTAGAGGGTTCACAACAGTAGTCTTCGGGGTGCTGAGTCGAATGGTCTTGGTCCGAGAAAGCTGAGACGCTCCCTTCCTACTTGAATCCCAATCGAACTCGCGCACTTCCACCGAAACTGGGTGACTGCGCCCTACTAGATGGGGATTTGTATGCAAAATGTCACTAAAAGCGCCATTTCGTTCTTATAAAAGCACGGATGACCGCGATTGGCCCATATGTTGTACTCTTTTGGACGCTGAGTCGACTGGTTTTGGTCCGAAAAGGCTGCGATGCAGCGTTCCTCCTTTATTCCCAATCGAACATGGTTGAACAAGCGGTCACGTGCTCCTGGGTGCCCAAATCACCTGGTCACCACGCCAGCAGGGTGCAACTTTGACACCAAGGTTCAACTCGAGTGACAGGACTGCACCCAAAAAAGGTCAAACACGCTAGTAAGTTGTACCCTGCAGGCACGGTGACCAGGTGACTGGTGTACGCAGGAGCACGTGACCCCTTGTTCAACCATGTTCGATTGGGAATAAAGGAGGAACGCTGCATCGCAGCCTTTTCGGACCAAAACCAATCGACTCAGCGTCCAAAAGACTACAACATATGGGCCAATCGCGGTCATCCATACTTTTATAAGAACGAAATGGCGCTTTTAGTGACATTTTGCATACAAATCCCCATCTAGTAGGGCGCAGTCACCCAGTTTCGGTGGAAGTGCGCGAGTTCGATTGGGATTCAAGTAGGAAGGGAGCGTCTCAGCTTCCTCGGACCACGACCATTCGACTCAGCACCCCGAAGACTACAACTGGTGAAATTTTAATTTTTGCCTTAACTTCCCCTTTAACCGTCAGGGGTAAAACCGTGACCGTTTGAGCCCTAATTTTTAGTTTTACTCTGATTTAGCATCCGCTGAAGTGGCCGTTGGCCTTTGCCTGGCTTTGGAGTTTGGTACAGTCATCAGGTCATGTAGATTTGTAGAAGTAGACCGGTCAAACATTCACACAGATCGGATGCGCTGACTGCAACATTGGACTTTGAGTTTTGACTTCCGTTCGGCGACGTGAAGGCCGGATCCCAAATGGACTCGCTAGATCGCTCTCGCCCTGCATGACACTGCAGCTATTAAAGGGGAAGTTAAGGCAAAAATTAAAATTTCACCAGTTGCAGTCTTCGGGGTGCTGAGTCGAATGGTCTTGGTCCGAGGAAGCTGAGACACTCCCTTCCTACTTGAATCCCAATCGAACTCGCGCACTTCCACCGAAACTGGGTGACTGCGCCCTACTAGATGGGGATTTGTATGCAAAATGTCACTAAAAGCGTCATTTCGTTCTTATAAAAGCACGGATGACCGCGATTGGCCCATGTATTGTAGTCTTTTGGACGCTGAGTCGACTGGTTTTGGTCCGAAAAGGCTGCGATGCAGCGTTCCTTCTTTATTCCCAATCGAACATGGTTGAACAAGCGGTAATGTGCTCCTGCGTATGCCAGTCACCTGGTCACCGTGCCTGCAGGGTACAACTTACTAGCCTGTTTGACCTTTTTTGGGTGCAGTCCTGTCACTCGAGTTGAACCTTGGTGTGAAAGTTGCCGCCTGCTGGCATGGTGACCAGGTGATTTGGGCAACCAGGAGCACGTGACCGCTTGTTCAACCATGTTCGATTGGGAATAAAGGAGGAACGCTGCATCGCAGCCTTTTCGGACCAAAACCAGTCGACTCAGCGTCCAAAAGACTACAACATATGGGCCAATCGCGGTCATCCGTACTTTTATACTTGGTAGGAACGAAATGGCGCTTTTAGTGACATTTTGCATACAAATCCCCATCTAGTAGGGCGCAGTCACCCAGTTTCGGTGGAAGTGCGCGAGTTCGATTGGGTTTCAAGTAGGAAGGGAGCGTCTCGGCTTTCTCGGACCAAGACCATTCGACTCAGCACCCCGAAGACTACAACTGGTGAAATTTTAATTTTTGCCTTAACTTCCCCTTTAATATTATTATTACTAGCTCGTCCGCGCATGCAGTAGATCTACTCTCTAGACTAGAGTCTCTACACTACAGCTGTCGACATGTCACGCCAGGGTTTCGTGCGGGCGCACTGGGTCTGTACTGTGGCACTGCACTCACTCACGCTGGCATGAACTCTGGTCTCGTAGATCTACACAACGGTACAGGCACTGCCCAAGCGCACGCACAGGTTGAAACCAGGGAGTTTGTATGACTCCCTGGTCGAAACTATGTGACTGCGCTGCTACTGAGTGCGTTGCCTGCGAGTAGGGTTGTCTCCTTCTCGTCCTGCGAGCACAACCACACTGTGGTTGTCGAGATTTCACTTGTCTGTGTCCAGTGGACAGTGGAATCTGTCTAACACAACACACTCAATGTTGTCTTTCCACACGGAAGACCATGCAATAAAGAAAATATGGTGTCCCAAACGACGATTCCATACGACGTCCTACACCTGTTCCACGTGTTCCACAGCACCGCTCTATGTCACCATGGTCACGTCTTTGTCAGTATGTACATGTACATGCATATGCCACGCCGGCATCTGGCGAAACGCGAAGAGAACAAACTGATGTATACAGTATACTAGTAGTAGGCCAAGTCACATAGTGAAGCCCGGAACCAGGGCGGCCCTCAGTTTCATCCAGTTCCAACCAGTTTCGCCCAGTTCCAACCAGTTTCACCCAGTTCTAAATGGTCTCGGCAGGTTTGCACCGGCTTCAACGGATTATCGCGCCAATTAGGGCTAAGTACGCATGCGCCGTATACCAAGAAGCATAGCATCTTCTTGACTTGATTCAGAGAAGTAGTTTGTACATTTGTTTGATCATTGCCTGGAGAGCCTCTTTCAATGTTACTAATGCCGCTAGACCAGACACAAGACGTGCATCAAATTACCATTTCAATAGTAGGCTTGGGAGAATGAAGACATCCAAGAAGAAGATTGCCTGATGAGTCCAGCGTCCAGCCTGATGAGTCCAGCGGGGACGAAGCGTACGTCGCAATCGAGCTATGTCGTTGCTGTGTCATCATCTATGTGCCATGCGCTACTTGATGTACCAGCCTGCTATGCCGGATACCGCCAGCCATGCATCGACCAGGCGCCAGGCGCGAACTGATGGTGGTGGTGGTGAGAAGGAGAGCTCTGTGCCAGAACTTTGCAGCCTAGAGAGCGTGTGTGGGCAGGCGTGTGTTTACCGCCAAAAAGATACCAGTAAGTCGTTTCGGCTCGATGGATCAATTGTAAATATCGTATTCGATGGATCAATTGTAAATATCGTATTCGATGGATCAATTGTAAATATCTTATTCCTTGTAAATTGTAACGATTAGGCAAGCCTAGTACTTGCAAACCCGGTGGTGTTTCGGGGCGTGTGCTACTTTGCAGTAAACGGACAGCCAGTCTTGCATTCAACCTCACTCCTTCAAGGGAAGTGTGGGGCTCTGATATGCTTGACAGTGTGGGTCAGCCTTGTGATCACACATACCCGGTGATTCGGGCCGTGTATCACTTAGTAGTCAGCTATGAGTCAGTCTTGCATTCAACCTCACTCCTTCAAGGGAAGTGTGGGGCTCTGATATGATTGACAATGTGGTGCAGCCTTGTGATTACACATACCCGGTGATTCGGGTCGTGTATTGCTGGGCATTGAGCTTTGAGTCAGTCTTGCATTCAACCTCACTCCTTCAAGGGAAGTGTGGGGCTCTGATATGCTTGACAATGTGGTGCAGCCTTGTGATCACAAAACCGGTGATTCGGGCCATGAATTGCTGAACATTGAGCTTTGAGTCAGTCTGACGGCTAACCTCACTCCTTCAAGGGAAGTGTGGGGCTCTGTTTACTTAGCTATGTGGGGCAGCCTTGTGATAACACATACCCGGTGATTCGGGCCATGTACCACTTGGCAGTCAGCTGTGAGTCAGTCTTGCATTCAACCTCACTCCTTCAAGGGAAGTGTGGGGCCTGATATGATAGACAATGTTGGGCGGCCTTGTGATCAGATACCCTGTGATTCGGGCCATGTATTGCTTGGCATTGAGCTATAAGTCAATCTTGCATTCAACCTCACTCCTTCAAGAGAAGTGTGGGGCTCTGATATGCTTGACAATGTGGGGCAGCCTTGTGATTACACATACCCGGTGATTCGGGCCGTGTATTGCTTGGCAGTGATCTATGAGTCAGTCTTGCATTCAACCTCACTCCTTGAAGGGAAGTGTTGCCCGGTGATGTGCTTGACCATGTCGGCAAGTCTAGTGACTGCATACCCGCTGATTCGGAGTGTCCGTTACTTGGCAATGGAATGAGTTTTCTCGCATTCAGCCTCATTTCTATAATGTCTATTTTGAGGTTCTTGTATGCTTGGCAATGTGGGGCAATGTTGTGACTCCGAACGCAGTGATTCAAAATACGTTGGACATGGCAAGGAATGAGCAGAGAGATGGAACTAACAGCATCCATTCCATGGTTGTATGTTACTTCATGATGGATGATGAGGTTTTAACGACAATGGCCTTTGTCCCTCATGTTGAAAATGAGGTGTAAATCCTCTGACATTTTGAAGTGAAGGATTATGAGTACTATCCCGAGCAATCCTCGCACCTCAGTAGTGCACTTCAATGAAAGTGGAGGGGCTCTGATATCCTCGATAACGGGGTGAAGACTTGGGACTACATACCCCGTGATTCGTGGCGTCTGTTACTAGCTGAGGAGCGACGAGTTAGACTTGCATTTGAACTCAGTACTTCAAGGAAAGTGTGGTGCTCTGATGTGCTTGACGTTGTCGGCAGCCTTGTGATTACACATACCCGGTGATTCGGGCCGTGTATAGCTTGGCAGTGAGATATGAGTCAGTCTTACGGCTAACCTCACTCCTTCAAGGGAAGTGTGGGGCTCTGTTTACTTGGCTATGTGGGGCAGCCTTGTGATAACACAAACCCGGTGATTCGGTCCATGTATTACTTGGCATTGAGCTATGCGTCAGTCTTGCAGTCAACCTCACTCCTTCAAGGGAAGTGTGGGGCTCTGATATGCTTGACAATGTGGAGACGACTTGTGATTACACATACCCGGTGATTCGGGCCGTGTACCACTTGGCAGTCAGCTATGATTCAGTCTTCAACCTCACTCCTTCAAGGGAAGTGTGGGGCTCTGATAAGCTTGACAATGAGAGGCAGCCTTGCGATTAGATACCCGGTGATTCGGGCTACGTATTGCTTGGCAGAGAGCTATGAGTTTTGCATTCAACCTCACTCCTTCCAGGGAAGTGTGGGGCTCTGGTATGCTTGACAATGTGATGCAGCCTTGTGATCACACATACCCGGTGATTCGGGCCGTGTATTACTTGGCATTGAGCTATGAGTCAGTCTTGCATTCAACCTCACTCCTACAAGGGAAGTGTGGGGCTCTGATATGCTTGACAATGTAGGGCAGCCTTGTGATTACACATACCCGGTAATTCGGACCGTGTACCACTTGGCAGTCAGCTATGCCTCAGTCTTGCATTCAACCTCACTCCTTCAAGGGAAGTGTGGGGCTCTGATATGCTTGACATTGTTGGTCAGCCTTGTGATTACACCTACGCGGTGATTCGGGCCATGTATTGCTGGGCATTGAGCTTTGAGTCAGTCTTACGGCTAACCTCACTCCTTCAAGGCAATTATGGGGCTCTGATAAGCTTGAGAGTGTGATGCAGCCTTGTAATCGCACATACCCGGTGATTCGGGCCGTGTATTACTTGGCATTGAGCTATGAGTCAGTTTTGGATTCAACCTCACTCCTTCAAGGGAAGTGTGGGGCTCTGATATGCTTGACAATGAGAGGCAGCCTTGTGATCAGGTACGCGGTGATTCGGGCTATGTTATGCTTGGCAGTGAGCTATGAGTTTTGCATTCAACCTCACTCCTTCAAGGGAAGTGTGGGGCTCTGACAAGCTTGACAGTGTGGGGCAGCGTTGTGATTAGACGTACCCGGTCATTCGGGCCGTATATCATGGTATGTTGCATCGCATTGAGCTATCAGCAGTCTTGCATTCAACCTCACTCCTTCAAGGGAAGTGTGGGGCTCTGATATGCTTGACAATGTGGGGCAGCCTTGTGATAACACATACCCGGTGATTCGGGCCGTGTACCACTTGGCATTCAGCTATGAGTCAGTCTTGCATTCAATCTCAGTCCTTCAAGAGAAGTGTGGGGCTCTGACATGCTCGACAATGAGGGGCAGTCTATGTGGTGCTTGGCAGTGAGCTATGAGTTTTGCAGTCAACCTCACTCCTTCAAGGGAAGTTTGAGGGCCTGATACGATTTACAATGTGGGGCAGCCTTGTGATCAGATACCCTGTGATTCGGGCCATGTCTTGCTTGGCAGACAGCTATGAGCCAGTCTTGCATTCAACCTCCCTCCTTCAAGGAAACTGTGGGGCTCTGATATGCTTGACAATTTGGGGCAGCCTTGTGATTACACATACCCGGTGATTCGGGCCGTGTATTGCTTGGCAGTGAGGTATGTGTCAGTCTTGCATTCAACCTCACTCCTTGAAGGGAAGTGTTGCCCGGTGATGTGCTTGACCATGTCGGCAAGTCTAGTGACTGCATACCCGCTGATTCGGAGTGTCCGTTACTTGGCAATGGAATGAGTTTTCTCGCATTCAGCCTCATTTCTATAATGTCTATTTTGAGGTTCTTGTATGCTTGGCAATGTGGGGCAATGCTGTGACTCCGAACGCAGTGATTCAATATACGTTGGACATGGCAAGGAATGAGCAGAGAGATGGAACTAACAGCATCCATTCCATGGTTGTATGTTACTTCATGATGGATGATGAGGTTTTAACGACAATGGCCTTTGTCCCTCATGTTGAAAATGAGGTGTAAATCCTCTGACATTTTGAAGTGAAGGATTATGAGTACTATCCCGAGCAATCCTCGCACCTCAGTAGTGCACTTCAATGAAAGTGGAGGGGCTCTGATATCCTCGATAACGGGGTGAAGACTTGGGACTACATACCCCGTGATTCGTGGCGTCTGTTACTAGCTGAGGAGCGACGAGTTAGACTTGCATTTGAACTCAGTACTTCAAGGAAAGTGTGGTGCTCTGATGTGCTTGACGTTGTCGGCAGCCTTGTGATTACACATACCCGGTGATTCGGGCCGTGTATAGCTTGGCAGTGAGATATGAGTCAGTCTTACGGCTAACCTCACTCCTTCAAGGGAAGTGTGGGGCTCTGTTTACTTGGCTATGTGGGGCAGCCTTGTGATAACACAAACCCGGTGATTCGGTCCATGTATTACTTGGCATTGAGCTATGCGTCAGTCTTGCAGTCAACCTCACTCCTTCAAGGGAAGTGTGGGGCTCTGATATGCTTGACAATGTGGAGACGCCTTGTGATTACACATACCCGGTGATTCGGGCCGTGTACCACTTGGCAGTCAGCTATGATTCAGTCTTCAACCTCACTCCTTCAAGGGAAGTGTGGGGCTCTGATAAGCTTGACAATGAGAGGCAGCCTTGCGATTAGATACCCGGTGATTCGGGCTACGTATTGCTTGGCAGAGAGCTATGAGTTTTGCATTCAACCTCACTCCTTCCAGGGAAGTGTGGGGCTCTGGTATGCTTGACAATGTGGTGCAGCCTTGTGATCACACCTACCCGGTGATTCGGGCCGTGTATTACTTGGCATTGAGCTATGAGTCAGTCTTGCATTCAACCTCACTCCTACAAGGGAAGTGTGGGGCTCTGATATGCTTGACAATGTAGGGCAGCCTTGTGATTACACATACCCGGTAATTCGGACCGTGTACCACTTGGCAGTCAGCTATGCCTCAGTCTTGCATTCAACCTCACTCCTTCAAGGGAAGTGTGGGGCTCTGATATGCTTGACATTGTTGGTCAGCCTTGTGATTACACCTACGCGGTGATTCGGGCCATGTATTGCTGGGCATTGAGCTTTGAGTCAGTCTTACGGCTAACCTCACTCCTTCAAGGCAATTATGGGGCTCTGATAAGCTTGACAGTGTGATGCAGCCTTGTAATCGCACATACCCGGTGATTCGGGCCGTGTATTACTTGGCATTGAGCTATGAGTCAGTTTTGGATTCAACCTCACTCCTTCAAGGGAAGTGTGGGGCTCTGATATGCTTGACAATGAGAGGCAGCCTTGTGATCAGGTACGCGGTGATTCGGGCTATGTTATGCTTGGCAGTGAGCTATGAGTTTTGCATTCAACCTCACTCCTTCAAGGGAAGTGTGGGGCTCTGACAAGCTTGACAGTGTGGGGCAGCGTTGTGATTAGACGTACCCGGTCATTCGGGCCGTATATCATGGTATGTTGCATCGCATTGAGCTATCAGCAGTCTTGCATTCAACCTCACTCCTTCAACGTCAGGCGAAATTACTGGTCAGTCGGCGTCACGCATTTTTCACAAAAATTTGCGTTTCACCTGCTGGGAGAGTATGCGTGTACTCGAGTCTCATCCTGAGCCCGTTTTTTTCTTCTTTTTTTCAGCTCTAGTATAGCTGTATTTTTCATTGCAAAGCCGTCCTCGATTGTTGTGTTCGTTGTTCAAACGAAGTGGACATTCAATCATGAAGGCAGAGGACATAGGAGCCTGATTGGAGTTTCTCGTGGCATAGGACGGCCACACAGAGACACTTTGGGATTTTCTGAATATAAAATACCGTACGCACGATGCTGAAATCAATTTGTGCGATACTCAAATTGTTTGTGATCTACCACATCGAGCAGAACGGGATCCAAACACAAGCTTACCGACGGTTAGGCTGCCGACCTGACTGGACAAATGATCCCTGGCTTTACCAGACGCCAGAAGTCGGACACCATGTCCTTTGTCGCGACGTCCATCTCCAAAAAGAACTCCATCTTCGTCGTGAAAAGGCTTGAAATACTCAATATTCAACCGAGATTCGCGGACTCGCGCTTTCTCGGATCGATTAATTTCCTGCTGGAACAGTTGCAGGGCAGCTTCCCGCCACTGTTTCAACAGGCGATGGCTCCAAAGCATGCCTGGAACAAGCCATATCGAGGTTGCAAGCCACCCCTCCCAGCAAAAAATTCGAAGAAATTCGAAATTTCAATGGTGGAAGATATACTATGAAGAGAATTTCAAAAAGCATGTTTCGCGGAGCGATCGCTCAACCTACGTCATTCAAACTTTGTAGGATGGTTCAGACGTACATGCTAGGCATGGAACCACAGGCGATGATGCCATAGCTGACACACAGAGTAACACACACACAGCAGAATCGTGTGCACAGATACTAAATTAGTGGACGTCGTCATCTTCTTCCCGCTGATCTCGAATGTACTATGACGTGCTATTTCGCCTGACGAGGGAAGTGTGGGGCTCTGATATGCTTGACAATGTGGGGCAGCCTTGTGATAACACATACCCGGTGATTCGGGCCGTGTACCACTTGGCATTCAGCTATGAGTCAGTCTTGCATTCAATCTCAGTCCTTCAAGAGAAGTGTGGGGCTCTGACATGCTCGACAATGAGGGGCAGTCTATGTGGTGCTTGGCAGTGAGCTATGAGTTTTGCAGTCAACCTCACTCCTTCAAGGGAAGTTTGAGGGCCTGATACGATTTACAATGTGGGGCAGCCTTGTGATCAGATACCCTGTGATTCGGGCCATGTCTTGCTTGGCAGACAGCTATGAGCCAGTCTTGCATTCAACCTCCCTCCTTCAAGGAAACTGTGGGGCTCTGATATGCTTGACAATTTGGGGCAGCCTTGTGATTACACATACCCGGTGATTCGGGCCGTGTATTGCTTGGCAGTGAGGTATGTGTCAGTCTTGCATTCAACCTCACTCCTTGAAGGGAAGTGTTGCCCGGTGATGTGCTTGACCATGTCGGCAAGTCTAGTGACTGCATACCCGCTGATTCGGAGTGTCCGTTACTTGGCAATGGAATGAGTTTTCTCGCATTCAGCCTCATTTCTATAATGTCTATTTTGAGGTTCTTGTATGCTTGGCAATGTGGGGCAATGCTGTGACTCCGAACGCAGTGATTCAATATACGTTGGACATGGCAAGGAATGAGCAGAGAGATGGAACTAACAGCATCCATTCCATGGTTGTATGTTACTTCATGATGGATGATGAGGTTTTAACGACAATGGCCTTTGTCCCTCATGTTGAAAATGAGGTGTAAATCCTCTGACATTTTGAAGTGAAGGATTATGAGTACTATCCCGAGCAATCCTCGCACCTCAGTAGTGCACTTCAATGAAAGTGGAGGGGCTCTGATATCCTCGATAACGGGGTGAAGACTTGGGACTACATACCCCGTGATTCGTGGCGTCTGTTACTAGCTGAGGAGCGACGAGTTAGACTTGCATTTGAACTCAGTACTTCAAGGAAAGTGTGGTGCTCTGATGTGCTTGACGTTGTCGGCAGCCTTGTGATTACACATACCCGGTGATTCGGGCCGTGTATAGCTTGGCAGTGAGATATGAGTCAGTCTTACGGCTAACCTCACTCCTTCAAGGGAAGTGTGGGGCTCTGTTTACTTGGCTATGTGGGGCAGCCTTGTGATAACACAAACCCGGTGATTCGGTCCATGTATTACTTGGCATTGAGCTATGCGTCAGTCTTGCAGTCAACCTCACTCCTTCAAGGGAAGTGTGGGGCTCTGATATGCTTGACAATGTGGAGACGACTTGTGATTACACATACCCGGTGATTCGGGCCGTGTACCACTTGGCAGTCAGCTATGATTCAGTCTTCAACCTCACTCCTTCAAGGGAAGTGTGGGGCTCTGATAAGCTTGACAATGAGAGGCAGCCTTGCGATTAGATACCCGGTGATTCGGGCTACGTATTGCTTGGCAGAGAGCTATGAGTTTTGCATTCAACCTCACTCCTTCCAGGGAAGCGTGGGGCTCTGGTATGCTTGACAATGTGGTGCAGCCTTGTGATAACACATACCCGGTAATTCGGGCCGTGTATTACTTGGCATTGAGCTATGAGTCAGTCTTGCATTCAACCTCACTCCTACAAGGGAAGTGTGGGGCTCTGATATGCTTGACAATGTAGGGCAGCCTTGTGATTACACATACCCGGTAATTCGGACCGTGTACCACTTGGCAGTCAGCTATGCCTCAGTCTTGCATTCAACCTCACTCCTTCAAGGGAAGTGTGGGGCTCTGATATGCTTGACATTGTTGGTCAGCCTTGTGATTACACCTACGCGGTGATTCGGGCCATGTATTGCTGGGCATTGAGCTTTGAGTCAGTCTTACGGCTAACCTCACTCCTTCAAGGCAATTATGGGGCTCTGATAAGCTTGAGAGTGTGATGCAGCCTTGTAATCGCACATACCCGGTGATTCGGGCCGTGTATTACTTGGCATTGAGCTATGAGTCAGTTTTGGATTCAACCTCACTCCTTCAAGGGAAGTGTGGGGCTCTGATATGCTTGACAATGAGAGGCAGCCTTGTGATCAGGTACGCGGTGATTCGGGCTATGTTATGCTTGGCAGTGAGCTATGAGTTTTGCATTCAACCTCACTCCTTCAAGGGAAGTGTGGGGCTCTGACAAGCTTGACAGTGTGGGGCAGCGTTGTGATTAGACGTACCCGGTGATTCGGCCCGTGTATCATGGTGTGTTGCTTCGCATTGAGCTATCAGCAGTCTTGCATTCAACCTCACTCCTTCAAGGGAAGTGTGGGGCTCTGATAGCTTGTCAATATGGGTCAGCCTTGTGATTACACATACCCGGTGATTCGGGCCGTGTATTACTTGGCAATGAAGCTGTGAGTCAGTCTTGCATTCAACCTCACTCCTTCAAGTGAAGTGTGGGGCTCTGATAAGCTTGACAATGTGGGGTGGCCTTGTGATCACAAAACCGGTAATTCGGGCCATGTATTGCTGGGCATTGAGCTTTGAGTCAGTTTTACAACAAACCTCACTCCTTCAAGAGAAGTGTGGGGCTCTGTTTACCCTTTTTTTTATGTTTACTGCTGCGCTCTTGCCTTCTGCTGCCGCTGCTGCTGCGCTCTTGCCTTCTGCTGCCGCTGCTGCTGCGCTCTTGCCTTCTGCTGCCGCTGCTGCTGTGCTCTTGCCTTCTGCTGTAGCTGCTGCTGCGCTCTTGCCTTCTTCTGCCGCTGCGCTCTTGCCTTCTGCTGCTGCTGCTGCTGCTGCGCTCTTGCCTTCTCCTGCCGCTGCTGCTGCCCCCTTGCCTTCTGCTGCCGCTGCTGCTGCGCTCTTGCCTTCTGCTGCCGTTGCTGCTGCGCTCTTGCCTTCTGCTGCCACTGCTGCTGCTGCCCTCTTGCCCTCTGCTGCCGCTGTTGCTGCGCTCTTGCCTTCTGCTGCCGCTGCTGCTGCGCTCTTGCCTTCTGCTGCCACTGCTGCTGCTGCGCTCTTGCCTTCTGCTGCCGCTGCTGCTGCTGCGCTCTTGCCTTCTGCTGCCGCTGCTGCTGCGCTCTTGCCTTCTGCTGCCGCTGCTGCTGCGCTCTTGCCTTCTGCTGCCGCTGCTGCTGCGCTCTTTCCTTCTGCTGCCGCTGCTGCTGCGCTCTTGCCTTCTGCTACCGCTGCTGCTGCGCTCTTGCCTTCTGCTGCCGCTGCTGCTGGGCTCTTGCCACCTGCTGCCGCTGCCGCTGCGCTCTTGCCTTCTGCTGCCGCTGCTGCTGCGCTCTTGCCTTCTGCTGCCGCTGCTGCTGCGCTCTTGCCTTCTGCTGCCGCTGCTGCTGTGCTCTTGCCTTCTGCTGTAGCTGCTGCTGCGCTATTGCCTTCTGCTGCCGCTGCTGCTGCGCTCTTGCCTTCTGCTGCCGCTGCTGCTGCGCTCTTGCCTTCTGCTGCCGCTGCTGCTGCGCTATTGCCTTCTGCTGCCCCTGCTGCTGCTCTCTTGCCTTCTGCTTCTGCTGCTGCTGCGCTCTTGCCTTCTGCTGCCGCTGCTGCTGCGCTCTTGCCTTCTTCTGCTGCCGCGGCTGCTGCGCTCTTGCCTTCTGCTGCCGCTGCTGCTGCGCTCTTGCCTTCTGCTGCCGCTGCTGCAGCGCTCTTGCCTTCTTCTGCCGCTGCGCTTTTGCCTTTTGCTGCTGCTGCTGCTGCTGCGCTCTTACCTTCTGCTGCCGCTGCTGCTGCCCTCTTGCCTTCTGCTGCCGCTGCTGCTGCGCTCTTGCCTTCTGCCCCCGCTGCGCTCTTGCCTTCTGCTGCCGCTGCTGCTGCGCTCTTGCCTTCTGCTGCCGCTGCTGCTGCGCTCTTGCATTCTGCTGCCGATGCTGCTGCGCTCTTGCCTTCTGCTGCCGCTGCTGCTGCGCTCTTGCCTTCTGCTGCCGCTGCTGCTGCGCTCTTGCCTTCTGCTGCCGCTGCTGCTGCGCTCTTGCCTGCTGCTGCCGCTGCTGCTGCGCTCTTGCCTTCTGCAGCTGCTGCTGCTGCGCTCTTGCCTTCTGCTGCTGCGCTCTTGCCTCCTGCTGCCGCTGCTGTTGCGCTCTTGCCTACTGCTGCCGCTGCTGCTTGGCTCTTGCCTTCTGCTGCCGCTGCTGCTGCGCTCTTGCCTACTGCTGCCGCTGCTGCTGCGCTCTTGCCTTCTGCAGCCGCTGCTGCTGCGCTCTTGCCTTCTGCTGACGCTGCTGCTGCGCTCTTGCCTTCTTCTGCCGCCGCTGCTGCGCTTTTGCCTTCTGCTGCCGCTGCTGCTGCGCTCTTGCCTTCTGCTGCCACTGCTGCTGCGCTCTTGCCTTCTGCTGCCGCTGCTGCTGCGCTCTTGCCTTCTGCTGCCGCTACTGCTGCGCTCTTGCCATCTGCTGCCGCTGCTGCTGCGCTCTTGCCTTCTGCTGCCGCTGCTGCTGCGCTCTTGCATTCTGCTGCCGATGCTCCTGCGCTCTTGCCTTCTGCTGCCGCTGCTGCTGCACTCTTGTCTTCTGCTGCCGCTGCTGCTGCGCTCTTGCCTTCTGCTGCCGCTGCTGCTGCGCTCTTGCCTTCTGCTGCCGCTGCTGCTGCGCTCTTGCCTTCTGCTGCCGCTGCTGCTGCGCTCTTGCCTTCTGCTGCCGCTGCTTCTGCGCTCTTGCCTGCTGCTGCGCTCTTGCCTTCTGCAGCTGCTGCTGCTGCGCTCTTGCCTTCTGCTGCTGCGCTCTTGCCTTCTGCTGCTGCGCTCTTGCCTTCTGCTGCCGCTGCTGCTGCGCTTTTTCCTACTGCTGCCGCTGCTGCTTGGCTCTTGCCTTCTGCTGCCGCTGCTGCTGCGCTCTTGCCTACTGCTGCCGCTGCTGCTGCGCTCTTGCCTTCTCCTGCCACTGCTGCTGCGCTCTTGCCTTCTGCTGCCGCTGCTGCTGCGCTCTTGCCTTCTGCTGCCGCTGCTGCTGCGCTCTTGCATTCTGCTGCCGATGCTGCTGCGCTCTTGCCTTCTGCTGCCGCTGCTGCTGCACTCTTGTCTTCTGCTGCCGCTGCTGCTGCGCTCCTGCCTTCTGCTGCCGCTGCTGCTGCGCTCTTGCCTTCTGCTACCGCTGCTGCTGCGCTCTTGCCTTCTGCTGCCGCTGCTGCTGCGCTCTTGCCTGCTGCTGCCGCTGCTGCTGCGCTCTTGCCTTCTGCAGCTGCTGCTGCTGCGCTCTTGCCTTCTGCTGCTGCGCTCTTGCCTTCTGCTGCCGCTGCTGCTGCGCTCTTGCCTACTGCTGCCGCTGCTGCTTGGCTCTTGCCTTCTGCTGCCGCTGCTGCTGCGCTCTTGCCTACTGCTGCCGCTGCTGCTGCGTTCTTGCCTTCTGCTGCCGCTGCTGCTGCGCTCTTGCCTTCTGCTGCCGCTGCTGCTGCGCTCTTGCCTTCTTCTGCCGCCGCTGCTGCGCTTTTGCCTTCTGCTGCCGCTGCTGCTGCGCTCTTGCCTTCTGCTGCCACTGCTGCTGCGCTCTTGCCTTCTTCTGCTGCCGCGGCTGCTGCGCTCTTGCCTTCTGCTGCCGCTGCTGCTGCGCTCTTGCGTTCTGCTGCCGCTGCTGCAGCGCTCTTGCCTTCTTCTGCCGCTGCGCTTTTGCCTTTTGCTGCTGCTGCTGCTGCTGCGCTCTTACCTTCTGCAGCCGCTGCTGCTGCCCTCTTGCCTTCTGCTGCCGCTGCTGCTGCGCTCTTGCCTTCTGCCGCCGCTGCGCTCTTGCCTTCTGCTGCCGCTGCTGCTGCGCTCTTGCCTTCTGCTGCCGCTGCTGCTGCGCTCTTGCATTCTGCTGCCGATGCTGCTGCGCTCTTGCCTTCTGCTGCCGCTGCTGCTGCACTCTTGTCTTCTGCTGCCGCTGCTGCTGCGCTCTTGCCTTCTGCTGCCGCTGCTGCTGCGCTCTTGCCTTCTGCTGCCGCTACTGCTGCGCTCTTGCCTTCTGCTGCCGCTGCTGCTGCGCTCTTGCCTGCTGCTGCCGCTGCTGCTGCGCTCTTGCCTTCTGCAGCTGCTGCTGCTGCGCTCTTGCCTTCTGCTGCTGCGCTCTTGCCTTCTGCTGCCGCTGCTGCTGCGCTCTTGCCTACTGCTGCCGCTGCTGCTTGGCTCTTGCCTTCTGCTGCCGCTGCTGCTGCGCTCTTGCCTACTGCTGCCGCTGCTGCTGCGCTCTTGCCTTCTGCAGCCGCTGCTGCTGCGCTCTTGCCTTCTGCTGCCGCTGCTGCTGCGCTCTTGCCTTCTTCTGCCGCCGCTGCTGCGCTTTTGCCTTCTGCTGCCGCTGCTGCTGCGCTCTTGCCTTCTGCTGCCACTGCTGCTGCGCTCTTGCCTTCTGCTGCCGCTGCTGCTGCGCTCTTGCCTTCTGCTGCCGCTACTGCTGCGCTCTTGCCACCTGCTGCCGCTGCTGCTGCGCTCTTGCCTTCTGCTGCCGCTGCTGCTGCGCTCTTGCATTCTGCTGCCGATGCTGCTGCGCTCTTGCCTTCTGCTGCCGCTGCTGCTGCACTCTTGTCTTCTGCTGCCGCTGCTGCTGCGCTCTTGCCTTCTGCTGCCGCTGCTGCTGCGCTCTTGCCTTCTGCTGCCGCTGCTGCTGCGCTCTTGCCTTCTGCTGCCGCTGCTGCTGCGCTCTTGCCTTCTGCTGCCGCTGCTTCTGCGCTCTTGCCTGCTGCTGCGCTCTTGCCTTCTGCAGCTGCTGCTGCTGCGCTCTTGCCTTCTGCTGCTGCGCTCTTGCCTTCTGCTGCTGCGCTCTTGCCTTCTGCTGCCGCTGCTGCTGCGCTTTTTCCTACTGCTGCCGCTGCTGCTTGGCTCTTGCCTTCTGCTGCCGCTGCTGCTGCGCTCTTGCCTACTGCTGCCGCTGCTGCTGCGCTCTTGCCTTCTCCTGCCACTGCTGCTGCGCTCTTGCCTTCTGCTGCCGCTGCTGCTGCGCTCTTGCCTTCTGCTGCCGCTGCTGCTGCGCTCTTGCATTCTGCTGCCGATGCTGCTGCGCTCTTGCCTTCTGCTGCCGCTGTTGCTGCACTCTTGTCTTCTGCTGCCGCTGCTGCTGTGCTCCTGCCTTCTGCTGCCGCTGCTGCTGCGCTCTTGCCTTCTGCTACCGCTGCTGCTGCGCTCTTGCCTTCTGCTGCCGCTGCTGCTGCGCTCTTGCCTGCTGCTGCCGCTGCTGCTGCGCTCTTGCCTTCTGCAGCTGCTGCTGCTGCGCTCTAGCCTTCTGCTGCTGCGCTCTTGCCTTCTGCTGCCGCTGCTGCTGCGCTCTTGCCTACTGCTGCCGCTGCTGCTTGGCTTTTGCCTTCTGCTGCCGCTGCTGCTGCGCTCTTGCCTACTGCTGCCGCTGCTGCTGCGTTCTTGCCTTCTGCTGCCGCTGCTGCTGCGCTCTTGCCTTCTGCTGCCGCTGCTACTGCGCTCTTGCCTTCTTCTGCCGCCGCTGCTGCGCTTTTGCCTTCTGCTGCCGCTGCTGCTGCGCTCTTGCCTTCTGCTGCCACTGCTGCTGCGCTCTTGCCTTCTGCTGCCGCTGCTGCTGCGCTCTTGCCTTCTGCTGCCGCTGCTGCTGCGCTCTCGCCTTCTGCTTCCGCTGCTGCTGCGCTCTTGCCTTCTGCTGCCGCTGCTGCTGCGCTCTTGCCTTTTTCTGCTGCCGCGGCTGCTGCGCTCTTGCCTTCAGCTTCCGCTGCTGCTGCGCTCTTGCCTTCTGCTGCCGCTGCTGCTGCGCTCTTGCCTTCTGCTGCCGCTGCTGCTGCGCTCTTGCCTTCTGCTGCCGCTGCTGCTGCGCTCTTGCCATCTGCTGCCGCTGCTGCTGCGCTCTTGCCTTCTGCTGCCGCTGCTGCTGCGCTCTTGCCTTCTGCTGCCGCTGCTGCTGCGGTCTTGCCTTCTGCTGCCGCTGCTGCTGCGCTCTTGCCTTCTGCTGCCTCCGCTGCTGCGCTCTTGCCTTCTGCTGCCGCCGCTGCTGCGCTCTTGCCTTCTGCTGCCGCTGCTGCTGCGCTCTTGCCTTCTTCTGCTGCCGCGGCTGCTGCGCTCTTGCCTTCTGCTGCCGCTGCTGCTGCGCTCTTGCCTTCTGCTGCCGCTGCTGCTGCGCTCTTGCCTTCTGCTGCCGCTGCTGCAGCGCTCTTGCCGTCTTCTGCCGCTGCGCTCTTGCCTTCTGCTGCTGCTGCTGCTGCGCTCTTACCTTCTGCTGCCGCTGCTGCTGCTTGCCTTCTGCTGCCGCTGCTGCTACACTCTTGCCTTCTGCTGCCGCTGCTGCTGCGCTCTTGCCTTCTGCTGCCGCTGCTGCTGCGCTCTTGCATTCTGCTGCCGATGCTGCTGCGCTCTTGCCTCCTGCTGCCGCTGCTGCTGCACTCTTGTCTTCTGCTGCCGCTGCTGCTGCGCTCTTGCCTTCTGCTGCCGCTGCTGCTGCGCTCTTGCCTTCTGCTGCCGCTGCTGCTGCGCTCTTGCCTTCTGCTGCCGCTGCTGCTGCGCTCTTGCCTTCTGCTGCCGCTGCTGCTGCGCTCTTGCCTGCTGCTGCGCTCTTGCCTTCTGCAGCTGCTGGTGCTGCGCTCTTGCCTTCTGCTGCTGCGCTCTTGCCTTCTGCTGCTGCGCTCTTGCCTTCTGCTGCCGCTGCTGCTGCGCTTTTCCTACTGCTGCCGCTGCTGCTTGCCTGCTGCGCTCTTGCCTTCTTCTGCCGCTGCTCTCTTGCCTTCTGCTGCTGCTGCTGCTGCTGCGCTCTTGCCTTCTGCTGCCGCTGCTGCTGCGCTCTTGCCTTCTGCTGCCGCTGCTGCTGCGCTCTTGCCTTCTGCTGCCGCTGCTGCTGCTGCGCTCTTGCCTTCTGCTGCCACTGTTGCTGCGCTCTTGCCTTCTGCTGCCGCTGCTGCTGCGCTCTTGCCTTCTGCTGAAGCTGCTGCTGCGCTCTTGCCTTCTGCTGCCGCTGCTGCTGCGCTCTTGCCTGCTGCTGCGTTCTTGTCTTCTGCTGCTGTGCTGCTGCGCTCTTGCCTTCTGCTTCCGCTGCTGCTGCGCTCTTGCCTTCTGCTGCCGCTGCTGCTGCGCTCTTGCCTTCTTCTGCTGCCGCGGCTGCTGCGCTCTTGCCTTCTGCTGCCGCTGCTGCTGCGCTCTTGCCTTCTGCTGCCGCTGCTGCTGCGCTCTTGCCTTCTGCTGCCGCTGCTGCAGCGCTCTTGCCTTCTTCTTGCGCTGCGCTCTTGCCTTTTGCTGCTGCTGCCGCTGCTGCGCTCTTACCTTCTGCTGCCGCTGCTGCTGCCGTCTTGCCTTCTGCTGCCGCTGCTGCTGCGCTCTTGCCTTCTGCTGCCGCTGCCGCTGCGCTCTTGCCTTCTGCTGCCGCTGCTGCTGCGCTCTTGTATTCTGCTGCCGATGCTGCTGCCCTCTTGCCTTCTGCTGCCGCTGCTGCTGCACTCTTGTCTTCTGCTGCCGCTGCTGCTGCGCTCTTGCCTTCTGCTGCCGCTGCTGCTGCGCTCTTGCATTCTGCTGCCGCTGCTGCTGCGCTCTTGCCTACTGCTGCCGCTGCTGCTGCGCTCTTGCCTGCTGCTGCCGCTGCTGCTGCGCTCTTGCCTTCTGCAGCTGCTGCTGCTGCGCTCTTGCCTTCTGCTGCTGCGCTCTTGCCTTCTGCTGCCGCTGCTGCTGCGCTCTTGCCTACTGCTGCCGCTGCTGCTTGGCTCTTGCCTTCTGCTGCCGCTGCTGCTGCGCTCTTGCCTACTGCTGCCGCTGCTGCTGCGCTCTTGCCTTCTGCTGCCGCTGCTGCTGCGCTCTTGCCTTCTGCTGCTGCGCTCTTGCCTTCTGCTGCCGCTGCTGCTGCGCTCTTGCCTTCTTCTGCCGCCGCTGCTGCGCTTTTGCCTTCTGCTGCCGCTGCTGCTGCGCTCTTGCCTTCTGCCGCCGCTGCTGCTGCGCTCTTGCCTTCTGCTGCCGCTGCTGCTGCGCTCTTGCCTTCTGCTGCCGCTGCTGCTGCGCTCTTGCCCTCTGCTTCCGCTGCTGCTGCGCTCTTGCCTTCTGCTGCCGCTGCTGCTGCTGCGCTCTTGCCTTTTTCTGCTGCCGCGGCTGCTGCGCTCTTGCCTTCTGCTGCCGCTGCTGCTGCGCTCTTGCCTTCTGCTGCCGCTGCTGCTGCGCTCTTGCCTTCTGCTGCCGCTGCTGCTGCTGCGCTCTTGCCTTCTGCTGCCGCTGTTGCTGCGCTCTTGCCTTCTGCTGCCGCTGCTGCTGCGCTCTTGCCTTCTGCTGCCGCTGCTGCTACGCTCTTGCCTTCTGCTGCCGCTGCTGCTGCGCTCTTGCCTGCTGCTGCGTTCTTGTCTTCTGCTGCTGTGCTGCTGCGCTCTTGCCTTCTGCTTCCGCTGCTGCTGCGCTCTTGCCTGCTGCTGCGCTCTTGCCTTCTGCAGCTGCTGGTGCTGCGCTCTTGCCTTCTGCTGCTGCGCTCTTGCCTTCTGCTGCCGCTGCTGCTGCGCTTTTCCTACTGCTGCCGCTGCTGCTTGCCTGCTGCGCTCTTGCCTTCTTCTGCCGCTGCTCTCTTGCCTTCTGCTGCTGCTGCTGCTGCTGCGCTCTTGCCTTCTGCTGCCGCTGCTGCTGCGCTCTTGCCTTCTGCTGCCGCTGCTGCTGCGCTCTTGCCTTCTGCTGCCGCTGCTGCTGCTGCGCTCTTGCCTTCTGCTGCCACTGTTGCTGCGCTCTTGCCTTCTGCTGCCGCTGCTGCTGCGCTCTTGCCTTCTGCTGAAGCTGCTGCTGCGCTCTTGCCTTCTGCTGCCGCTGCTGCTGCGCTCTTGCCTGCTGCTGCGTTCTTGTCTTCTGCTGCTGTGCTGCTGCGCTCTTGCCTTCTGCTTCCGCTGCTGCTGCGCTCTTGCCTTCTGCTGCCGCTGCTGCTGCGCTCTTGCCTTCTTCTGCTGCCGCGGCTGCTGCGCTCTTGCCTTCTGCTGCCGCTGCTGCTGCGCTCTTGCCTTCTGCTGCCGCTGCTGCTGCGCTCTTGCCTTCTGCTGCCGCTGCTGCAGCGCTCTTGCCTTCTTCTTGCGCTGCGCTCTTGCCTTTTGCTGCTGCTGCCGCTGCTGCGCTCTTACCTTCTGCTGCCGCTGCTGCTGCCGTCTTGCCTTCTGCTGCCGCTGCTGCTGCGCTCTTGCCTTCTGCTGCCGCTGCCGCTGCGCTCTTGCCTTCTGCTGCCGCTGCTGCTGCGCTCTTGTATTCTGCTGCCGATGCTGCTGCCCTCTTGCCTTCTGCTGCCGCTGCTGCTGCACTCTTGTCTTCTGCTGCCGCTGCTGCTGCGCTCTTGCCTTCTGCTGCCGCTGCTGCTGCGCTCTTGCATTCTGCTGCCGCTGCTGCTGCGCTCTTGCCTACTGCTGCCGCTGCTGCTGCGCTCTTGCCTGCTGCTGCCGCTGCTGCTGCGCTCTTGCCTTCTGCAGCTGCTGCTGCTGCGCTCTTGCCTTCTGCTGCTGCGCTCTTGCCTTCTGCTGCCGCTGCTGCTGCGCTCTTGCCTACTGCTGCCGCTGCTGCTTGGCTCTTGCCTTCTGCTGCCGCTGCTGCTGCGCTCTTGCCTACTGCTGCCGCTGCTGCTGCGCTCTTGCCTTCTGCTGCCGCTGCTGCTGCGCTCTTGCCTTCTGCTGCTGCGCTCTTGCCTTCTGCTGCCGCTGCTGCTGCGCTCTTGCCTTCTTCTGCCGCCGCTGCTGCGCTTTTGCCTTCTGCTGCCGCTGCTGCTGCGCTCTTGCCTTCTGCCGCCGCTGCTGCTGCGCTCTTGCCTTCTGCTGCCGCTGCTGCTGCGCTCTTGCCTTCTGCTGCCGCTGCTGCTGCGCTCTTGCCCTCTGCTTCCGCTGCTGCTGCGCTCTTGCCTTCTGCTGCCGCTGCTGCTGCTGCGCTCTTGCCTTTTTCTGCTGCCGCGGCTGCTGCGCTCTTGCCTTCTGCTGCCGCTGCTGCTGCGCTCTTGCCTTCTGCTGCCGCTGCTGCTGCGCTCTTGCCTTCTGCTGCCGCTGCTGCTGCTGCGCTCTTGCCTTCTGCTGCCGCTGTTGCTGCGCTCTTGCCTTCTGCTGCCGCTGCTGCTGCGCTCTTGCCTTCTGCTGCCGCTGCTGCTACGCTCTTGCCTTCTGCTGCCGCTGCTGCTGCGCTCTTGCCTGCTGCTGCGTTCTTGTCTTCTGCTGCTGTGCTGCTGCGCTCTTGCCTTCTGCTTCCGCTGCTGCTGCGCTCTTGCCTTCTACTGCCGCTGCTGCTGCGCTCTTGCCTTCTTCTGCTGCCGCGGCTGCTGCACTCTTGACTTCTGCTGCCGCTGCTGCTGCGCTCTTGCCTTCTGCTGCCGCTGCTGCTGCGCTCTTGCCTTCTGCCGCCGCTGCTGCAGCGCTCTTGCCTTCTTCTGCCGCTGCGCTCTTGCCTTTTGCTGCTGCTGCTGTTGCTGCGCTCTTACCTTCTGCTGCCGTTGCTGCCCTCTTGCCTTCTGCTGCCGCTGCTGCTGCCCTCTTGCCTTCTGCTGCCGCTGCGCTCTTGCCTTCTGCTGCCGCTGCTGCTGCTGCGCTCTTGCCTTCTGCTGCCGCTGTTGCTGCGCTCTTGCCTTCTGCTTCCGCTGCTGCTGCGCTCTTGCCTTCTGCTGCCGCTGCTGCTGCGCTCTTGCCTTTTTCTGCTGCCGCGGCTGCTGCGCTCTTGCCTTCTGCTGCCGCTGCTGCTGCGCTCTTGCCTTCTGCTGCCGCTGCTGCTGCGCTCTTGCCTTCTGCTGCCGCTGCTGCTGCGCTCTTGCCTTCTTCTGCCGCTGCTCTCTTGCCTTCTGCTGCTGCTGCTGCTGCTGCGCTCTTGCCTTCTGCTGCCGCTGCTGCTGCGCTCTTGCCTTCTGCTGCCGCTGCTGCCGCGCCCTTGCCTTCTTCTGCCGCTGCGCTCTTGCCTTCTGCTGCTGCTGCTGCTGCTGCTGCGCTCTTACCTTCTGCTGCCGCTGCTGCTGCCCTCTTTCCTTCCGCTGCCGCTGCTGCTGCGCTCTTGCCTTCTGCTGCCGCTGTGCTCTTGCCTTCTGCTGCCGCTGCTGCTGCGCTCTTGCCTTCTGCTGCCGCTGCTGCTGCGCTCTTGCATACTGCTGCCGCTTCTGCTGCGCTCTTGCCTTCTGCTGCCGCTGCTGCTGCACTCTTGCCTTCTGCTGCCGCTGCTGCTGCTGCGTTCTTGCCTTCTGCTGCCGCTGCTGCTGCACTCTTGCCTTCTGCTGCCGCTGCTGCTGTGCTCTTGCCTTCTGCTGCCGCTGCTGCTGCGCTCTTGCCTGCTGCTGCCGCTACTGCTGCGCTCTTGCCTTCTGCAGCTGTTCTGCTGCTGTGCTCTTGCCTTCTGCTGCTGCGCTCTTGCCTTCTGCTGCCGCTGCAGCTGCGCTCTTGCCTGCTGCTGCCGCTGCTGCTTGGCTCTTGCCTTCTGCTGCCGCTGCTGCTGCGCTTTTCCTTACTGCTGCCGCTGCTGCTGCGCTCTTGCCTTCTGCTGCCGCTGCTGCTGCGCTCTTGCCTTCTGCTGCTGCGCTCTTGCCTTCTGCTGCCGCTGCTGCTGCGCTCTTGCCTTCTTCTGCCGCCGCTGCTGCACTTTTGCCTTCTGCTGCCGCTGCTGCTGCGCTCTTGCCTTCTGCTGCCGCTGCTGCTGCGCTCTTGCCTTCTGCTGCCGCTGCTGCTGCGCTCTTGCCTTCTGCTGCCGCTGCTGCTGCGCTCTTGCCTTCTGCTTCCGCTGCTGCTGCGCTCTTGCCTTCTGCTGCCGCTGCTGCTGCGCTCTTGCTACTTTCTGCTGCCGCGGCTGCTGCGCTCTTGCCTTCTGCTGCCGCTGCTGCTGCGCTCTTGCCTTCTGCTGCCGATGCTGCTGCGCTCTTGCCTTCTGCTGCCGCTGCTGCTGCGCTCTCGCCTTCTGCTGCCGCTGCTGCTGCGCTCTTGCCTTCTGCTGCCGCTGCTGCTGCGCTCTTGCCTTCTGCTGCCGCTGCTGCTGCTGCGCTCTTGCCTTCTGCTGCCGCTGTTGCGCTCTTGCCTTCTGCTGCCGCTGCTGCTGCGCTCTTGCCTTCTGCTGCCGCTGCTGCTGCGCTCTTGCCTTCTGCTGCCGCTGCTGCTGCGCTCTTGCCTGCTGCTGCGTTCTTGTCTTCTGCTGCTGTGCTGCTGCGCTCTTGCCTTCTGCTTCCGCTGCTGCTGCGCTCTTGCCTTCTGCTGCCGCTGCTGCTGCGCTCTTGCCTTCTTCTGCTGCCGCGGCTGCTGCGCTCTTGCCTTCTGCTGCCGCTGCTGCTGCGCTCCTGCCTTCTGCTGCCGTTGCTGCTGCGCTCTTGCCTTTTGCTGCTGCTGCTGCTGCTGCTGCGCTCTTACCTTCTGCTGCCGCTGCTGCTGCCCTCTTGCCTTCTGCTGCCGCTGCTGCTGCCCTCTTGCCTTCTGCTGCCGCTGCCGCTGCGCTCTTGCCTTCTGCTGCCACTGCTGCTGCGCTCTTGCCTTCTGCTGCCGCTGCTGCTGCGCTCTTGCCTTCTGCTTCCGCTGCTGCTGCGCTCTTGCCTTCTGCTGCCGCTGCTGCTGCGCTCTTGCCTTTTTCTGCTGCCGCGGCTGCTGCGCTCTTGCCTTCTGCTGCCGCTGCTGCTGCGCTCTTGCCTTCTGCTGCCGCTGCTGCTGCGCTCTGGCCTTCTTCTGCCGCTGCTCTCTTGCCTTCTGCTGCTGCTGCTGCTGCTGCGCTCTTGCCTTCTGCTGCCGCTGCTGCTGCGCTCTTGCCTTCTGCTGCCGCTGCTGCAGCGCTCTTGCCTTCTTCTGCCGCTGCGCTCTTGCCTTCTGCTGCTGCTGCTGCTGCTGCGCTCTTACCTTCTGCTGCCGCTGCTGCTGCCCTCTTGCCTTCTGCTGCCGCTGCTGCTGCGCTCTTGCCTTCTGCTGCCGCTGCGCTCTTGCCTTCTGCTGCCGCTGCTGCTGCGCTCTTGCCTTCTGCTGCCGCTACTGCTGCGCTCTTGCATTCTGCTGCCGCTTCTGCTGCGCTCTTGCCTTCTGCTGCCGCTGCTGCTGCACTCTTGCCTTCTGCTGCCGCTGCTGCTGCTGCGTTCTTGCCTTCTGCTGCCGCTGCTGCTGCACTCTTGCCTTCTGCTGCCACTGCTGCTGTGCTCTTGCATTCTGCTGGCGCTGCTGCTGCTGCGCTCTTGCTTTCTGCTTGCGCTGCTGCTGCGCTCTTGCCTTCTGCTGCCGCTCCTGCTGCGCTCTTGCCTTCTGCTGCCGCTCCTGCTGCGCTCTTGCCTTCTGCTGCCGCTGCTGCTGCTGCGCTCTTGCTTTCTGCTTGCGCTGCTGCTGCGCTCCTGCCTTCTGCTGCCGCTGCTGCTGCTGCGTTCTTGCCTTCTGCTGCCGCTGCTGCTGCACTCTTGCCTTCTGCTGCCGCTGCTGCTGTGCTCTTGCATTCTGCTGGCGCTGCTGCTGCTGCGCTCTTGCTTTCTGCTTGCGCTGCTGCTGCGCTCTTGCCTTCTGCTGCCGCTCCTGCTGCGCTCTTGCCTTCTGCTGCCGCTCCTGCTGCGCTCTTGCCTTCTGCTGCCGCTGCTGCTGCTGCTGCTGCGCTCTTGCTTTCTGCTTGCGCTGCTGCTGCGTTCCTGCCTTCTGCTGCCCTCTTGCCTTCTGCTGCTCTTCTGCTGCTGTGCTGCTGCGCTCTTGCCTTCTGCTGCCGCTGCTGCTGCTGCGCTCTTGCCTTCTGCTGCCGCTGCTGCTGCGCTCTTGCCTTCTGCTGCCGCTGTTGCTGCGCTCTTGCCTTCTGCTGCCGCTGCTGCTGCGCTCTTGCCTTCTGCTGCCGCTGCTGCTGCGCTCTTGCCTTCTGCTGCCGCTGCCCTCTTGCCTTCTGCTGCCGCTGCTGCTGCGCTCTTGCCTTCTGCTGCCGCTGTTGCTGCGCTCTTGCCTTCTGCTGCCGCTGCTGCTGCGCTCTTGCCTTCTGCTGCCGCTGCTGCTGCGCTCTTGCCTTCTGCTGCTGCTGCTGCTGCTGCGCTCTTGCATGCTGCTGCGTTCTTGTCTTCTGCTGCTGTGCTGCTGCGCTTTTGCCTTCTGCTTCCGCTGCTGCTGCGCTCTTGCCTTCTGCTGCCGCTGCTGCTGCGCTCTTGCCTTCTGCTGCCGCTGCTGCTGAGCTTTCTCCTTCTGCTGCCGCTGCTGCTGCGCCCTTGCATTCTGCTGCCGCTGCTGCTGCGCTCTTGCCTTCTGCTGCCGCTGCTGCTGCGCTCTTGCCTTCTGCTGCCGCTGCTGCTGCGCTCTTGCCTTCTGCTGCCGCTGCTGCTGCGCTCTTGCCTGCTGCTGCGCTCTTGCCTTCTGCAGCTGCTGCTGCTGCGCTCTTGCCTTCTGCTGCTGCGCTCTTGCCTTCTGCTGCCAATGCTGCTGCGCTTTTTCCTACTGCTGCCGCTGCTGGTTGGCTCTTGCCTTCTGCTGCCGCTGCTGCTGCGCTCTTGCCTACTGCTGCCGCTGCTGCTGCGCTCTTGCCTTCTGCTGCCACTGCTGCTGCGCTCTTGTCTTCTGCTTCCGCTGCTACTGCGCTCTTGCCTTCTGCTGCCGCTGCTGCTGCGCTCTTGCCTTCTGCTGCCGCTGCTGCTGCGCTTTTGCCTTCTGCTGCCGCTGCCGCTGGTGCTACTGCGCTCTTGCATTCTGCTGCCGCGGCTGCTGCGCTCTTGCATTCTGCTGCCGCTGCTGCTGCGCTCTTGCATTCTGCTGGCGCTGCTGCTGCGCTCTTGCCTTCTGCTGCCGCTGCTGCTGCGCTCTTGCCTTCTGCTGCCGCTCCTGCTGCACTCTTGCCTTCTGCTGCCGCTGCTGCTGCGCTCTCGCCTTTTCTGCTGCGCTCTTGCCTTCTGCTGCCGCTGCTGCTGCGCTTTCTCCTACTGCTGCCGCTGCTGCTTGGCTCTTGCCTGCTGCTGCCGCTGCTGCTGCGCTCTTGCCTACTGCTGCCGCTGCTGCTGCGCTCTTGCCTTCTGCTGCCGCTGCTGCTGCGCTTTTGCCTTCTGCTGCCGCTGGTGCTACTGCGCTCTTGCCTTCTGCTGCCGCTGTAGCTGCACTCTTGCCTTCTGCTGCCGCTGCTGCTGCGCTCTTGCCTTCTGCTGCCGCTGCTGCTGCGCTCTTGCCTTCTGCTGCCGCTGCTGCTGCGCTCTTGCCTTTTTCTGCTGCCGCGGCTGCTGCGCTCTTGCCTTCAGCTTCCGCTGCTGCTGCGCTCTTGCCTTCTGCTGCCGCTGCTGCTGCGCTCTTGCCTTCTGCTGCCGCTGCTGCTGCGCTCTTGCCTTCTGCTGCCGCTGCTGCTGCGCTCTTGCCATCTGCTGCCGCTGCTGCTGCGCTCTTGCCTTCTGCTGCCGCTGCTGCTGCGCTCTTGCCTTCTGCTGCCGCTGCTGCTGCGCTCTTGCCTTCTGCTGCCGCTGCTGCTGCGCTCTTGCATTCTGCTGCCGCCGCTGCTGCGCTCTTGCCTTCTGCTGCCGCTGCTGCTACTCTCTTGCCTTCTCCTGTTGCTGCTGCTGCGCTCTTCCCTTCTTCTGCTGCCGCGGCTGCTGCGCTCTTGCCTTCTGCTGCCGCTGCTGCTGCGCTCTTGCCTTCTGCTGCCGCTGCTGCTGCGTTCTTGCCTTCTGCTGCCGCTGCTGCAGCGCTCTTGCCTTCTTCTGCCGCTGCGCTCTTGCCTTCTGCTGCTGCTGCTGCTGCTGCGCTCTTACCTTCTGCTGCCGCTGCTGCTGCCCTCTTGCCTTCTGCTGCCGCTGCTGCTGCGCTCTTGCCTTCTGCTGCCGCTACTGCTGCGCTCTTGCCATCTGCTGCCGCTGCTGCTGCGCTCTTGCCTTCTGCTGCCGCTGCTGCTGCGCTCTTGCATTCTGCTGCCGATGCTGCTGCGCTCTTGCCTTCTGCTGCCGCTGCTGCTGCACTCTTGTCTTCTGCTGCCGCTGCTGCTGCGCTCTTGCCTTCTGCTGCCGCTGCTGCTGCGCTCTTGCCTTCTGCTGCCGCTGCTGCTGCGCTCTTGCCTTCTGCTGCCGCTGCTGCTGCGCTCTTACCTTCTGCTGCCGCTGCTTCTTCGCTCTTGCCTGCTGCTGCGCTCTTGCTTTCTGCAGCTGCTGCTGCTGCGCTCTTGCCTTCTGCTGCTGCGCTCTTGCCTTCTGCTGCTGCGCTCTTGCCTTCTGCTGCCGCTGCTGCTGCGCTTTTTCCTACTGCTGCCGCTGCTGCTTGGCTCTTGCCTTCTGCTGCCTCTGCTGCTGCGCTCTTGCCTACTGCTGCCGCTGCTGCTGCGCTCTTGCCTTCTCCTGCCACTCCTGCTGCGCTCTTGCCTTCTGCTGCCGCTGCTGCTGCGCTCTTGCCTTCTGCTGCCGCTGCTGCTGCGCTCTTGCATTCTGCTGCCGATGCTGCTGCGCTCTTGCCTTCTGCTGCCGCTGCTGCTGCACTCTTGTCTTCTGCTGCCGCTGCTGCTGCGCTCCTGCCTTCTGCTGCCGCTGCTGCTGCGCTCTTGCCTTCTGCTACCGCTGCTGCTGCGCTCTTGCCTTCTGCTGCCGCTGCTGCTGCGCTCTTGCCTGCTGCTGCCGCTGCTGCTGCGCTCTTGCCTTCTGCAACTGCTGCTGCTGCGCTCTTGCCTTCTGCTGCTGCGCTCTTGCCTTCTGCTGCCGCTGCTGCTGCGCTCTTGCCTACTGCTGCCGCTGCTGCTTGGCTCTTGCCTTCTGCTGCCGCTGCTGCTGCGCTCTTGCCTACTGCTGCCGCTGCTGCTGCGCTCTTGCCTTCTGTTGCCGCTGCTGCTGCGCTCTTGCCTTCTGCTGCCACTGCTGCTGCGCTCTTGCCTTCTGCTGCCGCTGCTGCTGCGCTCTTGCCTTCTGCTTCCGCTGCTGCTGCGCTCTTGCCTTCTGCTGCCGCTGCTGCTGCGCTCTTGCCTTTTTCTGCTGCCGCGGCTGCTGCGCTCTTGCCTTCAGCTTCCGCTGCTGCTGCGCTCTTGCCTTCTGCTGCCGCTGCTGCTGCGCTCTTGCCTTCTGCTGCCGCTGCTGCTGCGCTCTTGCCTTCTGCTGCCGCTGCTGCAGCGCTCTTGCCTTCTTCTGCCGCTGCGCTCTTGCCTTCTGCTGCTGCTGCTGCTGCTGCGCTCTTACCTTCTGCTGCCGCTGCTGCTGCCCTCTTGCCTTCTGCTGCCGCTGCTGCTGCGCTCTTGCCTTCTGCTGCCGCTGCGCTCTTGCCTTCTGCTGCCGCTGCTGCTGCGCTCTTGCCTTCTGCTGCCGCTACTGCTGCGCTCTTGCATTCTGCTGCCGCTTCTGCTGCGCTCTTGCCTTCTGCTGCCGCTGCTGCTGCACTCTTGCCTTCTGCTGCCGCTGCTGCTGCTGCGTTCTTGCCTTCTGCTGCCGCTGCTGCTGCACTCTTGCCTTCTGCTGCCACTGCTGCTGTGCTCTTGCATTCTGCTGGCGCTGCTGCTGCTGCGCTCTTGCTTTCTGCTTGCGCTGCTGCTGCGCTCTTGCCTTCTGCTGCCGCTCCTGCTGCGCTCTTGCCTTCTGCTGCCGCTCCTGCTGCGCTCTTGCCTTCTGCTGCCGCTGCTGCTGCTGCGCTCTTGCTTTCTGCTTGCGCTGCTGCTGCGCTCCTGCCTTCTGCTGCCGCTGCTGCTGCTGCGTTCTTGCCTTCTGCTGCCGCTGCTGCTGCACTCTTGCCTTCTGCTGCCGCTGCTGCTGTGCTCTTGCATTCTGCTGGCGCTGCTGCTGCTGCGCTCTTGCTTTCTGCTTGCGCTGCTGCTGCGCTCTTGCCTTCTGCTGCCGCTCCTGCTGCGCTCTTGCCTTCTGCTGCCGCTCCTGCTGCGCTCTTGCCTTCTGCTGCCGCTGCTGCTGCTGCTGCTGCGCTCTTGCTTTCTGCTTGCGCTGCTGCTGCGCTCCTGCCTTCTGCTGCCCTCTTGCCTTCTGCTGCTCTTCTGCTGCTGTGCTGCTGCGCTCTTGCCTTCTGCTGCCGCTGCTGCTGCTGCGCTCTTGCCTTCTGCTGCCGCTGCTGCTGCGCTCTTGCCTTCTGCTGCCGCTGTTGCTGCGCTCTTGCCTTCTGCTGCCGCTGCTGCTGCGCTCTTGCCTTCTGCTGCCGCTGCTGCTGCGCTCTTGCCTTCTGCTGCCGCTGCCCTCTTGCCTTCTGCTGCCGCTGCTGCTGCGCTCTTGCCTTCTGCTGCCGCTGTTGCTGCGCTCTTGCCTTCTGCTGCCGCTGCTGCTGCGCTCTTGCCTTCTGCTGCCGCTGCTGCTGCGCTCTTGCCTTCTGCTGCTGCTGCTGCTGCTGCGCTCTTGCATGCTGCTGCGTTCTTGTCTTCTGCTGCTGTGCTGCTGCGCTTTTGCCTTCTGCTTCCGCTGCTGCTGCGCTCTTGCCTTCTGCTGCCGCTGCTGCTGCGCTCTTGCCTTCTGCTGCCGCTGCTGCTGAGCTTTCTCCTTCTGCTGCCGCTGCTGCTGCGCCCTTGCATTCTGCTGCCGCTGCTGCTGCGCTCTTGCCTTCTGCTGCCGCTGCTGCTGCGCTCTTGCCTTCTGCTGCCGCTGCTGCTGCGCTCTTGCCTTCTGCTGCCGCTGCTGCTGCGCTCTTGCCTGCTGCTGCGCTCTTGCCTTCTGCAGCTGCTGCTGCTGCGCTCTTGCCTTCTGCTGCTGCGCTCTTGCCTTCTGCTGCCAATGCTGCTGCGCTTTTTCCTACTGCTGCCGCTGCTGGTTGGCTCTTGCCTTCTGCTGCCGCTGCTGCTGCGCTCTTGCCTACTGCTGCCGCTGCTGCTGCGCTCTTGCCTTCTGCTGCCACTGCTGCTGCGCTCTTGTCTTCTGCTTCCGCTGCTACTGCGCTCTTGCCTTCTGCTGCCGCTGCTGCTGCGCTCTTGCCTTCTGCTGCCGCTGCTGCTGCGCTTTTGCCTTCTGCTGCCGCTGCCGCTGGTGCTACTGCGCTCTTGCATTCTGCTGCCGCGGCTGCTGCGCTCTTGCATTCTGCTGCCGCTGCTGCTGTGCTCTTGCATTCTGCTGGCGCTGCTGCTGCGCTCTTGCCTTCTGCTGCCGCTGCTGCTGCGCTCTTGCCTTCTGCTGCCGCTCCTGCTGCACTCTTGCCTTCTGCTGCCGCTGCTGCTGCGCTCTCGCCTTTTCTGCTGCGCTCTTGCCTTCTGCTGCCGCTGCTGCTGCGCTTTCTCCTACTGCTGCCGCTGCTGCTTGGCTCTTGCCTTCTGCTGCCGCTGCTGCTGCGCTCTTGCCTACTGCTGCCGCTGCTGCTGCGCTCTTGCCTTCTGCTGCCGCTGCTGCTGCGCTTTTGCCTTCTGCTGCCGCTGGTGCTACTGCGCTCTTGCCTTCTGCTGCCGCTGTTGCTGCGCTCTTGCCTTCTGCTGCCGCTGCTGCTGCGCTCTTGCCTTCTGCTGCCGCTGCTGCTGCGCTCTTGCCTTCTGCTTCCGCTGCTGCTGCGCTCTTGCCTTCTGCTGCCGCTGCTGCTGCGCTCTTGCCTTTTTCTGCTGCCGCGGCTGCTGCGCTCTTGCCTTCAGCTTCCGCTGCTGCTGCGCTCTTGCCTTCTGCTGCCGCTGCTGCTGCGCTCTTGCCTTCTGCTGCCGCTGCTGCTGCGCTCTTGCCTTCTGCTGCCGCTGCTGCTGCGCTCTTGCCATCTGCTGCCGCTGCTGCTGCGCTCTTGCCTTCTGCTGCCGCTGCTGCTGCGCTCTTGCCTTCTGCTGCCGCTGCTGCTGCGCTCTTGCCTTCTGCTGCCGCTGCTGCTGCGCTCTTGCATTCTGCTGCCGCCGCTGCTGCGCTCTTGCCTTCTGCTGCCGCTGCTGCTACTCTCTTGCCTTCTCCTGTTGCTGCTGCTGCGCTCTTCCCTTCTTCTGCTGCCGCGGCTGCTGCGCTCTTGCCTTCTGCTGCCGCTGCTGCTGCGCTCTTGCCTTCTGCTGCCGCTGCTGCTGCGTTCTTGCCTTCTGCTGCCGCTGCTGCAGCGCTCTTGCCTTCTTCTGCCGCTGCGCTCTTGCCTTCTGCTGCTGCTGCTGCTGCTGCGCTCTTACCTTCTGCTGCCGCTGCTGCTGCCCTCTTGCCTTCTGCTGCCGCTGCTGCTGCGCTCTTGCCTTCTGCTGCCGCTACTGCTGCGCTCTTGCCATCTGCTGCCGCTGCTGCTGCGCTCTTGCCTTCTGCTGCCGCTGCTGCTGCGCTCTTGCATTCTGCTGCCGATGCTGCTGCGCTCTTGCCTTCTGCTGCCGCTGCTGCTGCACTCTTGTCTTCTGCTGCCGCTGCTGCTGCGCTCTTGCCTTCTGCTGCCGCTGCTGCTGCGCTCTTGCCTTCTGCTGCCGCTGCTGCTGCGCTCTTGCCTTCTGCTGCCGCTGCTGCTGCGCTCTTACCTTCTGCTGCCGCTGCTTCTGCGCTCTTGCCTGCTGCTGCGCTCTTGCTTTCTGCAGCTGCTGCTGCTGCGCTCTTGCCTTCTGCTGCTGCGCTCTTGCCTTCTGCTGCTGCGCTCTTGCCTTCTGCTGCCGCTGCTGCTGCGCTTTTTCCTACTGCTGCCGCTGCTGCTTGGCTCTTGCCTTCTGCTGCCTCTGCTGCTGCGCTCTTGCCTACTGCTGCCGCTGCTGCTGCGCTCTTGCCTTCTCCTGCCACTGCTGCTGCGCTCTTGCCTTCTGCTGCCGCTGCTGCTGCGCTCTTGCCTTCTGCTGCCGCTGCTGCTGCGCTCTTGCATTCTGCTGCCGATGCTGCTGCGCTCTTGCCTTCTGCTGCCGCTGCTGCTGCACTCTTGTCTTCTGCTGCCGCTGCTGCTGCGCTCCTGCCTTCTGCTGCCGCTGCTGCTGCGCTCTTGCCTTCTGCTACCGCTGCTGCTGCGCTCTTGCCTTCTGCTGCCGCTGCTGCTGCGCTCTTGCCTGCTGCTGCCGCTGCTGCTGCGCTCTTGCCTTCTGCAACTGCTGCTGCTGCGCTCTTGCCTTCTGCTGCTGCGCTCTTGCCTTCTGCTGCCGCTGCTGCTGCGCTCTTGCCTACTGCTGCCGCTGCTGCTTGGCTCTTGCCTTCTGCTGCCGCTGCTGCTGCGCTCTTGCCTACTGCTGCCGCTGCTGCTGCGCTCTTGCCTTCTGTTGCCGCTGCTGCTGCGCTCTTGCCTTCTGCTGCCACTGCTGCTGCGCTCTTGCCTTCTGCTGCCGCTGCTGCTGCGCTCTTGCCTTCTGCTTCCGCTGCTGCTGCGCTCTTGCCTTCTGCTGCCGCTGCTGCTGCGCTCTTGCCTTTTTCTGCTGCCGCGGCTGCTGCGCTCTTGCCTTCAGCTTCCGCTGCTGCTGCGCTCTTGCCTTCTGCTGCCGCTGCTGCTGCGCTCTTGCCTTCTGCTGCCGCTGCTGCTGCGCTCTTGCCTTCTGCTGCCGCTGCTGCTGCGCTCTTGCCATCTGCTGCCGCTGCTGCTGCGCTCTTGCCTTCTGCTGCCGCTGCTGCAGCGCTCTTGCCTTCTTCTGCCGCTGCGCTCTTGCCTTCTGCTGCTGCTGCTGCTGCTGCTGCGCTCTTACCTTCTGCTGCCGCTGCTGCTGCCCTCTTGCCTTCTGCTGCCGCTGCTGCTGCGCTCTTGCCTTCTGCTGCCGCTACTGCTGCGCTCTTGCCATCTGCTGCCGCTGCTGCTGCGCTCTTGTCTTCTGCTGCCGCTGCTGCTGCGCTCTTGCCTTCTGCTGCCGCTGCTGCTGCGCTCTTGCCTTCTGCTGCCGCTGCTGCTGCGCTCTTGCCTTCTGCTGCCGCTGCTGCTGCGCTCTTGCCTTCTGCTGCCGCTGCTTCTGCGCTCTTGCCTGCTGCTGCGCTCTTGCTTTCTGCAGCTGCTGCTGCTGCGCTCTTGCCTTCTGCTGCTGCGCTCTTGCCTTCTGCTGCTGCGCTCTTGCCTTCTGCTCCCGCTGCTGCTGCGCTTTTTCCTACTGCTGCCGCTGCTGCTTGGCTCTTGCCTTCTGCTGCCGCTGCTGCTGCGCTCTTGCCTACTGCTGCCGCTGCTGCTGCGCTCTTGCCTTCTGCTGCCGCTGCTGCTGCGCTCTTGCCATCTGCTGCCGCTGCTGCTGCGCTCTTGCCTTCTGCTGCCGCTGCTGCTGCGCTCTTGCCTTCTGCTGCCGCTGCTGCTGCGCTCTTGCCTTCTGCTGCCGCTGCTGCTGCGCTCTTGCATTCTGCTGCCGCCGCTGCTGCGCTCTTGCCTTCTGCTGCCGCTGCTGCTACTCTCTTGCCTTCTCCTGTTGCTGCTGCTGCGCTCTTGCCTTCTTCTGCTGCCGCGGCTGCTGCGCTCTTGCCTTCTGCTGCCGCTGCTGCTGCGCTCTTGCCTACTGCTGCCGCTGCTGCTGCGTTCTTGCCTTCTGCTGCCGCTGCTGCAGCGCTCTTGCCTTCTTCTGCCGCTGCGCTCTTGCCTTCTGCTGCTGCTGCTGCTGCTGCGCTCTTACCTTCTGCTGCCGCTGCTGCTGCCCTCTTGCCTTCTGCTGCCGCTGCTGCTGCGCTCTTGCCTTCTGCTGCCGCTACTGCTGCGCTCTTGCCATCTGCTGCCGCTGCTGCTGCGCTCTTGCCTTCTGCTGCCGCTGCTGCTGCGCTCTTGCATTCTGCTGCCGATGCTGCTGCGCTCTTGCCTTCTGCTGCCGCTGCTGCTGCACTCTTGTCTTCTGCTGCCGCTGCTGCTGCGCTCTTGCCTTCTGCTGCCGCTGCTGCTGCGCTCTTGCCTTCTGCTGCCGCTGCTGCTGCGCTCTTGCCTTCTGCTGCCGCTGCTGCTGCGCTCTTACCTTCTGCTGCCGCTGCTTCTGCGCTCTTGCCTGCTGCTGCGCTCTTGCTTTCTGCAGCTGCTGCTGCTGCGCTCTTGCCTTCTGCTGCTGCGCTCTTGCCTTCTGCTGCTGCGCTCTTGCCTTCTGCTGCCGCTGCTGCTGCTGCGCTTTTTCCTACTGCTGCCGCTGCTGCTTGGCTCTTGCCTTCTGCTGCCTCTGCTGCTGCGCTCTTGCCTACTGCTGCCGCTGCTGCTGCGCTCTTGCCTTCTCCTGCCACTGCTGCTGCGCTCTTGCCTTCTGCTGCCGCTGCTGCTGCGCTCTTGCCTTCTGCTGCCGCTGCTGCTGCGCTCTTGCATTCTGCTGCCGATGCTGCTGCGCTCTTGCCTTCTGCTGCCGCTGCTGTTGCACTCTTGTCTTCTGCTGCCGCTGCTGCTGCGCTCCTGCCTTCTGCTGCCGCTGCTGCTGCGCTCTTGCCTTCTGCTACCGCTGCTGCTGCGCTCTTGCCTTCTGCTGCCGCTGCTGCTGCGCTCTTGCCTGCTGCTGCCGCTGCTGCTGCGCTCTTGCCTTCTGCAACTGCTGCTGCTGCGCTCTTGCCTTCTGCTGCTGCGCTCTTGCCTTCTGCTGCCGCTGCTGCTGCGCTCTTGCCTACTGCTGCCGCTGCTGCTTGGCTCTTGCCTTCTGCTGCCGCTGCTGCTGCGCTCTTGCCTACTGCTGCCGCTGCTGCTGCGCTCTTGCCTTCTGTTGCCGCTGCTGCTGCGCTCTTGCCTTCTGCTGCCACTGCTGCTGCGCTCTTGCCTTCTGCTGCCGCTGCTGCTGCGCTCTTGCCTTCTGCTTCCGCTGCTGCTGCTGCGCTCTTGCCTTCTGCTGCCGCTGCTGCTGCGCTCTTGCCTTTTTCTGCTGCCGCGGCTGCTGCGCTCTTGCCTTCAGCTTCCGCTGCTGCTGCGCTCTTGCCTTCTGCTGCCGCTGCTGCTGCGCTCTTGCCTTCTGCTGCCGCTGCTGCTGCGCTCTTGCCTTCTGCTGCCGCTGCTGCTGCGCTCTTGCCATCTGCTGCCGCTGCTGCTGCGCTCTTGCCTTCTGCTGCCGCTGCTGCAGCGCTCTTGCCTTCTTCTGCCGCTGCGCTCTTGCCTTCTGCTGCTGCTGCTGCTGCTGCTGCGCTCTTACCTTCTGCTGCCGCTGCTGCTGCCCTCTTGCCTTCTGCTGCCGCTGCGGCTGCGCTCTTGCCTTCTGCTGCCGCTACTGCTGCGCTCTTGCCATCTGCTGCCGCTGCTGCTGCGCTCTTGTCTTCTGCTGCCGCTGCTGCTGCGCTCTTGCCTTCTGCTGCCGCTGCTGCTGCGCTCTTGCCTTCTGCTGCCGCTGCTGCTGCGCTCTTGCCTTCTGCTGCCGCTGCTGCTGCGCTCTTGCCTTCTGCTGCCGCTGCTTCTGCGCTCTTGCCTGCTGCTGCGCTCTTGCTTTCTGCAGCTGCTGCTGCTGCGCTCTTGCCTTCTGCTGCTGCGCTCTTGCCTTCTGCTGCTGCGCTCTTGCCTTCTACTCCCGCTGCTGCTGCGCTTTTTCCTACTGCCGCCGCTGCTGCTTGGCTCTTGCCTTCTGCTGCCGCTGCTGCTGGGCTCTTGCCTACTGCTGCCGCTGCTGCTGCGCTCTTGCCTTCTCCTGCCACTGCTGCTGCGCTCTTGCCTTCTGCTGCCGCTACTGCTGCGCTCTTGCCTTCTGCTGCCGCTGCTGCTGCGCTCTTGCATTCTGCTGCCGATGCTGCTGCGCTCTTGCCTTCTGCTGCCGCTGCTGCTGCACTCTTGTCTTCTGCTGCCGCTGCTGCTGCGCTCCTGCCTTCTGCTGCCGCTGCTGCTGCGCTCTTGCCTTCTGCTACCGCTGCTGCTGCGCTCTTGCCTTCTGCTACCGCTGCTGCTGCGCTCTTGCCTTCTGCTTCCGCTGCTGCTGCGCTCTTGCCTTCTGCTGCCGCTGCTGCTGCGCTCTTGCCTTTTTCTGCTGCCGCGGCTGCTGCGCTCTTGCCTTCTGCTGCCGCTGCTGCTGCGCTCTTGCCTTCTGCTGCCGCTGCTGCTGCGCTCTGGCCTTCTTCTGCCGCTGCTCTCTTGCCTTCTGCTGCTGCTGCTGCTGCTGCGCTCTTGCCTTCTGCTGCCGCTGCTGCTGCGCTCTTGCCTTCTGCTGCCGCTGCTGCAGCGCTCTTGCCTTCTTCTGCCGCTGCGCTCTTGCCTTCTGCTGCTGCTGCTGCTGCGCTCTTACCTTCTGCTGCCGCTGCTGCTGCCCTCTTGCCTTCTGCTGCCGCTGCTGCTGCGCTCTTGCCTTCTGCTGCCGCTGCGCTCTTGCCTTCTGCTGCCGTGCGCTCTTGCCTTCTGCTGCCGCTACTGCTGCGCTCTTGCATTCTGCTGCCGCTTCTGCTGCGCTCTTGCCTTCTGCTGCCGCTGCTGCTGCACTCTTGCCTTCTGCTGCCGCTGCTGCTGCTGCGTTCTTGCCTTCTGCTGCCGCTGCTGCTGCACTCTTGCCTTCTGCTGCCGCTGCTGCTGTGCTCTTGCATTCTGCTAGCGCTGCTGCTGCGCTCTTGCCTTCTGCTGCCGCTGCTGCTGCGCTCTTGCCTTCTGCTGCCGCTCCTGCTGCGCTCTTGCCTTCTGCTGCCGCTGCTGCTGCTGCGCTCTTGCTTTCTGCTTGCGCTGCTGCTGCGCTCTTGCCTTCTGCTGCCCTCTTGCCTTCTGCTGCTCTTCTGCTGCTGTGCTGCTGCGCTCTTGCCTTCTGCTGCCGCTGCTGCTGCTGCGCTCTTGCCTTCTGCTGCCGCTGCTGCTGCGCTCTTGCCTTCTGCTGCCGCTGTTGCTGCGCTCTTGCCTTCTGCTGCCGCTGCTGCTGCACTCTTGCCTTCTGCTGCCGCTGCTGCTGCGCTCTTGCCTTCTGCTGCCGCTGCCCTCTTGCCTTCTGCTGCCGCTGCTGCTGCGCTCTTGCCTTCTGCTGCCGCTGTTGCTGCGCTCTTGCCTTCTGCTGCCGCTGCTGCTGCGCTCTTGCCTTCTGCTGCCGCTGCTGCTGCGCTCTTGCCTTCTGCTGCCGCTGCTGCTGCGCTCTTGCCTTCTGCTGCTGCTGCTGCTGCGCTCTTGCATGCTGCTGCGTTCTTGTCTTCTGCTGCTGTGCTGCTGCGCTTTTGCCTTCTGCTTCCGCTGCTGCTGCGCTCTTGCCTTCTGCTGCCGCTGCTGCTGCGCCCTTGCATTCTGCTGCCGCTGCTGCTGCGCTCTTGCCTTCTGCTGCCGCTGCTGCTGCGCTCTTGCCTTCTGCTGCCGCTGCTGCTGCGCTCTTGCCTTCTGCTGCCGCTGCTGCTGCTGCGCTCTTGCCTGCTGCTGCGCTCTTGCCTTCTGCAGCTGCTGCTGCTGCGCTCTTGCCTTCTACTGCTGCGCTCTTGCCTTCTGCTGCCAATGCTGCTGCGCTTTTTCCTACTGCTGCCGCTGCTGGTTGGCTCTTGCCTTCTGCTGCCGCTGCTGCTGCGCTCTTGCCTACTGCTGCCGCTGCTGCTGCGCTCTTGCCTTCTGCTGCCACTGCTGCTGCGCTCTTGTCTTCTGCTTCCGCTGCTACTGCGCTCTTGCCTTCTGCTGCCGCTGCTGCTGCGCTCTTGCCTTCTGCTGCCGCTGCTGCTGCGCTTTTGCCTTCTGCTGCCGCTGCCGCTGGTGCTACTGCGCTCTTGCATTCTGCTGCCGCGGCTGCTGCGCTCTTGCATTCTGCTGCCGCTGCTGCTGCGCTCTTGCATTCTGCTGGCGCTGCTGCTGCGCTCTTGCCTTCTGCTGCCGCTGCTGCTGCGCTCTTGCCTTCTGCTGCCGCTCCTGCTGCACTCTTGCCTTCTGCTGCCGCTGCTGCTGCGCTCTTGCCTTTTCTGCTGCGCTCTTGCCTTCTGCTGCCGCTGCTGCTGCGCTTTTTCCTACTGCTGCCGCTGCTGCTTGGCTCTTGCCTTCTGCTGCCGCTGCTGCTGCGCTCTTGCCTACTGCTGCCGCTGCTGCTGCGCTCTTGCCTTCTCCTGCCACTGCTGCTGCGCTCTTGCCTTCTGCTGCCGCTGCTGCTGCGCTTTTGCCTTCTGCTGCCGCTGGTGCTACTGCGCTCTTGCCTTCTGCTGCCGCTGTTGCTGCGCTCTTGCCTTCTGCTGCCGCTGCTGCTGCGCTCTTGCCTTCTGCTGCCGCTGCTGCTGCGCTCTTGCCTTCTGCTTCCGCTGCTGCTGCGCTCTTGCCTTCTGCTGCCGCTGCTGCTGCGCTCTTGCCTTTTTCTGCTGCCGCGGCTGCTGCGCTCTTGCCTTCAGCTTCCGCTGCTGCTGCGCTCTTGCCTTCTGCTGCCGCTGCTGCTGCGCTCTTGCCTTCTGCTGCCGCTGCTGCTGCGCTCTTGCCTTCTGCTGCAGCTGCTGCTGCGCTCTTGCCATCTGCTGCCGCTGCTGCTGCGCTCTTGCCTTCTGCTGCCGCTGCTGCTGCGCTCTTGCCTTCTGCTGCCGCTGCTGCTGCGCTCTTGCCTTCTGCTGCCGCTGCTGCTGCGCTCTTGCATTCTGCTGCCGCCGCTGCTGCGCTCTTGCCTTCTGCTGCCGCTGCTGCTACTCTCTTGCCTTCTGCTGTTGCTGCTGCTGCGCTCTTGCCTTCTTCTGCTGCCGCGGCTGCTGCGCTCTTGCCTTTTGCTGCCGCTGCTGCTGCGCTCTTGCCTTCTGCTGCCGCTGCTGCTGCGCTCTTGCCTTCTGCTGCCGCTGCTGCTGCGCTCTTGCCTTCTGCTGCCGCTGCTGCTGCGCTTTTGCCTTCTGCTGCCGCTGCCGCTGGTGCTACTGCGCTCTTGCATTCTGCTGCCGCGGCTGCTGCGCTCTTGCATTCTGCTGCCGCTGCTGCTGCGCTCTTGCATTCTGCTGGCGCTGCTGCTGCGCTCTTGCCTTCTGCTGCCGCTGCTGCTGCGCTCTTGCCTTCTGCTGCCGCTCCTGCTGCACTCTTGCCTTCTGCTGCCGCTGCTGCTGCGCTCTTGCCTTTTCTGCTGCGCTCTTGCATTCTGCTGCCGCTGCTGCTGCGCTTTTTCCTACTGCTGCCGCTGCTGCTTGGCTCTTGCCTTCTGCTGCCGCTGCTGCTGCGCTCTTGCCTACTGCTGCCGCTGCTGCTGCGCTCTTGCCTTCTCCTGCCACTGCTGCTGCGCTTTTGCCTTCTGCTGCCGCTGCTGCTGCGCTCTTGCCTTCTGCTGCCGCTGCTGCTGCGCTTTTGCCTTCTGCTGCCGCTGGTGCTACTGCGCTCTTGCCTTCTGCTGCCGCTGTTGCTGCGCTCTTGCCTTCTGCTGCCGCTGCTGCTGCGCTCTTGCCTTCTGCTGCCGCTGCTGCTGCGCTCTTGCCTTCTGCTTCCGCTGCTGCTGCGCTCTTGCCTTCTGCTGCCGCTGCTGCTGCGCTCTTGCCTTTTTCTGCTGCCGCGGCTGCTGCGCTCTTGCCTTTTCTGCTGCGCTCTTGCCTTCTGCTGCCGCTGCTGCTGCGCTCTTGCCTTCTGCTGCCGCTGCTGCTGCGCTCTTGCCTTCTGCTGCAGCTGCTGCTGCGCTCTTGCCATCTGCTGCCGCTGCTGCTGCGCTCTTGCCTTCTGCTGCCGCTGCTGCTGCGCTCTTGCCTTCTGCTGCCGCTGCTGCTGCGCTCTTGCCTTCTGCTGCCGCTGCTGCTGCGCTCTTGCATTCTGCTGCCGCCGCTGCTGCGCTCTTGCCTTCTGCTGCCGCTGCTGCTACTCTCTTGCCTTCTGCTGTTGCTGCTGCTGCGCTCTTGCCTTCTTCTGCTGCCGCGGCTGCTGCGCTCTTGCCTTCTGCTGCCGCTGCTGCTGCGCTCTTGCCTTCTGCTGCCGCTGCTGCTGCGCTCTTGCCTTCTGCTGCCGCTGCTGCAGCGCTCTTGCCTTCTTCTGCCGCTGCGCTCTTGCCTTCTGCTGCTGCTGCTGCTGCTGCGCTCTTACCTTCTGCTGCCGCTGCTGCTGCCCTCTTGCCTTCTGCTGCCGCTGCTGCTGCGCTCTTGCCTTCTGCTGCCGCTACTGCTGCGCTCTTGCCATCTGCTGCCGCTGCTGCTGCGCTCTTGCCTTCTGCTGCCGCTGCTGCTGCGCTCTCGCATTCTGCTGCCGATGCTGCTGCGCTCTTGCCTTCTGCTGCCGCTGCTGCTGCACTCTTGTCTTCTGCTGCCGCTGCTGCTGCGCTCTTGCCTTCTGCTGCCGCTGCTGCTGCGCTCTTGCCTTCTGCTGCCGCTGCTGCTGCGCTCTTGCCTTCTGCTGCCGCTGCTGCTGCGCTCTTACCTTCTGCTGCCGCTGCTTCTGCGCTCTTGCCTGCTGCTGCGCTCTTGCTTTCTGCAGCTGCTGCTGCTGCGCTCTTGCCTTCTGCTGCTGCGCTCTTGCCTTCTGCTGCTGCGCTCTTGCCTTCTGCTGCCGCTGCTGCTGCGCTTTTTCCTACTGCTGCCGCTGCTGCTTGGCTCTTGCCTTCTGCTGCCGCTGCTGCTGCGCTCTTGCCTACTGCTGCCTCTGCTGCTGCGCTCTTGCCTTCTCCTGCCACTGCTGCTGCGCTCTTGCCTTCTGCTGCCGCTGCTGCTGCGCTCTTGCCTTCTGCTGCCGCTGCTGCTGCGCTCTTGCATTCTGCTGCTGATGCTGCTGCGCTCTTGCCTTCTGCTGCCGCTGCTGCTGCACTCTTGTCTTCTGCTGCCGCTGCTGCTGCGCTCCTGCCTTCTGCTGCCGCTGCTGCTGCGCTCTTGCCTTCTGCTACCGCTGCTGCTGCGCTCTTGCCTTCTGCTGCCGCTGCTGCTGCGCTCTTGCCTGCTGCTCCCGCTGCTGCTGCGCTCTTGCCTTCTGCAACTGCTGCTGCTGCGCTCTTGCCTTCTGCTGCTGCGCTCTTGCCTTCTGCTGCCGCTGCTGCTGCGCTCTTGCCTACTGCTGCCGCTGCTGCTTGGCTCTTGCCTTCTGCTGCCGCTGCTGCTGCGCTCTTGCCTACTGCTGCCGCTGCTGCTGCGCTCTTGCCTTCTGTTGCCGCTGCTGCTGCGCTCTTGCCTTCTGCTGCCACTGCTGCTGCGCTCTTGCCTTCTGCTGCCGCTGCTGCTGCGCTCTTGCCTTCTGCTTCCGCTGCTGCTGCGCTCTTGCCTTCTGCTGCCGCTGCTGCTGCGCTCTTGCCTTTTTCTGCTGCCGCGGCTGCTGCGCTCTTGCCTTCAGCTTCCGCTCCTGCTGCGCTCTTGCCTTCTGCTGCCGCTGCTGCTGCGCTCTTGCCTTCTGCTGCCGCTGCTGCTGCGCTCTTGCCTTCTGCTGCCGCTGCTGCTGCGCTCTTGCCATCTGCTGCCGCTGCTGCTGCGCTCTTGCCTTCTTCTGCCGCTGCTGCTGCGCTCTTGCCTTCTGCTGCCGCTGCTGCTGCGCTCTTGCCTTCTGCTGCCGCTGTTGCTGCGCTCTTGCCTTCTGCTGCCGCTGCTGCTGCGCTCTTGCCTTCTGCTGCCGCTGCTGCTGCACTCTTGCCTTCTGCTTCCGCTGCTGCTGCGCTCTTGCCTTCTGCTGCCGCTGCTGCTGCGCTCTTGCCTTTTTCTGCTGCCGCGGCTGCTGCGCTCTTGCCTTCTGCTGCCGCTGCTGCTGCGCTCTTGCCTTCTGCTGCCGCTGCTGCTGCGCTCTTGCCTTCTGCTGCAGCTGCTGCTGCGCTCTTGCCATCTGCTGCCGCTGCTGCTGCGCTCTTGCCTTCTGCTGCCGCTGCTGCTGCGCTCTTGCCTTCTGCTGCCGCTGCTGCTGCGCTCTTGCCTTCTGCTGCCGCTGCTGCTGCGCTCTTGCATTCTGCTGCCGCCGCTGCTGCGCTCTTGCCTTCTGCTGCCGCTGCTGCTACTCTCTTGCCTTCTGCTGTTGCTGCTGCTGCGCTCTTGCCTTCTTCTGCTGCCGCGGCTGCTGAGCTCTTGCCTTCTGCTGCCGCTGCTGCTGCGCTCTTGCCTTCTGCTGCCGCTGCTGCTGCGCTCTTGCCTTCTGCTGCCGCTGCTGCAGCGCTCTTGCCTTCTTCTGCCGCTGCGCTCTTGCCTTCTGCTGCTGCTGCTGCTGCTGCTGCGCTCTTACCTTCTGCTGCCGCTGCTGCTGCCCTCTTGCCTTCTGCTGCCGCTGCTGCTGCGCTCTTGCCTTCTGCTGCCGCTACTGCTGCGCTCTTGCCATCTGCTGCCGCTGCTGCTGCGCTCTTGCCTTCTGCTGCCGCTGCTGCTGCGCTCTCGCATTCTGCTGCCGATGCTGCTGCGCTCTTGCCTTCTGCTGCCGCTGCTGCTGCACTCTTGTCTTCTGCTGCCGCTGCTGCTGCGCTCTTGCCTTCTGCTGCCGCTGCTGCTGCGCTCTTGCCTTCTGCTGCCGCTGCTGCTGCGCTCTTGCCTTCTGCTGCCGCTGCTGCTGCGCTCTTACCTTCTGCTGCCGCTGCTTCTGCGCTCTTGCCTGCTGCTGCGCTCTTGCTTTCTGCAGCTGCTGCTGCTGCGCTCTTGCCTTCTGCTGCTGCGCTCTTGCCTTCTGCTGCTGCGCTCTTGCCTTCTGCTGCCGCTGCTGCTGCGCTATTTCCTACTGCTGCCGCTGCTGCTTGGCTCTTGCCTTCTGCTGCCGCTGCTGCTGCGCTCTTGCCTTCTCCTGCCACTGCTGCTGCGCTCTTGCCTTCTGCTGCCGCTGCTGCTGCGCTCTTGCCTTCTGCTGCCGCTGCTGCTGCGCTCTTGCATTCTGCTGCCGATGCTGCTGCGCTCTTGCCTTCTGCTGCCGCTGCTGCTGCACTCTTGTCTTCTGCTGCCGCTGCTGCTGCGCTCCTGCCTTCTGCTGCCGCTGCTGCTGCGCTCTTGCCTTCTGCTACCGCTGCTGCTGCGCTCTTGCCTTCTGCTGCCGCTGCTGCTGCGCTCTTGCCTGCTGCTGCCGCTGCTGCTGCGCTCTTGCCTTCTGCAACTGCTGCTGCTGCGCTCTTGCCTTCTGCTGCTGCGCTCTTGCCTTCTGCTGCCGCTGCTGCTGCGCTCTTGCCTACTGCTGCCGCTGCTGCTTGGCTCTTGCCTTCTGCTGCCGCTGCTGCTGCGCTCTTGCCTACTGCTGCCGCTGCTGCTGCGCTCTTGCCTTCTGTTGCCGCTGCTGCTGCGCTCTTGCCTTCTGCTGCCACTGCTGCTGCGCTCTTGCCTTCTGCTGCCGCTGCTGCTGCGCTCTTGCCTTCTGCTTCCGCTGCTGCTGCGCTCTTGCCTTCTGCTGCCGCTGCTGCTGCGCTCTTGCCTTTTTCTGCTGCCGCGGCTGCTGCGCTCTTGCCTTCAGCTTCCGCTCCTGCTGCGCTCTTGCCTTCTGCTGCCGCTGCTGCTGCGCTCTTGCCTTCTGCTGCCGCTGCTGCTGCGCTCTTGCCTTCTGCTGCCGCTGCTGCTGCGCTCTTGCCATCTGCTGCCGCTGCTGCTGCGCTCTTGCCTTCTTCTGCCGCTGCTGCTGCGCTCTTGCCTTCTGCTGCCGCTGCTGCTGCGCTCTTGCCTTCTGCTGCCGCTGCTGCTGCGCTCTTGCATTCTGCTGCCGCCGCTGCTGCGCTCTTGCCTTCTGCTGCCGCTGCTGCTACTCTCTTGCCTTCTGCTGTTGCTGCTGCTGCGCTCTTGCCTTCTTCTGCTGCCGCGGCTGCTGCGCTCTTGCCTTCTGCTGCCGCTGCTGCTGCGCTCTTGCCTTCTGCTGCCGCTGCTGCTGCGCTCTTGCCTTCTGCTGCCGCTGCTGCAGCGCTCTTGCCTTCTTCTGCCGCTGCGCTCTTGCCTTCTGCTGCTGCTGCTGCTGCTGCGCTCTTACCTTCTGCTGCCGCTGCTGCTGCCCTCTTGCCTTCTGCTGCCGCTGCTGCTGCGCTCTTGCCTTCTGCTGCCGCTACTGCTGCGCTCTTGCCATCTGCTGCCGCTGCTGCTGCGCTCTTGCCTTCTGCTGCCGCTGCTGCTGCGCTCTTGCATTCTGCTGCCGATGCTGCTGCGCTCTTGCCTTCTGCTGCCGCTGCTGCTGCACTCTTGTCTTCTGCTGCCGCTGCTGCTGCGCTCTTGCCTTCTCCTGCCACTGCTGCTGCGCTCTTGCCTTCTGCTGCCGCTGCTGCTGCGCTCTTGCCTTCTGCTGCCGCTGCTGCTGCGCTCTTGCATTCTGCTGCCGATGCTGCTGCGCTCTTGCCTTCTGCTGCCGCTGCTGCTGCACTCTTGTCTTCTGCTGCCGCTGCTGCTGCGCTCCTGCCTTCTGCTGCCGCTGCTGCTGCGCTCTTGCCTTCTGCTACCGCTGCTGCTGCGCTCTTGCCTTCTGCTGCCGCTGCTGCTGCGCTCTTGCCTGCTGCTGCCGCTGCTGCTGCGCTCTTGCCTTCTGCAACTGCTGCTGCTGCGCTCTTGCCTTCTGCTGCTGCGCTCTTGCCTTCTGCTGCCGCTGCTGCTGCGCTCTTGCCTACTGCTGCCGCTGCTGCTTGGCTCTTGCCTTCTGCTGCCGCTGCTGCTGCGCTCTTGCCTACTGCTGCCGCTGCTGCTGCGCTCTTGCCTTCTGTTGCCGCTGCTGCTGCGCTCTTGCCTTCTGCTGCCACTGCTGCTGCGCTCTTGCCTTCTGCTGCCGCTGCTGCTGCGCTCTTGCCTTCTGCTTCCGCTGCTGCTGCGCTCTTGCCTTCTGCTGCCGCTGCTGCTGCGCTCTTGCCTTTTTCTGCTGCCGCGGCTGCTGCGCTCTTGCCTTCAGCTTCCGCTGCTGCTGCGCTCTTGCCTTCTGCTACCGCTGCTGCTGCGCTCTTGCCTTCTGCTTCCGCTGCTGCTGCGCTCTTGCCTTCTGCTGCCGCTGCTGCTGCGCTCTTGCCATCTGCTGCCGCTGCTGCTGCGCTCTTGCCTTCTTCTGCCGCTGCTGCTGCGCTCTTGCCTTCTGCTGCCGCTGCTGCTGCGCTCTTGCCTTCTGCTGCCGCTGCTGCTGCGCTCTTGCATTCTGCTGCCGCCGCTGCTGCGCTCTTGCCTTCTGCTGCCGCTGCTGCTACTCTCTTGCCTTCTGCTGTTGCTGCTGCTGCGCTCTTGCCTTCTTCTGCTGCCGCGGCTGCTGCGCTCTTGCCTTCTGCTGCCGCTGCTGCTGCGCTCTTGCCTTCTGCTGCCGCTGCTGCTGCGCTCTTGCCTTCTGCTGCCGCTGCTGCAGCGCTCTCGCCTTCTTCTGCCGCTGCGCTCTTGCCTTCTGCTGCGGCTGCTGCTGCTGCTGCGCTCTTACCTTCTGCTGCCGCTGCTGCTGCGCTCTTGCCTTCTGCTGCCGCTGCTGCTGCGCTCTTGCCTTCTGCTGCCGCTACTGCTGCGCTCTTGCCATCTGCTGCCGCTGCTGCTGCGCTCTTGCCTTCTGCTGCCGCTGCTGCTGCGCTCTTGCATTCTGCTGCCGATGCTGCTGCGCTCTTGCCTTCTGCTGCCGCTGCTGCTGCACTCTTGTCTTCTGCTGCCGCTGCTGCTGCGCTCTTGCCTTCTGCTGCCGCTGCTGCTGCGCTCTTGCCTTCTGCTGCCGCTGCTGCTGCGCTCTTGCCTTCTGCTGCCGCTGCTTCTGCGCTCTTGCCTGCTGCTGCGCTCTTGCTTTCTGCAGCTGCTGCTGCTGCGCTCTTGCCTTCTGCTGCTGCGCTCTTGCCTTCTGCTGCTGCGCTCTTGCCTTCTGCTCCCGCTGCTGCTGCGCTTTTTCCTACTGCTGCCGCTGCTGCTTGGCTCTTGCCTTCTGCTGCCGCTGCTGCTGCGCTCTTGCCTACTGCTGCCGCTGCTGCTGCGCTCTTGCCTTCTCCTGCCACTGCTGCTGCGCTCTTGCCATCTGCTGCCGCTGCTGCTGCGCTCTTGCCTTCTGCTGCCGCTGCTGCTGCGCTCTTGCATTCTGCTGCCGATGCTGCTGCGCTCTTGCCTTCTGCTGCCGCTGCTGCTGCACTCTTGTCTTCTGCTGCCGCTGCTGCTGCGCTCCTGCCTTCTGCTGCCGCTGCTGCTGCGCTCTTGCCTTCTGCTACCGCTGCTGCTGCGCTCTTGCCTTCTGCTGCCGCTGCTGCTGCGCTCTTGCCTGCTGCCGCCGCTGCTGCTGCGCTCTTGCCTTCTGCAACTGCTGCTGCTGCGCTCTTGCCTTCTGCTGCTGCGCTCTTGCCTTCTGCTGCCGCTGCTCCTGCGCTCTTGCCTACTGCTGCCGCTGCTGCTTGGCTCTTGCCTTCTGCTGCCGCTGCTGCTGCGCTCTTGCCTACTGCTGCCGCTGCTGCTGCGCTCTTGCCTTCTGTTGCCGCTGCTGCTGCGCTCTTGCCTTCTGCTGCCACTGCTGCTGCGCTCTTGCCTTCTGCTGCCGCTGCTGCTGCGCTCTTGCCTTCTGCTGCCGCTGCTGCTGCGCTCTTGCCTTCTGCTTCCGCTGCTGCTGCGCTCTTGCCTTCTGCTGCCGCTGCTGCTGCGCTCTTGCCTTTTTCTGCTGCCGCGGCTGCTGCGCTCTTGCCTTCAGCTTCCGCTGCTGCTGCGCTCTTGCCTTCTGCTGCCGCTGCTGCTGCGCTCTTGCCTTCTGCTGCCGCTGCTGCTGCGCTCTTGCCTTCTGCTGCCGCTGCTGCTGCGCTCTTGCCATCTGCTGCCGCTGCTGCTGCGCTCTTGCCTTCTGCTGCCGCTGCTGCTGCTGCGCTCTTGCCTTCTGCTGCCTCTTCTGCTGCGCTCTTGCCTTCTGCTGCCGCTGCTGCTGCGCTCTTGCCTTCTGCTGCCTCTGCTGCTGCGCTCTCGCCTTCTGCTGCCGCCGCTGCTGCGCTCTTGCCTTCTGCTGCCGCTGCTGCTGCGCTCTTGCATTCTGCTGCCGACGCTGCTGCGCTCTTGCCTTCTGCTGCCGCTGCTGCTGCGCTCTTGCCTGCTGCTGCGCTCTTGCCTTCTGCAGCTGCTGCTGCTGCGCTCTTGCCTTCTGCTGCTGCGCTCTTGCCTTCTGCTGCTGCGCTCTTGCCTTCTGCTGCCGCTGCTGCTGCGCATTTTCCAACTGCTGCCGCTGCTGCTTGCCTGCTGCGCTCTTGCCTTCTTCTGCCGCTGCTCTCTTGCCTTCTGCTGCTGCTGCTGCTGCGCTCTTGCCTTCTGCTGCCGCTTCTGCTGCGCTTTTGCCTTCTGCTGCCGCTGCTGCTGCGCTCTTGCCTTCTGCTGCCGCTGCTTCTGCTGCGCTCTTGCCTGCTGCTGCCGCTGCTGCTGCGCTCTTGCCTTCTGCAACTGCTGCTGCTGCGCTCTTGCCTTTTGCTGCTGCTGCCGCTGCTGCGCTCTTACCTTCTGCTGCCGCTGCTGCTGCCGTCTTGCCTTCTGCTGCCGCTGCTGCTGCGCTCTTGCCTTCCGCTGCCGGTGCCGCTGCGCTCTTGCCTTCTGCTGCCGCTGCTGCTGCGCTCTTGCATTCTGCTGCCGATGCTGCTGCCCTCTTGCCTTCTGCTGCCGCTGCTGCTGCACTCTTGTCTTCTGCTGCCGCTCTGCTGCGCTCTTGCCTTCTGCTGCCGCTGCTGCTGCGCTCTTGCCTTCTGCTGCCGCTGCTGCTGCGCTCTTGCCTTCTGCTGCCGCTGCTGCTGCGCTCTTGCCTGCTGCTGCCGCTGCTGCTGCGCTCTTGCCTTCTGCAGCTGCTGCTGCTGCGCTCTTGCCTTCTGCTGCTGCGCTCTTGCCTTCTGCTGCCGCTGCTGCTGCGCTCTTGCCTACTGCTGCCGCTGCTGCTTGGCTCTTGCCTTCTGCTGCCGCTGCTGCTGCGCTCTTGCCTACTGCTGCCGCTGCTGCTGCGCTCTTGCCTTCTGCTGCCGCTGCTGCTGCGCTCTTGCCTTCTGCTGCTGCGCTCTTGCCTTCTGCTGCTGCGCTCTTGCCTTCTGCTGCCGCTGCTGCTGCGCTCTTGCCTTCTTCTGCCGCCGCTGCTGCGCTTTTGCCTTCTGCTGCCGCTGCTGCTGCGCTCTTGCCTTCTGCCGCCGCTGCTGCTGCGCTCTTGCCTTCTGCTGCCGCTGCTGCTGCGCTCTTGCCTTCTGCTGCCGCTGCTGCTGCGCTCTTGCCCTCTGCTTCCGCTGCTGCTGCGCCCTTGCCTTCTGCTGCCGCTGCTGCTGCGCACTTGCCTTTTTCTGCTGCCGCGGCTGCTGCGCTCTTGCCTTCTGCTGCCGCTGCTGCTGCGCTCTTGCCTTCTGCTGCCGATGCTGCTGCGCTCTTGCTTTCTGCTGCCGCTGCTGCTGCGCTCTTGCCTTCTGCTGCCGCTGCTGCTGCGCTCTTGCCTTCTGCTGCCGCTGCTGCTGCGCTCTTGCCTTCTGCTGCCGCTGCTGCTGCTGCGCTCTTGCCTTCTGCTGCCGCTGTTGCTGCGCTCTTGCCTTCTGCTGCCGCTGCTGCTGCGCTCTTGCCTTCTGCTGCCGCTGCTGCTACGCTCTTTCCTTCTGCTGCCGCTGCTGCTGCGCTCTTGCCTGCTGCTGCGTTCTTGTCTTCTGCTGCTGTGCTGCTGCGCTCTTGCCTTCTGCTTCCGCTGCTGCTGCGCTCTTGCCTTCTGCTGCCGCTGCTGCTGCGCTCTTGCCTTCTTCTGCTGCCGCGGCTGCTGCACTCTTGCCTTCTGCTGCCGCTGCTGCTGCGCTCTTGCCTTCTGCTGCCGCTGCTGCTGCGCTCTTGCCTTCTGCCGCCGCTGCTGCAGCGCTCTTGCCTTCTTCTGCCGCTGCGCTCTTGCCTTTTGCTGCTGCTGCTGTTGCTGCGCTCTTACCTTCTGCTGCCGCTGCTGCTGCCCTCTTGCCTTCTGCTGCCGCTGCTGCTGCCCTCTTGCCTTCTGCTGCCGCTGCGCTCTTGCCTTCTGCTGCCGCTGCTGCTGCGCTCTTGCCTTCTGCTGCCGCTGCTGCTGCGCTCTTGCATTCTGCTGCCGATGCTGCTGCCCTCTTGCCTTCTGCTGCCGCTGCTGCTGCACTCTTGTCTTCTGCTGCCGCTGCTGCTGCGCTCTTGCCTTCTGCTGCCGCTGCTGCTGCGCTCTTGCCTTCTGCTGCCGCTGCTGCTGCGCTCTTGCCTTCTGCTTCCGCTGCTGCTGCGCTCTTGCCTTCTGCTGCCGCTGCTGCTGCGCTCTTGCCTTTTTCTGCTGCCGCTGCTGCTGCGCTCTTGCCTTCTGCTGCCGCTGCTGCTGCGCTCTTGCCTTCTGCTGCCGCTGCTGCTGCGCTCTTGCCTTCTGCTGCCGCTGCTGCTGCGCTCTTGCCTTCTTCTGCCGCTGCTCTCTTGCCTTCTGCTGCTGCTGCTGCTGCTACGCTCTTGCCTTCTGCTGCCGCTGCTGCTGCGCTCTTGCCTTCTGCTGCCGCTGCTGCAGCGCCCTTGCCTTCTTCTGCCGCTGCGCTCTTGCCTTCTGCTGCTGCTGCTGCTGCGCTCTTGCCTTCTGCTGCCGCGGCTGCTGCGCTCTTGCCTTTTTCTGCTGCTGCGGCTGCTGCGATCTTGCCTTCTGCTGCCGCTGCTGCTGCGCTCTTGCCTTCTGCTGCCGCTGCTGCTGCGCTCTTGCCTTCTGCTGCCGCTGCTGCTGCGCTCTTGCCTTCTTCTGCCGCTGCTCTCTTGCCTTCTGCTGCTGCTGCTGCTGCGCTCTTGCCTTCTGCTGCCGCTGCTGCTGCGCTCTTGCCTTCTGCTGCCGCTGCTGCAGCGCCCTTGCCTTCTTCTGCCGCTGCGCTCTTGCCTTCTGCTGCTGCTGCTGCTGCGCTCTTACCTTCTGCTGCCGCTGCTGCTGCCCTCTTTCCTTCTGCTGCCGCTGCTGCTGCGCTCTTGCCTTCTGCTGCCGCTGCGCTCTTTCCTTCTGCTGCCGCTGCTGCTGCGCTCTTGCCTTTTGCTGCCGCTGCTGCTGCGCTCTTGCATTCTGCTGCCGCTTCTGCTGCGCTCTTGCCTTCTGCTGCGCTCTTGCCTTCTGCTGCCGCTGCTGCTGCACTCTTGCCTTCTGCTGCCGCTGCTGCTGCTGCGTTCTTGCCTTCTGCTGCCGCTGCTGCTGCACTCTTGCCTTCTGCTGCCGCTGCTGCTGTGCTCTTGCCTTCAGCTGCCGCTGTTGCTGCGCTCTTGCCTGCTGCTGCCGCTACTGCTGCGCTCTTGCCTTCTGCAGCTGCTGCTGCTGCGCTCTTGCCTTCTGCTGCCACTGCTGCTGCGCTCTTGTCTTCTGCTGCCGCTGCTGCTGCGCTCTTGCCTTCTGCTGCCGCTGCTGCTGCGCTCTTGCCTACTGCTGCCGCTGCTGCTGCGCTTTTGCCTTCTGCTGCCGCTGCCGCTGGTGCTACTGCGCTCTTGCATTCTGCTGCCGCTGTTGCGCTCTTGCCTTCTGCTGCCGCTGGTGCTGCACTCTTGCCTTCTGGCGCCGCTGCTGCTGTGCTCTTGCCTTCTGCTGCCGCTGCTGCTGCGCTCTTGCCTTCTGCTGCCGCTGCTGCTGCGCTCTTGCCTTCTGCTGCCGCTGCTGCTGCGCTCTTGCCTTCTGCTGCCGCTGCTGCTGCGCTCTTGCCTGCTGCTGCCGCTGCTGCTTGGCTCTTGCCTTCTGCTGCCGCTGCTGCTGCGCTCTTGCCTACTGCTGCCGCTGCTGCTGCGCTCTTGCCTTCTGCTGCCGCTGCTGCTGCGCTCTTGCCTTCTGCTGCCGATGCTGCTGCGCTCTTGCTTTCTGCTGCCGCTGCTGCTGCGCTCTTGCCTTCTGCTGCCGCTGCTGCTGCGCTCTTGCCTTCTGCTGCCGCTGCTGCTGCGCTCTTGCCTTCTGCTGCCGCTGCTGCTGCTGCGCTCTTGCCTTCTGCTGCCGCTGTTGCTGCGCTCTTGCCTTCTGCTGCCGCTGCTGCTGCGCTCTTGCCTTCTGCTGCCGCTGCTGCTACGCTCTTTCCTTCTGCTGCTGCTGCGCTCTTGCCTGCTGCTGCGTTCTTGTCTTCTGCTGCTGTGCTGCTGCGCTCTTGCCTTCTGCTTCCGCTGCTGCTGCGCTCTTGCCTTCTGCTGCCGCTGCTGCTGCGCTCTTGCCTTCTTCTGCTGCCGCGGCTGCTGCACTCTTGCCTTCTGCTGCCGCTGCTGCTGCGCTCTTGCCTTCTGCTGCCGCTGCTGCTGCGCTCTTGCCTTCTGCCGCCGCTGCTGCAGCGCTCTTGCCTTCTTCTGCCGCTGCGCTCTTGCCTTTTGCTGCTGCTGCTGTTGCTGCGCTCTTACCTTCTGCTGCAGCTGCTGCTGCCCTCTTGCCTTCCGCTGCCGCTGCTGCTGCCCTCTTGCCTTCTGCTGCCGCTGCGCTCTTGCCTTCTGCTGCCGCTGCTGCTGCGCTCTTGCCTTCTGCTGCCGCTGCTGCTGCGCTCTTGCATTCTGCTGCCGATGCTGCTGCCCTCTTGCCTTCTGCTGCCGCTGCTGCTGCACTCTTGTCTTCTGCTGCCGCTGCTGCTGCGCTCTTGCCTTCTGCTGCCGCTGCTGCTGCGCTCTTGCCTTCTGCTGCCGCTGCTGCTGCGCTCTTGCCTTCTGCTTCCGCTGCTGCTGCGCTCTTGCCTTCTGCTGCCGCTGCTGCTGCGCTCTTGCCTTTTTCTGCTGCCGCTGCTGCTGCGCTCTTGCCTTCTGCTGCCGCTGCTGCTGCGCTCTTGCCTTCTGCTGCCGCTGCTGCTGCGCTCTTGCCTTCTGCTGCCGCTGCTGCTGCGCTCTTGCCTTCTTCTGCCGCTGCTCTCTTGCCTTCTGCTGCTGCTGCTGCTGCTGCTGCGCTCTTGCCTTCTGCTGCCGCTGCTGCTGCGCTCTTGCCTTCTGCTGCCGCTGCTGCAGCGCCCTTGCCTTCTTCTGCCGCTGCGCTCTTGCCTTCTGCTGCTGCTGCTGCTGCGCTCTTGCCTTCTGCTGCCGCTGCTGCTGCGCTCTTGCCTTTTTCTGCTGCTGTGGCTGCTGCGCTCTTGCCTTCTGCTGCCGCTGCTGCTGCGCTCTTGCCTTCTGCTGCCGCTGCTGCTGCGCTCTTGCCTTCTGCTGCCGCTGCTGCTGCGCTCTTGCCTTCTTCTGCCGCTGCTCTCTTGCCTTCTGCTGCTGCTGCTGCTGCGCTCTTGCCTTCTGCTGCCGCTGCTGCTGCGCTCTTGCCTTCTGCTGCCGCTGCTGCAGCGCCCTTGCCTTCTTCTGCCGCTGCGCTCTTGCCTTCTGCTGCTGCTGCTGCTGCGCTCTTACCTTCTGCTGCCGCTGCTGCTGCCCTCTTTCCTTCTGCTGCCGCTGCTGCTGCGCTCTTGCCTTCTGCTGCCGCTGCGCTCTTTCCTTCTGCTGCCGCTGCTGCTGCGCTCTTGCCTTTTGCTGCCGCTGCTGCTGCGCTCTGGCATTCTGCTGCCGCTTCTGCTGCGCTCTTGCCTTCTGCTGCGCTCTTGCCTTCTGCTGCCGCTGCTGCTGCACTCTTGCCTTCTGCTGCCGCTGCTGCTGCTGCGTTCTTGCCTTCTGCTGCCGCTGCTGCTGCACTCTTGCCTTCTGCTGCCCCTGCTGCTGTGCTCTTGCCTTCAGCTGCCGCTGTTGCTGCGCTCTTGCCTGCTGCTGCCGCTACTGCTGCGCTCTTGCCTTCTGCAGCTGCTGCTGCTGCGCTCTTGCCTTCTGCTGCCACTGCTGCTGCGCTCTTGTCTTCTGCTGCCGCTGCTGCTGCGCTCTTGCCTTCTGCTGCCGCTGCTGCTGCACTCTTGCCTTCTGCTGCCGCTGCTGCTGCGCTTTTGCCTTCTGCTGCCGCTGCCGCTGGTGCTACTGCGCTCTTGCATTCTGCTGCCGCTGTTGCGCTCTTGCCTTCTGCTGCCGCTGGTGCTTCACTCTTGCCTTCTGGCGCCGCTGCTGCTGTGCTCTTGCCTTCTGCTGCCGCTGCTGCTGCGCTCTTGCCTTCTGCTGCCGCTGCTGCTGCGCTCTTGCCTTCTGCTGCCGCTGCTGCTGCGCTCTTGCCTTCTCCTGCCGCTGCTGCTGCGCTCTTGCCTGCTGTTGCCGCTGCTGCTTGGCTCTTGCCTTCTGCTGCCGCTGCTGCTGCGCTCTTGCCTTCTGCTGCCGCTGCTGCTGCGCTCTTGCCTTCTGCTGCCGCTGCTGCTGCGCTCTTGCCTTCTGCTGCTGCGCTCTTGCCTTCTGCTGCCGCTGCTGCTGCGCTCTTGCCTTCTTCTGCCGCTGCTGCTGCGCTTTTGCCTTCTGCTGCCGCTGCTGCTGCGCTCTTGCCTTCTGCTGCCGCTGCTGCTGCGCTCTTGCCTTCTGCTGCCGCTGCTGCTGCGCTCTTGCCTTCTGCTGCCGCTGCTGCTGCGCTCTTGCCTTCTGCTTCCGCTGCTGCTGCGCTCTTGCCTTCTGCTGCCGCTGCTGCTGCGCTCTTGCCTTTTTCTGCTGCCGCGGCTGCTGCGCTCTGGCCTTCTGCTGCCGCTGCTGCTGCGCTCTTGCCTTCTGCTGCCGATGCTGCTGCGCTCTTCGCTTCTGCTGCCGCTGCTGCTGCGCTCTTGCCTTCTGCTGCCGCTGCTGCTGCGCTCTTGCCTTCTGTTGCCGCTGCTGCTGCGCTCTTGCCTTCTGCTGCCGCTGCTGCTGCTGCGCTCTTGCCTTCTGCTGCCGCTGTTGCGCTCTTGCCTTCTGCTGCCGCTGCTGCTGCGCTCTTGCCTTCTGCTGCCGCTGCTGCTGCGCTCTTGCCTTCTGCTGCCGCTGCTGCTGCGCTCTTGCCTGCTGCTGCGTTCTTGTCTTCTGCTGCTGTGCTGCTGCGCTCTTGCCTTCTGCTTCAGCTGCTGCTGCGCTCTTGCCTTCTGCTGCCGCTGCTGCTGCGCTCTTGCCTTCTTCTGCTGCCGCGGCTGCTGCGCTCTTGCCTTCTGCTGCCGCTGCTGCTGCGCTCTTGCCTTCTGCTGCCGTTGCTGCTGCGCTCTTGCCTTCTGCTGCCGCTGCTGCAGCGCTCTTGCCTTCTTCTGCCGCTGCGCTCTTGCCTTTTGCTGCTGCTGCTGCTGCTGCTGCGCTCTTACCTTCTGCTGCCGCTGCTGCTGCCCTCTTGCCTTCTGCTGCCGCTGCTGCTGCCCTCTTGCCTTCTGCTGCCGCTGCGCTCTTGCCTTCTGCTGCCGCTGCTGCTGCGCTCTTGCCTTCTGCTGCCGCTGCTGCTGCGCTCTTGCCTTCTGCTGCCGCTGCTGCTGCGCTCTTGCCTTTTTCTGCTGCCGCGGCTGCTGCGCTCTTGCCTTCTGCTGCCGCTGCTGCTGCGCTCTTGCCTTCTGCTGCCGCTGCTGCTGCGCTCTTGCCTTCTTCTGCCGCTGCTCTCTTGCCTTCTGCTGCTGCTGCTGCTGCGCTCTTGCCTTCTGCTGCCGCTGCTGCTGCGCTCTTGCCTTCTGCTGCTGCTGCTGCAGCGCTCTTGCCTTCTTCTGCCGCTGCGCTCTTGCCTTCTGCTGCTGCTGCTGCTGCTGCGCTCTTACCTTCTGCTGCCGCTGCTGCTGCCCTCTTGCCTTCTGCTGCCGCTGCTGCTGCGCTCTTGCCTTCTGCTGCCGCTGCGCTCTTGCCTTCTGCTGCCGCTGCTGCTGCGCTCTTGCCTTCTGCTGCCGCTACTGCTGCGCTCTTGCATTCTGCTGCCGCTTCTGCTGCGCTCTTGCCTTCTGCTGCCGCTGCTGCTGCACTCTTGCCTTCTGCTGCCGCTGCTGCTGCTGCGTTCTTGCCTTCTGCTGCCGCTGCTGCTGCACTCTTGCCTTCTGCTGCCGCTGCTGCTGTGCTCTTGCATTCTGCTGCCGCTGCTGCTGCGCTCTTGCCTTCTGCTGCCGCTGCTGCTGCACTCTTGCCTTCTGCTGCCGCTCCTGCTGCGCTCTTGCCTTCTGCTGCCGCTGCTGCTGCTGCTGCGCTCTTGCTTTCTGCTTGCGCTGCTGCTGCGCTCTTGCCTTCTGCTGCGCTCTTGCCTTCTGCTGCTCTTCTGCTGCTGTGCTGCTGCGCTCTTGCCTTCTGCTGCCGCTGCTGCTGCGCTCTTGCCTTCTGCTGCCGCTGCTGCTGCGCTCTTGCCTTCTGCTGCCGCTATTGCTGCGCTCTTGCCTTCTGCTGCCGCTGCTGCTGCGCTCTTGCCTTCTGCTGCCGCTGCTGCTGCGCTCTTGCCTTCTGCTGCCGCTGCCCTCTTGCCTTCTGCTGCCGCTGCTGCTGCGCTCTTGCCTTCTGCTGCCGCTGTTGCTGCGCTCATGCCTTCTGCTGCCGCTGCTGCTGCGCTCTTGCCTTCTGCTGCCGCTGCTGCTGCGCTCTTGCCTTCTGCTGCCGCTGCTGCTGCGCTCTTGCCTGCTGCTGCGTTCTTGTCTTCTGCTGCTGTGCTGCTGCGCTTTTGCCTTCTGCTTCCGCTGCTGCTGCGCTCTTGCCTTCTGCTGCCGCTGCTGCTGCGCTCTTGCCTTCTGCTGCCGCTGCTGCTGAGCTTTCTCCTTCTGCTGCCGCTGCTGCTGCGCCCTTGCATTCTGCTGCCACTGCTGCTGCGCTCTTGCCTTCTGCTGCCGCTGCTGCTGCGCTCTTGCCTTCTGCTGCCGCTGCTGCTGCGCTCTTGCCTTCTGCTGCCGCTGCTGCTGCGCTCTTGCCTGCTGCTTCGCTCTTGCCTTCTGCAGCTGCTGCTGCTGCGCTCTTGCCTTCTGCTGCTGCGCTCTTGCCTTCTGCTGCCAATGCTGCTGCGCTTTTTCCTACTGCGGCCGCTGCTGGTTGGCTCTTGCCTTCTGCTGCCGCTGCTGCTGCGCTCTTGCCTACTGCTGCCGCTGCTGCTGCGCTCTTGCCTTCTGCTGCCACTGGTGCTGCGCTCTTGTCTTCTGCTGCCGCTGCTGCTGCGCTCTTGCCTTCTGCTGCCGCTGCTGCGCTGCTGGTGCGCTCTTGCCTTCTGCTGCCGCTGCTGCTGCGCTCTTGCCTTCTGCTGCCGCTGCTGCTGCGCTCTTGCCTTCTGCTGCCGCTGCTGCTGCGCTCTTGCCTTCTGCTGCCGCTGCTGCTGCGCTCTTGCATTCTGCTGCCGATGCTGCTGCGCTCTTGCCTTCTGCTGCCGCTGCTGCTGCACTCTTGTCTTCTGCTGCCGCTGCTGCTGCGCTCCTGCCTTCTGCTGCCGCTGCTGCTGCGCTCTTGCCTTCTGCTGCCGCTGCTGCTGCGCTCTTGCCTTCTGCTGCCGCTGCTGCTGCGCTCTTGCCTGCTGCTGCCGCTGCTGCTGCGCTCTTGCCTTCTGCAGCTGCTGCTGCTGCGCTCTTGCCTTCTGCTGCTGCCCTCTTGCCTTCTGCTGCTGCTGCTGCTGCGCTCTTGCCTACTGCTGCCGCTGCTGCTTGGCTCTTGCCTTCTGCTGCCGCTGCTGCTGCGCTCTTGCCTACTGTTGCCGCTGCTGCTGCGCTCTTGCATTCTGCTGCCGCTGCTGCTGCGCTCTTGCCTTCTGCTGCCGCTGCTGCTGCGCTCTTGCCTTCTTCTGCCGCCGCTGCTGCGCTTTTGCCTTCTGCTGCCGCTGCTGCTGCGCTCTTGCCTTCTGCTGCCACTGCTGCTGCGCTCTTGCCTTCTGCTGCCGCTGCTGCTGCGCTCTTGCCTTCTGCTGCCGCTGCTGCTGCGCTTATGCCTTCTGCTCCCGCTGCTGCTGCGCTCTTGCCTTCTGCTGCCGCTGCTGCTGCGCTCTTGCCTTTTTCTGCTGCCGCGGCTGCTGCGCTCTTGCCTTCAGCTTCCGCTGCTGCTGCGCTCTTGCCTTCTGCTGCCGCTGCTGCTGCGCTCTTGCCTTCTGCTGCCGCTGCTGCTGCGCTCTTGCCTTCTGCTGCCGCTGCTGCTGCGCTTTTTCCTACTGCTGCCGCTGCTGCTTGGCTCTTGCCTTCTGCTGCCGCTGCTGCTGCGCTCTTGCCTTCTGCTGCCGCTGCTGCTGCGCTCTTGCCTTCTGCTGCCGCTGCTGCTGCGCTCTTGCCTTCTGCTGCCGCTGCTGCTGCGCTCTTGCCTGCTGCTGCGCTCTTGTCTTCTGCAGCTGCTGCTGCTGCGCTCTTGCCTTCTGCTGCTGCGCTCTTGCCTTCTGCTGCTGCGCTCTTGCCTTCTGCTGCCGCTGCTGCTGCGCTTTTTCCTACTGCTGCCGCTGCTGCTTGGCTCTTGCCTTCTGCTGCCGCTGCTGCTGCGCTCTTGCCTACTGCTGCCGCTGCTGCTGCGCTCTTGCCTTCTGCTGCCACAGCTGCTGCGCTCTTGCCTTCTGCTGCCGCTGCTGCTGCGCTCTTGCCTTCTGCTGCCGCTGCTGCGCTTTTGCCTTCTGCTGCCGCTGGTGCTACTGCGCTCCACCCTTCTGCTGCTGCTGTTGCTGCGCTCTTGCCTTCTGCTGCCGCTGCTGCTGCGCTCTTGCCTTCTGCTGCCGCTGCTGCTGCGCTCTTGCCTTCTGCTTCCGCTGCTGCTGCGCTCTTGCCTTCTGCTGCCGCTGCTGCTGCGCTCTTGCCTTTTTCTGCTGCCGCGGCTGCTGCGCTCTTGCCTTCAGCTTCCGCTGCTGCTGCGCTCTTGCCTTCTGCTGCCGCTGCTGCTGCGCTCTTGCCTTCTGCTGCCGCTGCTGCTGCGCTCTTACCTTCTGCTGCCGCTGCTGCTGCGCTCTTGCCATCTGCTGCCGCTGCTGCTGCGCTCTTGCCTTCTGCTGCCGCTGCTGCTGCGCTCTTGCCTTCTGCTGCCGCTGGTGCTGCGCTCTTGCCTTCTGCTGCCGCTGGTGCTGCGCTCTTGCCTTCTGCTGCCTCTGCTGCTGCGCTCTTGCCTTCTGCTGTCGCTGCTGCTGCGCTCTTGCCTTGGTCTGCTGCCGCGGCTGCTGCGCTCTTGCCTTCTGCTGCCGCTGCTGCTGCTGCGCTCTTGCCTTCTGCTGCCGCTGCTGCTGCGCTCTTGCTGCTGCTGCGCTCTTGCATTCTGCTGCCGCCGCTGCTGCGCTCTTGCCTTCTGCTGCCGCTGCTGCTACTCTCTTGCCTTCTGCTGTCGCTGCTGCTGCGCTCTTGCCTTGTTCTGCTGCCGCGGCTGCTGCGCTCTTGCCTTCTGCTGCCGCTGCTGCTGCGCTCTTGCCTTCTGCTGCCGCTGCTGCTGCGCTCTTGCCTTCTGCCGCTGCTGCAGCGCTCTTGCCTTCTTCTGCCGCTGCGCTCTTGCCTTCTGCTGCTGCTGCTGCTGCTGCGCTCTTACCTTCTGCTGCCGCTGCTGCTGCCCTCTTGCCTTCTGCTGCCGCTGCTGCTGCGCTCTTGCCTTCTGCTGCCGCTGCTGCTGCGCTCTTGCCTTCTGCTGCCGCTGCTGCTGCGCTCTTGCCTTCTGCTGCCGCTGCTGGTGCGCTCTTGCCTTCTGCTGCCGCTGCTGCTGCGCTCTTGCCTTCTGCTGCCGCTGCTGCTGCGCTCTTGCCTTCTGCTGCCGCTGCTGCTGCGCTCTTGCCTTCTGCTGCCGCTGCTGCTGCGCTCTTGCATTCTGCTGCCGATGCTGCTGCGCTCTTGCCTTCTGCTGCCGCTGCTGCTGCACTCTTGTCTTCTGCTGCCGCTGCTGCTGCGCTCCTGCCTTCTGCTGCCGCTGCTGCTGCGCTCTTGCCTTCTGCTGCCGCTGCTGCTGCGCTCTTGCCTTCTGCTGCCGCTGCTGCTGCGCTCTTGCCTGCTGCTGCCGCTGCTGCTGCGCTCTTGCCTTCTGCAGCTGCTGCTGCTGCGCTCTTGCCTACTGCTGCTGCCCTCTTGCCTTCTGCTGCTGCTGCTGCTGCGCTCTTGCCTACTGCTGCCGCTGCTGCTTGGCTCTTGCCTTCTGCTGCCGCTGCTGCTGCGCTCTTGCCTACTGTTGCCGCTGCTGCTGCGCTCTTGCATTCTGCTGCCGCTGCTGCTGCGCTCTTGCCTTCTGCTGCCGCTGCTGCTGCGCTCTTTCCTTCTTCTGCCGCCGCTGCTGCGCTTTTGCCTTCTGCTGCCGCTGCTGCTGCACTCTTGCCTTCTGCTGCCACTGCTGCTGCGCTCTTGCCTTCTGCTGCCGCTGCTGCTGCGCTCTTGCCTTCTGCTGCCGCTGCTGCTGCGCTTATGCCTTCTGCTTCCGCTGCTGCTGCGCTCTTGCCTTCTGCTGCCGCTGCTGCTGCGCTCTTGCCTTTTTCTGCTGCCGCGGCTGCTGCGCTCTTGCCTTCAGCTTCCGCTGCTGCTGCGCTCTTGCCTTCTGCTGCCGCTGCTGCTGCGCTCTTGCCTTCTGCTGCCGCTGCTGCTGCGCTCTTGCCTTCTGCTGCCGCTGCTGCTGCGCTCTTGCCTTCTGCTGCCGCTGCTGCTGCTGCTGCCCTCTTGTCTTCTGCTGCCGCTGCTGCTGCGCTCTTGCCTTCTGCTGCCGCTGCTGCTGCGCTCTTGCCTTCTGCTGCCGCTGCTGCTGCGCTCTTGCCTTCTGCTGCCGCTGCTGCTGCGCTCTTGCCTTCTGCTGCCGCTGCTGCTGCGCTCTTGCCTGCTGCTGCGCTCTTGTCTTCTGCAGCTGCTGCTGCTGCGCTCTTGCCTTCTGCTGCTGCGCTCTTGCCTTCTGCTGCTGCGCTCTTGCCTTCTGCTGCCGCTGCTGCTGCGCTTTTTCCTACTGCTGCCGCTGCTGCTTGGCTCTTGCCTTCTGCTGCCGCTGCTGCTGCGCTCTTGCCTACTGCTGCCGCTGCTGCTGCGCTCTTGCCTTCTGCTGCCACTGCTGCTGCGCTCTTGCCTTCTGCTGCCGCTGCTGCTGCGCTCTTGCCTTCTGCTGCCGCTGCTGCGCTTTTGCCTTCTGCTGCCGCTGGTGCTACTGCGCTCCACCCTTCTGCTGCTGCTGTTGCTGCGCTCTTGCCTTCTGCTGCCGCTGCTGCTGCGCTCTTGCCTTCTGCTGCCGCTGCTGCTGCGCTCTTGCCTTCTGCTTCCGCTGCTGCTGCGCTCTTGCCTTCTGCTGCCGCTGCTGCTGCGCTCTTGCCTTTTTCTGCTGCCGCGGCTGCTGCGCTCTTGCCTTCAGCTTCCGCTGCTGCTGCGCTCTTGCCTTCTGCTGCCGCTGCTGCTGCGCTCTTGCCTTCTGCTGCCGCTGCTGCTGCGCTCTTACCTTCTGCTGCCGCTGCTGCTGCGCTCTTGCCATCTGCTGCCGCTGCTGCTGCGCTCTTGCCTTCTGCTGCCGCTGCTGCTGCGCTCTTGCCTTCTGCTGCCGCTGCTGCTGCGCTCTTGCCTTCTGCTGCCGCTGCTGCTGCGCTCTTGCCTTCTGCTGCCTCTGCTGCTGCGCTCTTGCCTACTGTTGCCGCTGCTGCTGCGCTCTTGCATTCTGCTGCCGCTGCTGCTGCGCTCTTGCCTTCTGCTGCCGCTGCTGCTGCGCTCTTGCCTTCTTCTGCCGCCGCTGCTGCGCTTTTGCCTTCTGCTGCCGCTGCTGCTGCGCTCTTGCCTTCTGCTGCCGCTGCTGCTGCGCTCTTGCCTTCTGCTGCCGCTGCTGCTGCGCTCTTGCCTTCTGCTGGCGCTGCTGCTGCGCTCTTGCCTTCTGCTGCCTCTGCTGCTGCGCTCTTGCCTTCTGCTGCCGCTGCTGCTGCTGCTGCTGCCGTCTTGTCTTCTGCTGCCGCTGCTGCTGCGCTCTTGCCTTCTGCTGCCGCTGCTGCTGCGCTCTTGCCTTCTGCTGCCGCTGCTGCTGCGCTCTTGCCTTCTGCTGCCGCTGCTGCTGCGCTCTTGCCTTCTGCTGCCGCTGCTGCTGCGCTCTTGCCTGCTGCTGCGCTCTTGTCTTCTGCAGCAGCTGCTGCTGCGCTCTTGCCTTCTGCTGCTGCGCTCTTGCCTTCTGCTGCTGCGCTCTTGCCTTCTGCTGCCGCTGCTGCTGCGCTTTTTCCTACTGCTGCCGCTGCTGCTTGGCTCTTGCCTTCTGCTGCCGCTGCTGCTGCGCTCTTGCCTACTGCTGCCGCTGCTGCTGCGCTCTTGCCTTCTGCTGCCACTGCTGCTGCGCTCTTGCCTTCTGCTGCCGCTGCTGCTGCGCTCTTGCCTTCTGCTGCCGCTGCTGCGCTTTTGCCTTCTGCTGCCGCTGGTGCTACTGCGCTCCACCCTTCTGCTGCTGCTGTTGCTGCGCTCTTGCCTTCTGCTGCCGCTGCTGCTGCGCTCTTGCCTTCTGCTGCCGCTGCTGCTGCGCTCTTGCCTTCTGCTTCCGCTGCTGCTGCGCTCTTGCCTTCTGCTGCCGCTGCTGCTGCGCTCTTGCCTTTTTCTGCTGCCGCGGCTGCTGCGCTCTTGCCTTCAGCTTCCGCTGCTGCTGCGCTCTTGCCTTCTGCTGCCGCTGCTGCTGCGCTCTTGCCTTCTGCTGCCGCTGCTGCTGCGCTCTTACCTTCTGCTGCCGCTGCTGCTGCGCTCTTGCCATCTGCTGCCGCTGCTGCTGCGCTCTTGCCTTCTGCTGCCGCTGCTGCTGCGCTCTTGCCTTCTGCTGCCGCTGCTGCTGCGCTCTTGCCTTCTGCTGCCGCTGCTGCTGCGCTCTTGCCTTCTGCTGCCTCTGCTGCTGCGCTCTTGCCTTCTGCTGTCGCTGCTGCTGCGCTCTTGCCTTGTTCTGCTGCCGCTGCTGCTGCCCGCTTGCCTTCTGCTGCCGCTGCTGGTGCGCTCTTGCCTTCTGCTGCCGCTGCTGCTGCGCTCTTGCCTTCTGCTGCCGCTGCTACTGCGCTCTTGCCTTCTGCTGCCGCTGCTGCTGCGCTCTTGCATTCTGCTGCCGATGCTGCTGCGCTCTTGCCTTCTGCTGCCGCTGCTGCTGCACTCTTGTCTTCTGCTGCCGCTGCTGCTGCGCTCCTGCCTTCTGCTGCCGCTGCTGCTGCGCTCTTGCCTTCTGCTGCCGCTGCTGCTGCGCTCTTGCCTTCTGCTGCCGCTGCTGCTGCGCTCTTGCCTGCTGCTGCCGCTGCTGCTGCGCTCTTGCCTTCTGCAGCTGCTGCTGCTGCGCTCTTGCCTTCTGCTGCTGCCCTCTTGCCTTCTGCTGCTGCTGCTGCTGCTGCGCTCTTGCCTACTGCTGCCGCTGCTGCTTGGCTCTTGCCTTCTGCTGCCGCTGCTGCTGCGCTCTTGCCTACTGTTGCCGCTGCTGCTGCGCTCTTGCATTCTGCTGCCGCTGCTGCTGCGCTCTTGCCTTCTGCTGCCGCTGCTGCTGCGCTCTTGCCTTCTTCTGCCGCCGCTGCTGCGCTTTTGCCTTCTGCTGCCGCTGCTGCTGCGCTCTTGCCTTCTGCTGCCACTGCTGCTGCGCTCTTGCCTTCTGCTGCCGCTGCTGCTGCGCTCTTGCCTTCTGTTGCCGCTGCTGCTGCGCTTATGCCTTCTGCTTCCGCTGCTGCTGCGCTCTTGCCTTCTGCTGCCGCTGCTGCTGCGCTCTTGCCTTTTTCTGCTGCCGAGGCTGCTGCGCTCTTGCCTTCAGCTTCCGCTGCTGCTGCGCTCTTGCCTTCTGCTGCCGCTGCTGCTGCGCTCTTGCCTTCTGCTGCCGCTGCTGCTGCGCTCTTGCCTTCTGCTGCCGCTGCTGCTGCGCTCTTGCCTTCTGCTGCCTCTGCTGCTGCGCTCTTGCCTTCTGCTGCCGCTGCTGCTGCTGCTGCCCTCTTGTCTTCTGCTGCCGCTGCTGCTGCGCTCTTGCCTTCTGCTGCCGCTGCTGCTGCGCTCTTGCCTTCTGCTGCCGCTGCTGCTGCGCTCTTGCCTTCTGCTGCCGCTGCTGCTGCGCTCTTGCCTTCTGCTGCCGCTGCTGCTGCGCTCTTGCCTGCTGCTGCGCTCTTGTCTTCTGCAGCTGCTGCTGCTGCGCTCTTGCCTTCTGCTGCTGCGCTCTTGCCTTCTGCTGCTGCGCTCTTGCCTTCTGCTGCCGCTGCTGCTGCGCTTTTTCCTACTGCTGCCGCTGCTGCTTGGCTCTTGCCTTCTGCTGCCGCTGCTGCTGCGCTCTTGCCTACTGCTGCCGCTGCTGCTGCGCTCTTGCCTTCTGCTGCCACTGCTGCTGCGCTCTTGCCTTCTGCTGCCGCTGCTGCAGCGCTCTTGCCTTCTTCTGCCGCTGCGCTCTTGCCTTCTGCTGCTGCTGCTGCTGCTGCTGCGCTCTTACCTACTGCTGCCGCTGCTGCTGCCCTCTTGCCTTCTGCTGCCGCTGCTGCTGCGCTCTTGCCTTCTGCTGCTGCTGCTGCTGCGCTCTTGCCTTCTGCTGCCGCTGCTGCTGCGCTCTTGCCTTCTGCTGCCGCTGCTGCTGCGCTCTTGCCTTCTGCTGCCGCTGCGCTCTTGCATTCTGCTGCCGATGCTGCTGCGCTCTTGCCTTCTGCTGCCGCTGCTGCTGCACTCTTGTCTTCTGCTGCCGCTGCTGCTGCGCTCCTGCCTTCTGCTGCCGCTGCTGCTGCGCTCTTGCCTTCTGCTGCCGCTGCTGCTGCGCTCTTGCCTTCTGCTGCCGCTGCTGCTGCGCTCTTGCCTGCTGCTGCCGCTGCTGCTGCGCTCTTGCCTTCTGCAGCTGCCGCTGCTGCGCTCTTGCCTTCTGCTGCTGCCCTCTTGCCTTCTGCTGCTGCTGCTGCTGCGCTCTTGCCTACTGCTGCCGCTGCTGCTTGGCTCTTGCCTTCTGCTGCCGCTGCTGCTGCGCTCTTGCCTACTGTTGCCGCTGCTGCTGCGCTCTTGCATTCTGCTGCCGCTGCTGCTGCGCTCTTGCCTCCTGCTGCCGCTGCTGCTGCCCTCTTGCCTTCTGCTGCCGCTGCTGCTGCACTCTTGCCTTCTGCTGCTGCCGCGGCTGCTGCGCTCTTGCCTTCTGCTTCCGCTGCTGCTGCGCTCTTGCCTTCTGCTGCTGCTGCTGCTGCGCTCTTGCCTTCTGCTGCTGCTGCGCTCTGCCGCTGCTGCTGCGCTCTTGCCTTCTGCTTCCGCTGCCCTTTTGCCTTCTGCTGCCGCTGCTGCTGCGCTCTTGCCTTCTGCTGCCGCTGCTGCTGCGCTCTTGCCTTCTGCTTCCGCTGCTGCTGCGCTCTTGCCTTCTGCTGCTGCTGCTGCTGCGCTCTTGCCTTTTTCTGCTGCCGCGGCTGCTGCGCTCTTGCCATCTGCTGCCGCTGCTGCTGCGCTCTTGCCTTCTGCTGCCGCTGCTGCTGCGCTCTTGCCTTCTGCTGGCGCTGCTGCTGCGCTCTTGCCTTCTGCTGCCGCTGCTGCTGCGCTCTTGCCTTCTGCTGCCTCTGCTGCTGCGCTCTTGCCTTCTGCTGCCGCTGCTGCTGCGCTCTTGCCTTCTGCTGCCGCTGCTGCTGCGCTCTTGAATTCTGCTGCCGCCGCTGCTGCGCTCTTGCCTTCTGCTGCCGCTGCTGCTACTCTCTTGCCTTCTGCTGCCGCTGCTGCTGCGCTCTTGACTTCTTCTGCTGCCGCGGCTGCTGCGCTCTTGCCTTCTGCTGCCGCTGCTGCTGCGCTCTTGCCTTCTGCTGCCGCTGCTGCTGCGCTCTTGCCTTCTGCCGCTGCTGCAGCGCTCTTGCCTTCTTCTGCCGCTGCGCTCTTGCCTTCTGCTGCTGCTGCTGCGTCTGCGCTCTTACCTTCTGCTCCCGCTGCTGCTGCCCTCTTGCCTTCTGCTGCCGCTGCTGCTGCGCTCTTGCCTTCTGCAGCCGCTGCTGCTGCTGCGCTCTTGCCTTCTGCTGCCGCTGCTGCTGCGCTCTTGCCTTCTGCTGCCGCTGCTGCTGCGCTCTTGCCTTCTGCTGCCGCTGCTGCTGCGCTCTTGCTTGCTGCTGCGCTCTTGCCTTCTGCAGCTGCTGCTGCTGCGCTCTTGCCTTCTGCTGCTGCGCTCTTGCCTTCTGCTGCTGCGCTCTTGCCTTCTGCTGCCGCTGCTGCTGCGCTTTTTCCTACTGCTGCCGCTGCTGCTGCGCTCTTGCCTTCTGCTGCTGCTGCTGCTGCGCTCTTGCCTACTGCTGCCGCTGCTGCTGCGCTCTTGCCTTCTGCTGCCACTGCTGCTGCGCTGTTGCCTTCTGCTGCCGCTGCTGCTGCGCTCTTGCCTTCTGCTGCCGCTGCTGCTGCGCTTTTGCCTTCTGCTGCCGCTGGTGCTACTGCGCTCTTGCCTTCTGCTGCCGCTGTTGCTGCGCTCTTGCCTTCTGCTGCCGCTGCTGCTGCGCTCTTGCCTGCTGCTGCGTTCTTGTCTTCTGCTGCTGTGCTGCTGCGCTCTTGCCTTCTGCTGCCGCTGCTGCTGCGCTCTTGCCTTCTGCTGCCGCTGCTGCTGCGCTCTTGCCTTCTGCTGCCGCTGCTGCTGCGCTCTTGCGTTCTGCTGCCGCTGCTGCAGCGCTCTTGCCTTCTGCTGCCGCTGCTGCTGCGCTCTTGCCTTCTGCTGCCGCTGCCCTCTTGCCTTCCGCTGCCGCTGCTGCTGCGCTCTTGCCTTGTTCTGCCGCCGCTGCTGCGCTCTTGCCTTCTGCAGCCGCCGCTGCTGCGCTCTTGCCTTCTGCTGCCGCTGCTGCTGCGCTCTTGCCTTCTGCTGCCGCTGCTGCTGCGCTCTTGCCTTCTGCTGCCGCTGCTGCGCTTTTGCCTTCTGCTGACGCTGCTGCTACTCTGCGCTACTCTGCGCTCTTTCTTACTGCTGCCGCTGCTGCTTAGCTCTTGCCTTCTGCTGCCGCTGCTGCTGCGCTCTTGCCTACTGCTGCCGCTGCTGCTGCGCTCTTGCCTTCTGCTGCCACTGCTGCTGCGCTCTTGCCTTCTGCTGCCGCTGCTGCTGCGCTCTTGCCTTCTGCTGCCGCTGCTGCTGCGCTCTTGCCTTCTGCTGCCGCTGCTGCCGCTGCTGCGCTTTTGCCTTCTGCTGCCGCTGCTGCTACTGCGCTCTTGCCTTCTGCTGTTGCTGTTGCTGCGCTCTTGTCTTCTGCTGCCGCTGCTGGTGCGCTCTTGCCTGCTGCTGCGTTCTTGTCTTCTGCTGCTGTGCTGCTGCGCTCTTGCCTTCTGCTGCCGCTGCTGCTGCGCTCTTGCCTTCTGCTGCCGCTGCTGCTGTGCTCTTGCCTTCTGCTGCCGCTGCTGCTGCACTCTTGCCTTCTGCTGCCGCTGCTGCTGCGCTCTTGCCTTCTGCTGCCGCTGCTGCTGCGCTCTTGCCTTCTGCTGCCGCTGCTGCTGCGCTCTTGCCTTCTGCTGCCGCTGCTGCTGCGCTCTTGCCTTCTTCTGCCGCCGCTGCTGCGCTCTTGCCTTCTGCAGCCGCTGCTGCTGCTGCGCTCTTGCCTTCTGCTGCCGCTGCTGCTGCGCTCTTGCCTTCTGCTGCCGCTGCTGCTGCGCTCTTGCCTTCTGCTGCCGCTGCTGCTGCGCTCTTGCTTGCTGCTGCGCTCTTGCCTTCTGCAGCTGCTGCTGCTGCGCTCTTGCCTTCTGCTGCTGCGCTCTTGCCTTCTGCTGCTGCGCTCTTGCCTTCTGCTGCCGCTGCTGCTGCGCTTTTTCCTACTGCTGCCGCTGCTGCTGCGCTCTTGCCTTCTGCTGCTGCTGCTGCTGCGCTCTTGCCTACTGCTGCCGCTGCTGCTGCGCTCTTGCCTTCTGCTGCCACTGCTGCTGCGCTGTTGCCTTCTGCTGCCGCTGCTGCTGCGCTCTTGCCTTCTGCTGCCGCTGCTGCTGCGCTTTTGCCTTCTGCTGCCGCTGGTGCTACTGCGCTCTTGCCTTCTGCTGCCGCTGTTGCTGCGCTCTTGCCTTCTGCTGCCGCTGCTGCTGCGCTCTTGCCTGCTGCTGCGTTCTTGTCTTCTGCTGCTGTGCTGCTGCGCTCTTGCCTTCTGCTGCCGCTGCTGCTGCGCTCTTGCCTTCTGCTGCCGCTGCTGCTGCGCTCTTGCCTTCTGCTGCCGCTGCTGCTGCGCTCTTGCGTTCTGCTGCCGCTGCTGCAGCGCTCTTGCCTTCTGCTGCCGCTGCTGCTGCGCTCTTGCCTTCTGCTGCCGCTGCCCTCTTGCCTTCCGCTGCCGCTGCTGCTGCGCTCTTGCCTTGTTCTGCCGCCGCTGCTGCGCTCTTGCCTTCTGCAGCCGCCGCTGCTGCGCTCTTGCCTTCTGCTGCCGCTGCTGCTGCGCTCTTGCCTTCTGCTGCCGCTGCTGCTGCGCTCTTGCCTTCTGCTGCCGCTGCTGCGCTTTTGCCTTCTGCTGACGCTGCTGCTACTCTGCGCTACTCTGCGCTCTTTCTTACTGCTGCCGCTGCTGCTTAGCTCTTGCCTTCTGCTGCCGCTGCTGCTGCGCTCTTGCCTACTGCTGCCGCTGCTGCTGCGCTCTTGCCTTCTGCTGCCACTGCTGCTGCGCTCTTGCCTTCTGCTGCCGCTGCTGCTGCGCTCTTGCCTTCTGCTGCCGCTGCTGCTGCGCTCTTGCCTTCTGCTGCCGCTGCTGCCGCTGCTGCGCTTTTGCCTTCTGCTGCCGCTGCTGCTACTGCGCTCTTGCCTTCTGCTGTTGCTGTTGCTGCGCTCTTGTCTTCTGCTGCCGCTGCTGGTGCGCTCTTGCCTGCTGCTGCGTTCTTGTCTTCTGCTGCTGTGCTGCTGCGCTCTTGCCTTCTGCTGCCGCTGCTGCTGCGCTCTTGCCTTCTGCTGCCGCTGCTGCTGTGCTCTTGCCTTCTGCTGCCGCTGCTGCTGCACTCTTGCCTTCTCCTGCCGCTGCTGCTGCGCTCTTGCCTTCTGCTGCCGCTGCTGCTGCGCTCTTGCCTTCTGCTGCCGCTGCTGCTGCGCTCTTGCCTTCTGCTGCCGCTGCTGCTGCGCTCTTGCCTTCTTCTGCCGCCGCTGCTGCGCTCTTGCCTTCTGCAGCCGCTGCTGCTGCGCTCTTGCCTTCTGCTGCCGCTGCTGCTGCGCTCTTGCCTTCTGCTGCCGCTGCTGCTGCGCTCTTGACTTCTGCTTCCGCTGCTGCTGCGCTCTTGCCTTCTGCTGCCTGCTGCGCTCTTGCCTTCTGCTGCTGCTGCGCTCTTGCCTTCTTCTGCCGCTGCTCTCTTGCCTTCTGCTGCCGCTGCTGCTGCGCTCTTGCCTTCTGCTGCCGCTGCTGCGGACCTCTTGCCTTCTGCTGCCACTGCTGCTGCGCTCTTGCATTCTGCTGAAGCTGCTGCTGCTGCTGCGCTCTTGCCTTCTGCTGCCGCTGCTGCTGCTGCGCTCTTGCCTTCTGCTGCCGCTGCTGCTGCGCTCTTGCCCGCTGCTGCCGCGCTCTTGCATTCTGCTGCTGCTGCTGCTGCTGCTGCGCTCTTGCCTTCTGCTGCCGCTGCTGCCGCTGCTGCTGCGCTCTTGCCTTCTGCTGCCGCTGCTGTTGCGCTCTTGCCTTCTGCTGCCGCTGCTGCTGCGCTCTTGCCTTCTGCTGCCGCTGCTGCTGCGCTTTTGCCTTCTTCTGCCGCTGCTGCTGCGCTCTTGCCTTCTGCTGCCGCTGCTGCTGCGCTCTTGCCTTCTGCTGCCACTGCTGCAGCGCTCTTGCCTTCTGCTGCCGCTGCTGCTGCGCTCTTGCCTTCTGCTGCCGCTGCTGCTGCGCTCTTGCCTTCTGCTGAAGCTGCTGCGCTCTTGCATTCTCCTGCCGCTGCTGCTGCGCTCTTGCCTTCTGCTGCCGCTGCTGCTGCGCTCTTGCCTTCTGCTACCGCTGCTGCTGCGCTCTTGCCTTCTGCTGCCGCTGCTGCTGCGCTCTTGCCTTTTGCTGCCGCTGCTGCTGCTGCTGCGCTCTTGCCTTCTGCTGCCGCTGCTGCTGCGCTCTTGCATTCTGCTGCCGCTGCTGCTGCTGCTGCGCTCTTGCCTTCTGCTGCCGCTGCTGCTGCGCTCTTGCATTCTGCTGAAGCTGCTGCTGCTGCTGCGCTCTTGCCTTCTGCTGCCGCTGCTGCTGCTGTGCTCTTGCCTTCTGCTGCCGCTGCTGCTGCGCTCTTGCCTTCTGCTGCCGCTGCTGCTGCGCTCTTGCCTTCTGCTGCCGCTGCTGCTGCGCTCTTGCCTTCTGCTGCCGCTGCTGCTGCTGCTGCGCTCTTGCCTTCTGCTGCTGCTGCTGCTGCGCTCTTGCATTCTGCTGCCGCTGCTGCTGCTGCTGCGGTCTTGCCTTCTGCTGCCGCTGCCGCTGCGCTCTTGCCTTCTGCTGCCGCTGCTGCTGCGCTCTTGCATTCTGCTGCCGATGCTGCTGCCCTCTTGCCTTCTGCTGCCGCTGCTGCTGCACTCTTGTCTTCTGCTGCCGCTCTGCTGCGCTCTTGCCTTCTGCTGCCGCTGCTGCTGCGCTCTTGCCTTCTGCTGCCGCTGCTGCTGCGCTCTTGCCTTCTGCTGCCGCTGCTGCTGCGCTCTTGCCTTCTGCTGCCGCTGCTGCTGCGCTCTTGCCTTCTGCTGCCGCTGCTGCTGCGCTCTTGCCTTCTGCTGAAGCTGCTGCGCTTTGCATTCTGCTGCCGCTGCTGCTGCGCTCTTGCCTTCTGCTGCCGCTGCTGCTGCGCTCTTGCCTTCTGCTACCGCTGCTGCTGCGCTCTTGCCTTCTGCTGCCGCTGCTGCTGCGCTCTTGCCTTTTGCTGCCGCTGCTGCTGCTGCTGCGCTCTTGCCTTCTGCTGCCGCTGCTGCTGCTGCGCTCTTGCATTCTGCTGCCGCTGCTGCTGCTGCTGCGCTCTCTTGCCTTCTGCTGCCGCTGCTGCTGCGCTCTTGCATTCTGCTGAAGCTGCTGCTGCTGCTGCGCTCTTGCCTTCTGCTGCCGCTGCTGCTGCTGTGCTCTTGCCTTCTGCTGCCGTTGCTGCTGCGCTCTTGCCTTCTGCTTCCCTTGCTGCCGCGCTCTTGCATTCTGCTGCTGCTGCTGCTGCTGCGCTCTTGCCTTCTGCTGCCGCTGCTGCTGCGCTCTTTCCTTCTGCTGCCGCTGCTGCTGCGCTCTTGCCTTCTGCTGCCGCTGCTGCTGCGCTTTTGCCTTCTTCTGCCGCTGCTGCTGCGCTCTTGCCTTCTGCTGCCGCTGCTGCTGCGCTCTTGCCTTCTGCTGCTGCTGCTGCTGCGCTCTTGCCTTCTGCTGCCGCTGCTGCTGCGCTCTTGCCTTCTGCTCCCGCTGCTGCTGCGCTCTTGCCTTCTGCTGCCGCTGCTGCTGCGCTCTTGCCTTCTGCTGCCGCTGCTGCTGCGCTCTTGCCTTCAGCAGCGGCAGCAGAGGGCAAGAGCGCAGCAGCAGCGGCAGCAGAAGGCAAGAGCGCAGCAGCAGCGGCAGCAGAAGGCAAGAGCGCAGCAGCAGCGGCAGAAGAAGGCAAAAGCGCAGCAGCAGCGGCAGCAGAAGGCAAGAGCGCAGCAGCAGCGGCAGCAGAAGGAAAGAGCGCAGCAGCAGCGGCAGCGGAAGGCAAGAGCGCAACAGCAGCAGCAGCAGCAGAATGCAAGAGCGCGGCAGCAAGGGCAGCAGAAGGCAAGAGCGCAGCAGCAGCGGCAGCAGAAGGCAAGAGCACAGCAGCAGCAGCGGCAGCAGAAGGCTCTTGCCTTCTGCTGCCGCTGCTGCTGCGCTCTTGCCTTCTGCTGCCGCTGCTGCTGCGCTCTTCCATTCTGCTGCCGCTGCTGCTGCGCTCCTGCCTTCTGCTGCCGGTGCTGCTGCGCTCTTGCCTTCTGCTGCCGCTGCTGCTGCGCTCTTGCCTTCTGCTGCCGCTGCTGCGCTCTTGCCTTCTGCTGCTGCTGCGCTCCTGCCTTCTGCTGCAGCTGCTGCTGCGCTCTTGCCTTCTGCTGTCGCTGCTGCTGCGCTCTTGCCTTCTGCTGCCGCAGCTGCTGCGCCCTTGCCTTCTGCTGCCGCTGCTGCTGCGCTCTTGCCTTCTGCTGCCGCTGCTGCTGCGCTCTTGCCTTCTGCTGCCGCTGCTGCTGCGCTCTTGCCTTCTGCTGCCGCTGCTGCTGCGCTCTTGCCTTCTGCTGCCGCTGCTGCTGCGCTCTTGCCTTCTGCTGCCGCTGCTGCTGCGCTCTTGCCTTCTGCTGCTGCGCTCTTGCCTTCTGCTGCCGCTGCTGCTGCGCTCTTGCCTTCTGCTGCCGTTGCTGCTGCGCTCTTGCATTCTGCTGCCGCTGCTGCTGCGCTCTTGCCTTCTGGCGCCGCTCCTGCTGCGCTCTCGCATTCTGCTGCCGCTGCTCCTGCCCTCTCGCCTTCTGCTGCCGCTGCTGCTGCGCTCTTGCCTTCTGCTGCCGCTGGTGCTGCGCTCTTGCCTTCTGCTGCCGCTGCTGCTGCGCTCTTGCCTTCTGCTGCCGCTGCTGCTGCGCTCTTGCCTTCTGCTGCCGCTGCTGCTGCGCTCTTGCCTTCTGCTGCCGCTGCTGCTGCGCTCTTGCCTTCTGCTGCCGCTGCTGCTGCGCTCTTGCCTTCTACTGCCGCTGCTGCTGCATTTTTGCCTTCGGCTGCCGCTACTGCACTCTTGCCTTCTGCTGCTGCCCCTGCTGCTGCGCTCTTGCCTTCTGCTGCCGCTGCTGCTGCGCTCGTGCTTTCTGCTGCCGCTGCTGCTGCGCACTTGCCTTCTGCTGCCGCTGCTGCCGCTGCTGCTGCGCTCTTGCCTTTTGCTCCTGCCGCTGCTGCTGCGCTCTTGCCTTCTGCTGCCGCTACTGCTGCGCTCGTGCTTTTTGCTGCCGCTGCTGCTGCGCTCTTGCCTTCTGCTGCCGCTGCTGCTGCTGCCGCTGCTGCTGCGCTCTTGCCTTCTGCTGCCGCTGCTGCTACGCTCTTGCCTTCTGCTGCCGCTGCTGCTGCACTCTTGCCTTCTGCTGCCGCTGCTGCTGCGCTCTTGCCTTCTGCTGCCGCTGCCGGTCTTGCAATTTGCTGCCGCTGCTGTTGCGCTCCTGCCGCTGCCGCTGCGCTCTTGTGTTCTGCTGGCGCTGCTGCTGCGCTCTTGCCTTCTGATGGCGCTGCTGCTGCGCTCTTGCCTTCTGCTGCCGCTGCTGCTGCGCTCTTGCCTTCTGCTGCCTCTGCTGCTGCGCTCTTGCCTTCTGCTGCTCCTGCAGCTGCTGCTACTGCTGCTGCTGCGCTCTTGCCTTCTGCTGCCGCTGCTGCTGCGCTCTTGCCTTCTGCTGCCGCTGCTGCTGCGCTCTTGCCTTCTGCTGCCGCTGCTGCTGCGCTCTTGCCTTCTGCTGCCGCAGCTGCTGCGCTCTTGCCTTCTGCTGCCGCTGCTGCTGCGCTGTTGCCTTCTGCTGCCGCTGCTGCTGCGCTCTTGCCTTCTGCTGCCGCAGCTGCTGCGCTTTTGCCTTCTGCTGCCGCTGCTGCTGCACTCTTGCCTTCTGCTGCCGCTGCTGCTGCGCTCTTGCCTTCTGCTGCCGCAGCTGCTGCGCTCTTGCCTTCTGCTGCCGCTGCTGCTGCGCTCTTGCCTTCTGCTGCCCTTGCTGCCGCGCTCTTGCATTCTGCTGCTGCTGCTGCTGCTGCTGCGCTCTTGCCTTCTGCTGCCGCTGCTGCTGCGCTCTTGCCTTCTGCTGCCGCTGCTGCTGCGCTCTTGCCTTCTGCTGCCGCTGCTGCTGCGCTCTTGCCTTCTGCTGCCGCTGCTGCTGCGCTCTTGCCTTCTGCTGCCGCTGCTGCGGCGCTCTTGCCTTCTGCTGCCGCTGCTGCTGCGCTCTTGCCTTCTGCTGCCGCTGCTGCTGCGCTCTTGCCTTCTGCTGCCGCTGCTGCTGCGCTCTTGCCTTCTGCTGCCGCTGCTGCTGCGCTCTTGCCTTCTGCTGCCGCTGCTGCTGCGCTCTTGCGTTCTGCTGCCGCTGCTGCTGCGCTCCTGCATTCTGCTGCCGCTGCTGCTGCGCTCTTGCCATCTGCTGTCGCTGCTGCTGCGCTCTTGCCTTGTGCTGCCGCTGCTGCTGCGCTCTTGCCTTCTGCTGCCGCTGCTGCTGCGCTCTTGCCTTCTGCTGCCGCTGCTGCTGCGCTCTCGCCTTCTGCTGCCGCTGCTGCTGCGCTCTTGCCTTCTGATGCCGCTTCTGCTGCGCTCTTGCCTTCTGCTGCCGCTGCTGCTGCGCTCTTGCCTTCTGCTGCCGCTGCTGCTGCGCTCTTGCCTTCTGCTGCCGCTGCTGCTGCGCTCTTGCCTTCTGCTGCCGCTGCTGCTGCGCTCTTGCCTTCTGCTGCCGCTGCTGCTGCGCTCTTGCCTTCTGCTGCTGCCGCTGCTGCTGCGCTCCTGCCTTCTGCTGCCGCTGCTGCTGCGCTCTTGCCTTCTGCTGCCGCTGCTGCTGCGCTCTTGCCTTCTGCTGCCGCAGCTGCTGCGCTCTTGCCTTCTGCTGCCGCTGCTGCTGCGCTCTTGCCTTCTGCTGCCGCTGCTGCTGCGCTCTTGCCTTCTGCTGCCGCTGGTGCTGCGCTCTTGCCTTCTGCTGCCGCTGCTGCTGCGCTCTTGCCTTCTGCTGCCGCTGCTGCTGCGCTCTTGCCTTCTGCTGCCGCTGCTGCTGCGCTCTTGTCTTCAGCTGCCGCTGCTGCTGCGCTCTTGCCTTCTGCTGCCGCTGCTGCTGCTGCTGCGCTCTTGCCTTCTGCTGCCGCTGCTGCTGCGCTCTTGCCTTCTGCTGTCGCTGCTGCTGCGCTCTTGCCTTCTGCTGCCGCTGCTGCTGCGCTCTTGCCTTCTGCTGCTGCTGCTGCTGCTGCTGCGCTCTTGCCTTCTGCTGCCGCTGCTGCGCTCTTGGCTTCTGCTGCCGCTGCAGCTGCGCTCTTGCCTTCTGCTGCCGCTGCTGCTGCGCTGTTGCCTTCTGCTGCCGCAGCTGGTGCGCTCTTGCCTTCTGCTGCCGCTGCTGCTTCGCTGTTGCCTTCTGCTGCCGCTGCTCCTGCGCTCTTGCCTTCTGCTGCCGCAGCTGCTGCGCTTTTGCCTTCTGCTGCCGCTGCTGCTGCACTCTTGCCTTCTGCTGGCGCTGCTGCTTCGCTCTTGCCTTCTGCTGCCGCTGCTGCTGCGCTCTTGCCTTCTGCTGCCGCTGCTGCTGCGCTCTTGCCTTCTGCTGCCGCTGCAGCTGCGCTCTTGCCTTCTGCTGCCGCTGCTGCTGCGCTCTTGCCTTCTGCTGCCGCTGCTGCTGCGCTCTTGCCTTCTGCTGCCGCTGCTGCTGCGCTCTTGCCTTCTGCTGCCGCTGCTGCTGCGCTCTTGCCTTCTGCTGCTGCGCTCTTGCCTTCTGCTGCCGCTGCTGCTGCGCTCTTGCCTTCTGCTGCCGCTGCTGCTGCGCTCTTGCCTTCTGCTGCCGCTGCTGCGGCGCTCTTCCCTTCTGCTGCCGCTGCTGCTGCGCTCTTGCCTTCTGCTGCCGCTGCTGCTGCGCTCTTGCCTTCTGCTGCCGCTGCTGCTGCGCTCTTGCCTTCTGCTGCCGCTGCTGCTGCGCTCTTGCCTTCTGCTGCCGCTGCTGCTGCGCTCTTGCGTTCTGCTGCCGCTGCTGCTGCGCTCCTGCATTCTGCTGCCGCTGCTGCTGCGCTCTTGCCATCTGCTGTCGCTGCTGCTGCGCTCTTGCCTTGTGCTGCCGCTGCTGCTGCGCTCTTGCCTTCTGCTGCCGCTGCTGCTGCGCTCTTGCCTTCTGCTGCCGCTGCTGCTGCGCTCTCGCCTTCTGCTGCCGCTGCTGCTGCGCTCTTGCCTTCTGATGCTGCTTCTGCTGCGCTCTTGCCTTCTGCTGCCGCTGCTGCTGCGCTCTTGCCTTCTGCTGCCGCTGCTGCTGCGCTCTTGCCTTCTGCTGCCGCTGCTGCTGCGGTCTTGCCTTCTGCTGCCGCTGCTGCTGCGCTCTTGCCTTCTGCTGCCGCTGCTGCTGCGCTCTTGCCTTCTGCTGCTGCCGCTGCTGCTGCGCTCCTGCCTTCTGCTGCCGCTGCTGCTGCGCTCTTGCCTTCTGCTGCCGCTGCTGCTGCGCTCTTGCCTTCTGCTGCCGCAGCTGCTGCGCTCTTGCCTTCTGCTGCCGCTGCTGCTGCGCTCTTGCCTTCTGCTGCCGCTGCTGCTGCGCTCTTGCCTTCTGCTGCCGCTGGTGCTGCGCTCTTGCCTTCTGCTGCCGCTGCTGCTGCGCTCTTGCCTTCTGCTGTTGCTGCTGCTGCGCTCTTGCCTTCTGCTGCCGCTGCTGCTGCGCTCTTGTCTTCTGCTGCCGCTGCTGCTGCGCTCTTGCCTTCTGCTGCCGCTGCTGCTGCTGCTGCGCTCTTGCCTTCCGCTGCCGCTGCTGCTGCGCTCTTGCCTTCTGCTGTCGCTGCTGTTGCGCTCTTGCCTTCTGCTGCCGCTGCTGCTGCGCTCTTGCCTTCTGCTGCTGCTGCTGCTGCTGCTGCGCTCTTGCCTTCTGCTGCCGCTGCTGCTGCGCTCTTGGCTTCTGCTGCCGCTGCAGCTGCGCTCTTGCCTTCTGCTGCCGCTGCTGCTGCGCTGTTGCCTTCTGCTGCCGCAGCTGGTGCGCTCTTGCCTTCTGCTGCCGCTGCTGCTTCGCTGTTGCCTTCTGCTGCCGCTGCTCCTGCGCTCTTGCCTTCTGCTGCCGCAGCTGCTGCGCTTTTGCCTTCTGCTGCCGCTGCTGCTGCACTCTTGCCTTCTGCTGGCGCTGCTGCTTCGCTCTTGCCTTCTGCTGCCGCTGCTGCTGCGCTCTTGCCTTCTGCTGCCGCTGCTGCTGCGCTCTTGCCGTCTGCTGCCGCTGCAGCTGCGCTCTTGCCTTCTGCTGCCGCTGCTGCTGCGCTCTTGCCTTCTGCTGCCGCTGCTGCTGCGCTCTTGCCTTCTGCTGCCGCTGCTGCTGCGCTCTTGCCTTCTGCTGCCGCTGCTGCTGCGCTCTTGCCTTCTGCTGCTGCGCTCTTGCCTTCTGCTGCCGCTGCTGCTGCGCTCTTGCCTTCTGCTGCCGCTGCTGCTGCGCTCTTGCCTTCTGCTGCCGCTGCTGCTGCGCTCTTGCCTTCTGCTGCCGCTGCTGCTGCGCTCTTGCCTTCTGCTGCCGCTGCTGCTGCGCTCTTGCCTTCTGCTGCTGCGCTCTTGCCTTCTGCTGCCGCTGCTGCTGCGCTCTTGCCTTCTGCTGTCGCTGCTGCTGCGCTCTTGCATTCTGCTGCCGCTGCTGCTGCGCTCTTGCTTTCTGGCGCCGCTCCTGCTGCGCTCGCACATTCTGCTGCCGCTGCTCCTGCCCTCTCGCCTTCTGCTGCCGCTGCTGCTGCGCTCTTGCCTTCTGCTGCCGCTGGTGCTGCGCTCTTGCCTTCTGCTGCCGCTGCTGCTGCGCTCTTGCCTTCTGCTGCCGCTGCTGCTGCGCTCTTGCCTTCTGCTGCCGCTGCTGCTGCGCTCTTGCCTTCTGCTGCCGCTGCTGCGCTCTTGCCTTCTGCTGCCGCTGCTGCTGCGCTCTTGCCTTCTGCTGCCGCTGCTGCTGCGTTTTTGCCTTCGGCTGCCGCTACTGCGCTCTTGCCTTCTGCTGCTGCCGCTGCTGCTGCGCTCTTGCCTTCTGCTGCCGCTGCTGCTGCGCTCGTGCTTTCTGCTGCCGCTGCTGCTGCGCTCTTGCCTTCTGCTGCCGCTGCTGCCGCTGCTGCTGCGCTCTTGCCTTTTGCTGCTGCCGCTGCTGCTGCGCTCTTGCCTTCTGCTGCCGCTGCTGCTGCGCTCGTGCTTTCTGCTGCCGCTGCTGCTGCGCTCTTGCCTTCTGCTGCCGCTGCTGCTGCTGCCGCTGCTTCTGCGCTCTTGCCTTCTGCTGCCGCTGCTGCTGCGCTCTTGCCTTCTGCTGCCGCTGCTGCTGCGCTCTTGCCTTCTGCTGCCGCAGCTGTTGCGCTCTTGCGTTCTGATGCCGCTGCTGCTGCGCTGTTGCCTTCTGCTGCCGCTGCTGCTGCGCTCTTGCCTTCTGCTGCCGCAGCTGCTGCGCTTTTGCGTTCTGCTGCCGCTGCTGCACTCTTGCCTTCTGCCGCCGCTGCTGCTGCGCTCTTGCCTTCTGCTGCCGCAGCCGCTGCGCTCTTGCCTTCTTCTGCCGCTGCTGCTGCGCTCTTGCCTTCTGCTGCCGCTGCTGCTGCGCTCTTGCCTTCTGCTGCCGCTGGTGCTGCGCTCTTGCCTTCTGCTGCCGCTGCTGCTGCGCTCTTGCCTTCTGCGGCCGCTGCTGCTGCGCTCTTGCCTTCTGCTGCCGCTGCTGCTGCGCTCTTGCCTTCTGCTGCCGCTGCTGCTGCGCTCTTGCCTTCTGCTGCTGCTGCTGCTGCACTCTTGCCTTCTGCTGCTGCTGCTGCTGCTGCGCTCTTGCCTTCTGCTGCCGCTGCTGCTGCGCTCTTGCCTTCTGCTGTCGCTGCTGCTGCGCTCTTGCCTTCTGCTGCCGCTGCTGCTGCACTCTTGCCTTCTGCTGCTGCTGCTGCTGCGCTCTTGCCTTCTGCTGCCGCTGCTGCTGCGCTCTTGGCTTCCGCTGCCGCTGCAGCTGCGCTCTTGCCTTCTGCTGCCGCTGCTGCTGCGCTGTTGCCTTCTGCTGCCGCAGCTGCTGCGCTCTTGCCTTCTGCTGCCGCTGCTCCTTCGCTGTTGCCTTCTGCTGCCGCTGCTGCTGCGCTCTTGCCTTCTGCTGCCGCAGCTGCTGCGCTTTTGCCTTCTGCTGCCGCTGCTGCTGCACTCTTGCCTTCTGCTGGCGCTGCTGCTGCGCTCTTGCCTTCTGCTGCCGCTGCTGCTGTGCTCTTGCCTTCTGCTGCCGCTGCAGCTGCGCTCTTGCCTTCTGCTGCCGCTGCTGCTGCGCTCTTGCCTTCTGCTGCCGCTGCTGCTGCGCTCTTGCCTTCTGCTGCCGCTGCTGCTGCGCTCTTGCCTTCTGCTGCCGCTGCTGCTGCTACTGCGCTCTTGCCTTCTGCTGCTGCGCTCTTGCCTTCTGCTGCCGCTGCTGCTGCGCTCTTGCATTCTGCTGCCGCTGCTGCTGCGCTCTTGCCTTCTGCTGCCGCTGCTGCTGCGCTCTTGCCTTCTGCTGCCGCTGCTGCGCTCTTGCCTTCTGCTGCCGCTGCTGCTGCGCTCTTGCCTTCTGCTGCCGCTGCTGCTGCGTTTTTGCCTTCGGCTGCCGCTACTGCGCTCTTGCCTTCTGTTGCTGCCGCTGCTGCTGCGCTCTTGCCTTCTGCTGCCGCTGCTGCTGCGCTCGTGCTTTGTGCTGCCGCTGCTGCTGCGCTCTTGCCTTCTGCTACCGCTGCTGCCGCTGCTGCTGCGCTCTTGCCTTTTGCTGCTGCCGCTGCTGCTGCGCTCTTGCCTTCTGCTGCCGCTGCTGCTGCGCTCGTGCTTTCTGCTGCCGCTGCTGCTGCGCTCTTGTCTTCTGCTGCCGCTGCTGCTGCTGCCGCTGCTTCTGCGCTCTTGCCTTCTGCTGCCGCTGCTGCTGCGCTCTTGCCTTCTGCTGCCGCTGCTGCTGCGCTCTTGCCTTCTGTTGCCGCTGCTGCTGCGCTCTTGCCTTCTGCTGCCGCTGCCGGTATTGCAATTTGCTGCCGCTGCTGTTGCGCTCCTGCCGCTGCCGCTGCGCTCTTGTGTTCTGCTGCCGCTGCTGCTGCGCTCTTGCCTTCTGATGGCGCTGCTGCTGCGCTCTTGCCTTCTGCTGCCGCTGCTGCTGCGCTCTTGCCTTCTGCTGCCGCTGCTGCTGCGCTCTTGCCTTCTGCTGCTGCTGCTGCTGCTGCTGCTGCTGCGCTCTTGCCTTCTGCTGCCGCTGCTGCTGCGCTCTTGCCTTCTGCTGCGCTCTTGCCTTCTGCTGCCGCTGGTGCTGCGCTCTTGCCTTCTGCTGCCGCTGCTGCTGCGCTCTTGCCTTCTGCTGCCGCAGCTGCTGCGCTCTTGCCTTCTGCTGCCGCTGCTGCTGCGCTGTTGCCTTCTGCTGCCGCTGCTGCTGCGCTCTTGCCTTCTGCTGCCGCAGCTGCTGCGCTTTTGCCTTCTGCTGCCGCTGCTGCTGCACTCTTGCCTTCTGCTGCCGCTGCTGCTGCGCTCTTGCCTTCTGCTGCCGCAGCCGCTGCGCTCTTGCCTTCTTCTGCCGCTGCTGCTGCGCTCTTGCCTTCTGCTGCCGCTGCTGCTGCGCTCTTGCCTTCTGCTGCCGCTGCTGCTGCGCTCTTCCATTCTGCTGCCGCTGCTGCAGCGCTCCTGCCTTCTGCTGCCGGTGCTGCTGCGCTCTTGCCTTCTGCTGCCGCTGCTGCTGCGCTCTTGCCTTCTGCTGCCGCTGCTGCGCTCTTGCCTTCTGCTGCTGCTGCGCTCCTGCCTTCTGCTGCAGCTGCTGTTGCGCTCTTGCCTTCTGCTGTCGCTGCTGCTGCGCTCTTGCCTTCTGCTGCCGCAGCTGCTGCGCCCTTGCCTTCTGCTGCCGCTGCTGCTGCGCTCTTGCCTTCTGCTGCCGCTGCTGCTGCGCTCTTGCCTTCTGCTGCCGCTGCTGCTGCGCTCTTGCCTTCTGCTGCCGCTGCCGCTGCTGCTGCGCTCTTGCCTTCTGCTGCCGCTGCTGCTGCGCTCTTGCCTTCTGCTGCCGCTACTGCTGCGCTCTTGCCTTCTGCTGCCGCTGCTGCTGCGCTCTTGTCTTCTGCTGCCGCTGCTGCTGCGCTCTTGCCTTCTGCTGCCGCTGATGCTGCGCTCTTGCCTTCTGCTGCCGCTGCTGCTGCGCTCTTGCCTTGTGCTCCCGCTGCTGCTGCGCTCTTGCCTTCTGCTGCCGCTGCTGCTGCGCTCTTGCCTTCTGCTGCCGCTGCTGCTGCGCTCTTGCCTTCTGCTGCCGCTGCTGCTGCGCTCTTGCATTCTGCTGCCGCTGCTGCTGCGCTCTTGCCTTCTGCTGCCGCTCCTGCTGCGCTCTTTCATTCTGCTGCCGCAGCTGCTGCGCTTTTGCCTTCTGCTGCCGCTGCTGCTGCACTCTTGCCTTCTGCTGGCGCTGCTGCTGCGCTCTTGCCTTCTGCTGCCGCTGCTGCTGCGCTCTTGCCTTCTGCTGCCGCTGCTGCTGCGCTCTTGCCTTCTGCTGCCGCTGCTGCTGCGCTCTTGCCTTCTGCTGCTGCTGCTGCTGCGCTCTTGCCTTCTGCTGCCGCTGGTGCTGCGCTCTTGCCTTCTGCTGCCGCTGCTGCTGCGCTCTTGCCTTCTGCTGCCGCTGCTGCTGCGCTCTTGCCTTCTGCTGCCGCTGCTGCTGCGCTCTTGCCTTGTGCTGCCGCTGCTGCTGCGCTCTTGCCTTCTGCTGCCGCTGCTGCTGCGCTCGCCTTCTGCTGCCGCTGCTGCTGCGTTTTTGCCTTCGGCTGCCGCTACTGCACTCTTACCTTCTGCTGCTGCCCCTGCTGCTGCGCTCTTGCCTTCTGCTGCCGCTGCTGCTGCGCTCGTGCTTTCTGCTGCCGCTGCTGCTGCGCTCTTGCCTTCTGCTGCCGCTGCTGCCGCTGCTGCTGCGCTCTTGCCTTTTGCTGCTGCCGCTGCTGCTGCGCTCTTGCCTTCTGCTGCCGCTGCTGCTGCGCTCTTGCCTTCTGCTGCCGCTGCTGCTGCACTCTTGCCTTCTGCTGCCGCTGCTGCTGCGCTCTTGCCTTCTGCTGCCGCTGCCGGTCTTGCAATTCGCTGCCGCTGCTGTTGCGCTCCTGCCGCTGCCGCTGCGCTCTTGTGTTCTGCTGGCGCTGCTGCTGCGCTCTTGCCTTCTGATGGCGCTGCTGCTGCGCTCTTGCCTTCTGCTGCCGCTGCTGCTGCGCTCTTGCCTTCTGCTGCCGCTGCTGCTGCGCTCTTGCCTTCTGCTGCTTCTGCTGCTGCTGCTGCTGCTGCTGCGCTCTTGCCTTCTGCTGCCGCTGCTGCTGCGCTCTTGCCTTCTGCTGCCGCTGCTGCTGCGCTCTTGCCTTCTGCTGCCGCTGCTGCTGCGCTCTTGCCTTCTGCTGCCGCAGCTGCTGCGCTCTTGCCTTCTGCTGCCGCTGCTGCTGCGCTGTCGCCTTCTGCTGCCGCTGCTGCTGCGCTCTTGCCTTCTGCTGCCGCAGCTGCTGCGCTTTTGCCTTCTGCTGCCGCTGCTGCTGCGCACTTGCCTTCTGCTGCCGCAGCTGCTGCGCTCTTGCCTTCTGCTGCCGCTGCTGCTGCGCTTTTGCCTTCTGCTGCCCCTGCTGCTGCGCTCTTGCCTTCTGCTGCTGCAGCTGCTGCGCTCTTGCCTTCTGCTGCCGCTGCTGCTGCGCTCTTGCCTTCTGCTGCCGGTGCTGTTGCGCTCTTGCCTTCTGCTGCCGCTGCTGCTGCGCTCTTGCCTTCTGCTGCCGCTGCTGCGCTCTTGCCTTCTGCTGCTGCTGCGCTCCTGCCTTCTGCTGCAGCTGCTGCTGCGCTCTTGCCTTCTGCTGCCGCTGCTGCTGCGCTCTTGCCTTCTGCTGCAGCTGCTGCGCTCTTGCCTTCTGCTGCCGCTGCTGCTGCGCTCTTGCCTTCTGCTGCCGCAGCTGCTGCGCTCTTGCCTTCTGCTGCCGCTGCTGCTGCGCTTTTGCCTTCTGCTGCCGCTGCTGCTGCGCTCTTGCCTTCTGCTGCCGCTGCTGCTGCGCTCTTGCCTTCTGCTGCCGCTGCTGCCGCGCTCTTGCCTTCTGCTGCCGCTGCTGCTGCGCTCTTGTCTTCTGCTGCCGCTGCTGCTGCGCTCTTGCCTTCTGCTGCCGCTGATGCTGCGCTCTTCCCTTCTGCTGCCGCTGCCGGTCTTGCAATTCGCTGCCGCTGCTGTTGCGCTCCTGCCGCTGCCGCTGCGCTCTTGTGTTCTGCTGGCGCTGCTGCTGCGCTCTTGCCTTCTGATGGCGCTGCTGCTGCGCTCTTGCCTTCTGCTGCCGCTGCTGCTGCGCTCTTGCCTTCTGCTGCCGCTGCTGCTGCGCTCTTGCCTTCTGCTGCTTCTGCTGCTGCTGCTGCTGCTGCTGCGCTCTTGCCTTCTGCTGCCGCTGCTGCTGCGCTCTTGCCTTCTGCTGCCGCTGCTGCTGCGCTCTTGCCTTCTGCTGCCGCTGCTGCTGCGCTGTTGCCTTCTGCTGCCGCTGCTGCTGCGCTCTTGCCTTCTGCTGCCGCAGCTGCTGCGCTTTTGCCTTCTGCTGCCGCTGCTGCTGCACTCTTGCCTTCTGCTGCCGCTGCTGCTGCGCTCTTGCCTTCTGCTGCCGCAGCTGCTGCGCTCTTGCCTTCTGCTGCCGCTGCTGCTGCGCTCTTGCCTTCTGCTGCCCTTGCTGCCGCGCTCTTGCATTCTGCTGCTGCTGCTGCTGCTGCTGCGCTCTTGCCTTCTGCTGCCGCTGCTGCTGCGCTCTTGCCTTCTGCTGCCGCTGCTGCTGCGCTCTTGCCTTCTGCTGCCGCTGCTGCTGCGCTCTTGCCTTCTGCTGCCGCTGCTGCTGCGCTCTTGCCTTCTGCTGCCGCTGCTGCGGCGCTCTTGCCTTCTGCTGCCGCTGCTGCTGCGCTCTTGCCTTCTGCTGCCGCTGCTGCTGCGCTCTTGCCTTCTGCTGCCGCTGCTGCTGCGCTCTTGCCTTCTGCTGCCGCTGCTGCTGCGCTCTTGCCTTCTGCTGCCGCTGCTGCTGCGCTCTTGCGTTCTGCTGCCGCTGCTGCTGCGCTCCTGCATTCTGCTGCCGCTGCTGCTGCGCTCTTGCCATCTGCTGTCGCTGCTGCTGCGCTCTTGCCTTGTGCTGCCGCTGCTGCTGCGCTCTTGCCTTCTGCTGCCGCTGCTGCTGCGCTCTTGCCTTCTGCTGCCGCTGCTGCTGCGCTCTCGCCTTCTGCTGCCGCTGCTGCTGCGCTCTTGCCTTCTGATGCCGCTTCTGCTGCGCTCTTGCCTTCTGCTGCCGCTGCTGCTGCGCTCTTGCCTTCTGCTGCCGCTGCTGCTGCGCTCTTGCCTTCTGCTGCCGCTGCTGCTGCGCTCTTGCCTTCTGCTGCCGCTGCTGCTGCGCTCTTGCCTTCTGCTGCCGCTGCTGCTGCGCTCTTGCCTTCTGCTGCTGCCGCTGCTGCTGCGCTCCTGCCTTCTGCTGCCGCTGCTGCTGCGCTCTTGCCTTCTGCTGCCGCTGCTGCTGCGCTCTTGCCTTCTGCTGCCGCAGCTGCTGCGCTCTTGCCTTCTGCTGCCGCTGCTGCTGCGCTCTTGCCTTCTGCTGCCGCTGCTGCTGCGCTCTTGCCTTCTGCTGCCGCTGGTGCTGCGCTCTTGCCTTCTGCTGCCGCTGCTGCTGCGCTCTTGCCTTCTGCTGCCGCTGCTGCTGCGCTCTTGCCTTCTGCTGCCGCTGCTGCTGCGCTCTTGTCTTCAGCTGCCGCTGCTGCTGCGCTCTTGCCTTCTGCTGCCGCTGCTGCTGCTGCTGCGCTCTTGCCTTCTGCTGCCGCTGCTGCTGCGCTCTTGCCTTCTGCTGTCGCTGCTGCTGCGCTCTTGCCTTCTGCTGCCGCTGCTGCTGCGCTCTTGCCTTCTGCTGCTGCTGCTGCTGCTGCTGCGCTCTTGCCTTCTGCTGCCGCTGCTGCGCTCTTGGCTTCTGCTGCCGCTGCAGCTGCGCTCTTGCCTTCTGCTGCCGCTGCTGCTGCGCTGTTGCCTTCTGCTGCCGCAGCTGGTGCGCTCTTGCCTTCTGCTGCCGCTGCTGCTTCGCTGTTGCCTTCTGCTGCCGCTGCTCCTGCGCTCTTGCCTTCTGCTGCCGCAGCTGCTGCGCTTTTGCCTTCTGCTGCCGCTGCTGCTGCACTCTTGCCTTCTGCTGGCGCTGCTGCTTCGCTCTTGCCTTCTGCTGCCGCTGCTGCTGCGCTCTTGCCTTCTGCTGCCGCTGCTGCTGCGCTCTTGCCTTCTGCTGCCGCTGCAGCTGCGCTCTTGCCTTCTGCTGCCGCTGCTGCTGCGCTCTTGCCTTCTGCTGCCGCTGCTGCTGCGCTCTTGCCTTCTGCTGCCGCTGCTGCTGCGCTCTTGCCTTCTGCTGCCGCTGCTGCTGCGCTCTTGCCTTCTGCTGCTGCGCTCTTGCCTTCTGCTGCCGCTGCTGCTGCGCTCTTGCCTTCTGCTGCCGCTGCTGCTGCGCTCTTGCCTTCTGCTGCCGCTGCTGCGGCGCTCTTCCCTTCTGCTGCCGCTGCTGCTGCGCTCTTGCCTTCTGCTGCCGCTGCTGCTGCGCTCTTGCCTTCTGCTGCCGCTGCTGCTGCGCTCTTGCCTTCTGCTGCCGCTGCTGCTGCGCTCTTGCCTTCTGCTGCCGCTGCTGCTGCGCTCTTGCGTTCTGCTGCCGCTGCTGCTGCGCTCCTGCATTCTGCTGCCGCTGCTGCTGCGCTCTTGCCATCTGCTGTCGCTGCTGCTGCGCTCTTGCCTTGTGCTGCCGCTGCTGCTGCGCTCTTGCCTTCTGCTGCCGCTGCTGCTGCGCTCTTGCCTTCTGCTGCCGCTGCTGCTGCGCTCTCGCCTTCTGCTGCCGCTGCTGCTGCGCTCTTGCCTTCTGATGCTGCTTCTGCTGCGCTCTTGCCTTCTGCTGCCGCTGCTGCTGCGCTCTTGCCTTCTGCTGCCGCTGCTGCTGCGCTCTTGCCTTCTGCTGCCGCTGCTGCTGCGGTCTTGCCTTCTGCTGCCGCTGCTGCTGCGCTCTTGCCTTCTGCTGCCGCTGCTGCTGCGCTCTTGCCTTCTGCTGCTGCCGCTGCTGCTGCGCTCCTGCCTTCTGCTGCCGCTGCTGCTGCGCTCTTGCCTTCTGCTGCCGCTGCTGCTGCGCTCTTGCCTTCTGCTGCCGCAGCTGCTGCGCTCTTGCCTTCTGCTGCCGCTGCTGCTGCGCTCTTGCCTTCTGCTGCCGCTGCTGCTGCGCTCTTGCCTTCTGCTGCCGCTGGTGCTGCGCTCTTGCCTTCTGCTGCCGCTGCTGCTGCGCTCTTGCCTTCTGCTGTTGCTGCTGCTGCGCTCTTGCCTTCTGCTGCCGCTGCTGCTGCGCTCTTGTCTTCTGCTGCCGCTGCTGCTGCGCTCTTGCCTTCTGCTGCCGCTGCTGCTGCTGCTGCGCTCTTGCCTTCCGCTGCCGCTGCTGCTGCGCTCTTGCCTTCTGCTGTCGCTGCTGTTGCGCTCTTGCCTTCTGCTGCCGCTGCTGCTGCGCTCTTGCCTTCTGCTGCTGCTGCTGCTGCTGCTGCGCTCTTGCCTTCTGCTGCCGCTGCTGCTGCGCTCTTGGCTTCTGCTGCCGCTGCAGCTGCGCTCTTGCCTTCTGCTGCCGCTGCTGCTGCGCTGTTGCCTTCTGCTGCCGCAGCTGGTGCGCTCTTGCCTTCTGCTGCCGCTGCTGCTTCGCTGTTGCCTTCTGCTGCCGCTGCTCCTGCGCTCTTGCCTTCTGCTGCCGCAGCTGCTGCGCTTTTGCCTTCTGCTGCCGCTGCTGCTGCACTCTTGCCTTCTGCTGGCGCTGCTGCTTCGCTCTTGCCTTCTGCTGCCGCTGCTGCTGCGCTCTTGCCTTCTGCTGCCGCTGCTGCTGCGCTCTTGCCGTCTGCTGCCGCTGCAGCTGCGCTCTTGCCTTCTGCTGCCGCTGCTGCTGCGCTCTTGCCTTCTGCTGCCGCTGCTGCTGCGCTCTTGCCTTCTGCTGCCGCTGCTGCTGCGCTCTTGCCTTCTGCTGCCGCTGCTGCTGCGCTCTTGCCTTCTGCTGCTGCGCTCTTGCCTTCTGCTGCCGCTGCTGCTGCGCTCTTGCCTTCTGCTGCCGCTGCTGCTGCGCTCTTGCCTTCTGCTGCCGCTGCTGCTGCGCTCTTGCCTTCTGCTGCCGCTGCTGCTGCGCTCTTGCCTTCTGCTGCCGCTGCTGCTGCGCTCTTGCCTTCTGCTGCTGCGCTCTTGCCTTCTGCTGCCGCTGCTGCTGCGCTCTTGCCTTCTGCTGTCGCTGCTGCTGCGCTCTTGCATTCTGCTGCCGCTGCTGCTGCGCTCTTGCTTTCTGGCGCCGCTCCTGCTGCGCTCGCACATTCTGCTGCCGCTGCTCCTGCCCTCTCGCCTTCTGCTGCCGCTGCTGCTGCGCTCTTGCCTTCTGCTGCCGCTGGTGCTGCGCTCTTGCCTTCTGCTGCCGCTGCTGCTGCGCTCTTGCCTTCTGCTGCCGCTGCTGCTGCGCTCTTGCCTTCTGCTGCCGCTGCTGCTGCGCTCTTGCCTTCTGCTGCCGCTGCTGCGCTCTTGCCTTCTGCTGCCGCTGCTGCTGCGCTCTTGCCTTCTGCTGCCGCTGCTGCTGCGTTTTTGCCTTCGGCTGCCGCTACTGCGCTCTTGCCTTCTGCTGCTGCCGCTGCTGCTGCGCTCTTGCCTTCTGCTGCCGCTGCTGCTGCGCTCGTGCTTTCTGCTGCCGCTGCTGCTGCGCTCTTGCCTTCTGCTGCCGCTGCTGCCGCTGCTGCTGCGCTCTTGCCTTTTGCTGCTGCCGCTGCTGCTGCGCTCTTGCCTTCTGCTGCCGCTGCTGCTGCGCTCGTGCTTTCTGCTGCCGCTGCTGCTGCGCTCTTGCCTTCTGCTGCCGCTGCTGCTGCTGCCGCTGCTTCTGCGCTCTTGCCTTCTGCTGCCGCTGCTGCTGCGCTCTTGCCTTCTGCTGCCGCTGCTGCTGCGCTCTTGCCTTCTGCTGCCGCAGCTGTTGCGCTCTTGCGTTCTGATGCCGCTGCTGCTGCGCTGTTGCCTTCTGCTGCCGCTGCTGCTGCGCTCTTGCCTTCTGCTGCCGCAGCTGCTGCGCTTTTGCGTTCTGCTGCCGCTGCTGCACTCTTGCCTTCTGCCGCCGCTGCTGCTGCGCTCTTGCCTTCTGCTGCCGCAGCCGCTGCGCTCTTGCCTTCTTCTGCCGCTGCTGCTGCGCTCTTGCCTTCTGCTGCCGCTGCTGCTGCGCTCTTGCCTTCTGCTGCCGCTGGTGCTGCGCTCTTGCCTTCTGCTGCCGCTGCTGCTGCGCTCTTGCCTTCTGCGGCCGCTGCTGCTGCGCTCTTGCCTTCTGCTGCCGCTGCTGCTGCGCTCTTGCCTTCTGCTGCCGCTGCTGCTGCGCTCTTGCCTTCTGCTGCTGCGCTCTTGCCTTCTGCTGCCGCTGCTGCTGCGCTCTTGCCTTCTGCTGCCGCTGCTGCTGCGCTCTTGCCTTCTGCTGCCGCTGCTGCTGCGCTCTTGCCTTCTGCTGCCGCTGCTGCTGCGCTCTTGCCTTCTGCTGCCGCTGCTGCTGCGCTCTTGCCTTCTGCTGCTGCGCTCTTGCCTTCTGCTGCCGCTGCTGCTGCGCTCTTGCCTTCTGCTGTCGCTGCTGCTGCGCTCTTGCATTCTGCTGCCGCTGCTGCTGCGCTCTTGCTTTCTGGCGCCGCTCCTGCTGCGCTCGCACATTCTGCTGCCGCTGCTCCTGCCCTCTCGCCTTCTGCTGCCGCTGCTGCTGCGCTCTTGCCTTCTGCTGCCGCTGGTGCTGCGCTCTTGCCTTCTGCTGCCGCTGCTGCTGCGCTCTTGCCTTCTGCTGCCGCTGCTGCTGCGCTCTTGCCTTCTGCTGCCGCTGCTGCTGCGCTCTTGCCTTCTGCTGCCGCTGCTGCGCTCTTGCCTTCTGCTGCCGCTGCTGCTGCGCTCTTGCCTTCTGCTGCCGCTGCTGCTGCGTTTTTGCCTTCGGCTGCCGCTACTGCGCTCTTGCCTTCTGCTGCTGCCGCTGCTGCTGCGCTCTTGCCTTCTGCTGCCGCTGCTGCTGCGCTCGTGCTTTCTGCTGCCGCTGCTGCTGCGCTCTTGCCTTCTGCTGCCGCTGCTGCCGCTGCTGCTGCGCTCTTGCCTTTTGCTGCTGCCGCTGCTGCTGCGCTCTTGCCTTCTGCTGCCGCTGCTGCTGCGCTCGTGCTTTCTGCTGCCGCTGCTGCTGCGCTCTTGCCTTCTGCTGCCGCTGCTGCTGCTGCCGCTGCTTCTGCGCTCTTGCCTTCTGCTGCCGCTGCTGCTGCGCTCTTGCCTTCTGCTGCCGCTGCTGCTGCGCTCTTGCCTTCTGCTGCCGCAGCTGTTGCGCTCTTGCGTTCTGATGCCGCTGCTGCTGCGCTGTTGCCTTCTGCTGCCGCTGCTGCTGCGCTCTTGCCTTCTGCTGCCGCAGCTGCTGCGCTTTTGCGTTCTGCTGCCGCTGCTGCACTCTTGCCTTCTGCCGCCGCTGCTGCTGCGCTCTTGCCTTCTGCTGCCGCAGCCGCTGCGCTCTTGCCTTCTTCTGCCGCTGCTGCTGCGCTCTTGCCTTCTGCTGCCGCTGCTGCTGCGCTCTTGCCTTCTGCTGCCGCTGGTGCTGCGCTCTTGCCTTCTGCTGCCGCTGCTGCTGCGCTCTTGCCTTCTGCGGCCGCTGCTGCTGCGCTCTTGCCTTCTGCTGCCGCTGCTGCTGCGCTCTTGCCTTCTGCTGCCGCTGCTGCTGCGCTCTTGCCTTCTGCTGCTGCTGCTGCTGCACTCTTGCCTTCTGCTGCTGCTGCTGCTGCTGCGCTCTTGCCTTCTGCTGCCGCTGCTGCTGCGCTCTTGCCTTCTGCTGTCGCTGCTGCTGCGCTCTTGCCTTCTGCTGCCGCTGCTGCTGCACTCTTGCCTTCTGCTGCTGCTGCTGCTGCGCTCTTGCCTTCTGCTGCCGCTGCTGCTGCGCTCTTGGCTTCCGCTGCCGCTGCAGCTGCGCTCTTGCCTTCTGCTGCCGCTGCTGCTGCGCTGTTGCCTTCTGCTGCCGCAGCTGCTGCGCTCTTGCCTTCTGCTGCCGCTGCTCCTTCGCTGTTGCCTTCTGCTGCCGCTGCTGCTGCGCTCTTGCCTTCTGCTGCCGCAGCTGCTGCGCTTTTGCCTTCTGCTGCCGCTGCTGCTGCACTCTTGCCTTCTGCTGGCGCTGCTGCTGCGCTCTTGCCTTCTGCTGCCGCTGCTGCTGTGCTCTTGCCTTCTGCTGCCGCTGCAGCTGCGCTCTTGCCTTCTGCTGCCGCTGCTGCTGCGCTCTTGCCTTCTGCTGCCGCTGCTGCTGCGCTCTTGCCTTCTGCTGCCGCTGCTGCTGCGCTCTTGCCTTCTGCTGCCGCTGCTGCTGCTACTGCGCTCTTGCCTTCTGCTGCTGCGCTCTTGCCTTCTGCTGCCGCTGCTGCTGCGCTCTTGCATTCTGCTGCCGCTGCTGCTGCGCTCTTGCCTTCTGCTGCCGCTGCTGCTGCGCTCTTGCCTTCTGCTGCCGCTGCTGCGCTCTTGCCTTCTGCTGCCGCTGCTGCTGCGCTCTTGCCTTCTGCTGCCGCTGCTGCTGCGTTTTTGCCTTCGGCTGCCGCTACTGCGCTCTTGCCTTCTGTTGCTGCCGCTGCTGCTGCGCTCTTGCCTTCTGCTGCCGCTGCTGCTGCGCTCGTGCTTTGTGCTGCCGCTGCTGCTGCGCTCTTGCCTTCTGCTACCGCTGCTGCCGCTGCTGCTGCGCTCTTGCCTTTTGCTGCTGCCGCTGCTGCTGCGCTCTTGCCTTCTGCTGCCGCTGCTGCTGCGCTCGTGCTTTCTGCTGCCGCTGCTGCTGCGCTCTTGTCTTCTGCTGCCGCTGCTGCTGCTGCCGCTGCTTCTGCGCTCTTGCCTTCTGCTGCCGCTGCTGCTGCGCTCTTGCCTTCTGCTGCCGCTGCTGCTGCGCTCTTGCCTTCTGTTGCCGCTGCTGCTGCGCTCTTGCCTTCTGCTGCCGCTGCCGGTATTGCAATTTGCTGCCGCTGCTGTTGCGCTCCTGCCGCTGCCGCTGCGCTCTTGTGTTCTGCTGCCGCTGCTGCTGCGCTCTTGCCTTCTGATGGCGCTGCTGCTGCGCTCTTGCCTTCTGCTGCCGCTGCTGCTGCGCTCTTGCCTTCTGCTGCCGCTGCTGCTGCGCTCTTGCCTTCTGCTGCTGCTGCTGCTGCTGCTGCTGCTGCGCTCTTGCCTTCTGCTGCCGCTGCTGCTGCGCTCTTGCCTTCTGCTGCGCTCTTGCCTTCTGCTGCCGCTGGTGCTGCGCTCTTGCCTTCTGCTGCCGCTGCTGCTGCGCTCTTGCCTTCTGCTGCCGCAGCTGCTGCGCTCTTGCCTTCTGCTGCCGCTGCTGCTGCGCTGTTGCCTTCTGCTGCCGCTGCTGCTGCGCTCTTGCCTTCTGCTGCCGCAGCTGCTGCGCTTTTGCCTTCTGCTGCCGCTGCTGCTGCACTCTTGCCTTCTGCTGCCGCTGCTGCTGCGCTCTTGCCTTCTGCTGCCGCAGCCGCTGCGCTCTTGCCTTCTTCTGCCGCTGCTGCTGCGCTCTTGCCTTCTGCTGCCGCTGCTGCTGCGCTCTTGCCTTCTGCTGCCGCTGCTGCTGCGCTCTTCCATTCTGCTGCCGCTGCTGCAGCGCTCCTGCCTTCTGCTGCCGGTGCTGCTGCGCTCTTGCCTTCTGCTGCCGCTGCTGCTGCGCTCTTGCCTTCTGCTGCCGCTGCTGCGCTCTTGCCTTCTGCTGCTGCTGCGCTCCTGCCTTCTGCTGCAGCTGCTGTTGCGCTCTTGCCTTCTGCTGTCGCTGCTGCTGCGCTCTTGCCTTCTGCTGCCGCAGCTGCTGCGCCCTTGCCTTCTGCTGCCGCTGCTGCTGCGCTCTTGCCTTCTGCTGCCGCTGCTGCTGCGCTCTTGCCTTCTGCTGCCGCTGCTGCTGCGCTCTTGCCTTCTGCTGCCGCTGCCGCTGCTGCTGCGCTCTTGCCTTCTGCTGCCGCTGCTGCTGCGCTCTTGCCTTCTGCTGCCGCTACTGCTGCGCTCTTGCCTTCTGCTGCCGCTGCTGCTGCGCTCTTGTCTTCTGCTGCCGCTGCTGCTGCGCTCTTGCCTTCTGCTGCCGCTGATGCTGCGCTCTTGCCTTCTGCTGCCGCTGCTGCTGCGCTCTTGCCTTGTGCTCCCGCTGCTGCTGCGCTCTTGCCTTCTGCTGCCGCTGCTGCTGCGCTCTTGCCTTCTGCTGCCGCTGCTGCTGCGCTCTTGCCTTCTGCTGCCGCTGCTGCTGCGCTCTTGCATTCTGCTGCCGCTGCTGCTGCGCTCTTGCCTTCTGCTGCCGCTCCTGCTGCGCTCTTTCATTCTGCTGCCGCAGCTGCTGCGCTTTTGCCTTCTGCTGCCGCTGCTGCTGCACTCTTGCCTTCTGCTGGCGCTGCTGCTGCGCTCTTGCCTTCTGCTGCCGCTGCTGCTGCGCTCTTGCCTTCTGCTGCCGCTGCTGCTGCGCTCTTGCCTTCTGCTGCCGCTGCTGCTGCGCTCTTGCCTTCTGCTGCTGCTGCTGCTGCGCTCTTGCCTTCTGCTGCCGCTGGTGCTGCGCTCTTGCCTTCTGCTGCCGCTGCTGCTGCGCTCTTGCCTTCTGCTGCCGCTGCTGCTGCGCTCTTGCCTTCTGCTGCCGCTGCTGCTGCGCTCTTGCCTTGTGCTGCCGCTGCTGCTGCGCTCTTGCCTTCTGCTGCCGCTGCTGCTGCGCTCGCCTTCTGCTGCCGCTGCTGCTGCGTTTTTGCCTTCGGCTGCCGCTACTGCACTCTTACCTTCTGCTGCTGCCCCTGCTGCTGCGCTCTTGCCTTCTGCTGCCGCTGCTGCTGCGCTCGTGCTTTCTGCTGCCGCTGCTGCTGCGCTCTTGCCTTCTGCTGCCGCTGCTGCCGCTGCTGCTGCGCTCTTGCCTTTTGCTGCTGCCGCTGCTGCTGCGCTCTTGCCTTCTGCTGCCGCTGCTGCTGCGCTCTTGCCTTCTGCTGCCGCTGCTGCTGCACTCTTGCCTTCTGCTGCCGCTGCTGCTGCGCTCTTGCCTTCTGCTGCCGCTGCCGGTCTTGCAATTCGCTGCCGCTGCTGTTGCGCTCCTGCCGCTGCCGCTGCGCTCTTGTGTTCTGCTGGCGCTGCTGCTGCGCTCTTGCCTTCTGATGGCGCTGCTGCTGCGCTCTTGCCTTCTGCTGCCGCTGCTGCTGCGCTCTTGCCTTCTGCTGCCGCTGCTGCTGCGCTCTTGCCTTCTGCTGCTTCTGCTGCTGCTGCTGCTGCTGCTGCGCTCTTGCCTTCTGCTGCCGCTGCTGCTGCGCTCTTGCCTTCTGCTGCCGCTGCTGCTGCGCTCTTGCCTTCTGCTGCCGCTGCTGCTGCGCTCTTGCCTTCTGCTGCCGCAGCTGCTGCGCTCTTGCCTTCTGCTGCCGCTGCTGCTGCGCTGTCGCCTTCTGCTGCCGCTGCTGCTGCGCTCTTGCCTTCTGCTGCCGCAGCTGCTGCGCTTTTGCCTTCTGCTGCCGCTGCTGCTGCGCACTTGCCTTCTGCTGCCGCAGCTGCTGCGCTCTTGCCTTCTGCTGCCGCTGCTGCTGCGCTTTTGCCTTCTGCTGCCCCTGCTGCTGCGCTCTTGCCTTCTGCTGCTGCAGCTGCTGCGCTCTTGCCTTCTGCTGCCGCTGCTGCTGCGCTCTTGCCTTCTGCTGCCGGTGCTGTTGCGCTCTTGCCTTCTGCTGCCGCTGCTGCTGCGCTCTTGCCTTCTGCTGCCGCTGCTGCGCTCTTGCCTTCTGCTGCTGCTGCGCTCCTGCCTTCTGCTGCAGCTGCTGCTGCGCTCTTGCCTTCTGCTGCCGCTGCTGCTGCGCTCTTGCCTTCTGCTGCAGCTGCTGCGCTCTTGCCTTCTGCTGCCGCTGCTGCTGCGCTCTTGCCTTCTGCTGCCGCAGCTGCTGCGCTCTTGCCTTCTGCTGCCGCTGCTGCTGCGCTTTTGCCTTCTGCTGCCGCTGCTGCTGCGCTCTTGCCTTCTGCTGCCGCTGCTGCTGCGCTCTTGCCTTCTGCTGCCGCTGCTGCCGCGCTCTTGCCTTCTGCTGCCGCTGCTGCTGCGCTCTTGTCTTCTGCTGCCGCTGCTGCTGCGCTCTTGCCTTCTGCTGCCGCTGATGCTGCGCTCTTCCCTTCTGCTGCCGCTGCTGCTGCGCTCTTGCCTTCTGCTGCCGCTGCTGCTGCGCTCTTGCCTTCTGCTGCCGCTGCTGCTGCGCTCTTGCCTTCTGCGCTCTTGCCTGCTGCTGCGCTCTTCCATTCTGCTGCCTCTGCTGCTGCGCTCTTGCCTTCTGCTGCCGCTGCTGCTGCGCTCTTGCCTTCTGCTGCCGCTGCTGCTGCGCTCTTGCCTTCTGCTGCCGCTGCTGCTGCGCTCTTGCCTTCTGCTGCCGCTGCTGCTGCGCTCTTGCCTTCTGCTGCCGCTGCGCTCTTGCCTTCTGCTGCCGCTGCTGCTGCGCTCTTGCCTTCTGCTGCCGCTGCTGCTGCTGCTGCGCTCTTGCCTTCTGCTGCCGCTGCTGCTGCGCTCTTGCCTTCTGCTGCCGCTGCTGCTGCGCTCGTGCTTTCTGCTGCCGCTGCTGCTGCGCTCTTGCCTTCTGCTGCCGCTGCTGCCGCTGCTGCTGCGCTCTTGCCTTTTGCTGCTGCCGCTGCTGCTGCGCTCTTGCCTTCTGCTGCCGCTGCTGCTGCGCTCGTGCTTTTTGCTGCCGCTGCTGCTGCGCTCTTGCCTTCTGCTGCCGCTGCTGCTGCTGCTGCCGCTGCTGCTGCGCTCTTGCCTTCTGCTGCCGCTGCTGCTGCGCTCTTGCCTTCTGCTGCCGCTGCTGCTGCACTCTTGCCTTCTGCTGCCGCTGCTGCTGCGCTCTTGCCTTCTGCTGCCGCTGCCGGTCTTGCAATTTGCTGCCGCTGCTGTTGCGCTCCTGCCGCTGCCGCTGCGCTCTTGTGTTCTGCTGGCGCTGCTGCTGCGCTCTTGCCTTCTGATGGCGCTGCTGCTGCGCTCTTGCCTTCTGCTGCCGCTGCTGCTGCGCTCTTGCCTTCTTCTGCCGCTGCTGCTGCGCTCTTGCCTTCTGCTGCTTCTGCTGCTGCTGCTGCTCCTGCTGCTGCTGCTGCGCTCTTGCCTTCTGCTGCCGCTGCTGCTGCGCTCTTGCCTTCTGCTGCCGCTGCTGCTGCGCTCTTGCCTTCTGCTGCCGCTGCTGCTGCGCTCTTGCCTTCTGCTGCCGCAGCTGCTGCGCTCTTGCCTTCTGCTGCCGCTGTTGCCTTCTGCTGCCGCTGCTGCTGCGCTCTTGCCTGCTGCTGCCGCAGCTGCTGCGCTTTTGCCTTCTGCTGCCGCTGCTGCTGCACTCTTGCCTTCTGCTGCCGCTGCTGCTGCGCTCTTGCCTTCTGCTGCCGCAGCTGCTGCGCTCTTGCCTTCTGCTGCCGCTGCTGCTGCGCTCTTGCCTTCTGCTGCCGCTGCTGCTGCGCTCTTGCCTTCTGCTGCCGCTGCTGCTGCGCTCTTCCATTCTGCTGCCGCTGCTGCTGCGCTCTTGCCTTCTGCTGCCGGTGCTGCTGCGCTCTTGCCTTCTGCTGCCGCTGCTGCTGCGCTCTTGCCTTCTGCTGCCGCTGCTGCGCTCTTGCCTTCTGCTGCTGCTGCGCTCCTGCCTTCTGCTGCAGCTGCTGCTGCGCTCTTGCCTTCTGCTGCCGCTGCTGCTGCGCTCTTGCCTTCTGCTGCCGCAGCTGCTGCGCTCTTGCCTTCTGCTGCCGCTGCTGCTGCGCTCTTGCCTTCTGCTGCCGCTGCTGCTGCGCTCTTGCCTTCTGCTGCCGCTGCTGCTGCGCTCTTGCCTTCTGCTGCCGCTGCTGCTGCGCTCTTGCCTTCTGCTGCCGCTGCTGCCGCGCTCTTGCCTTCTGCTGCCGCTGCTGCGCTCTTGCCTTCTGCTGCCGCTGCTGCTGCGCTCTTGTCTTCTGCTGCCGCTGCTGCTGCGCTCTTGCCTTCTGCTGCCGCTGATGCTGCGCTCTTGCCTTCTGCTGCCGCTGCTGCTGCGCTCTTGCCTTCTGCTGCCGCTGCTGCTGCTGCTGCGCTCTTGCCTTCTGCTGCCGCTGCTGCTGCGCTCTTGCCTTCTGCTGCCGCTGCTGCTGCGCTCTTGCCTTGTGCTCCCGCTGCTGCTGCGCTCTTGCCTTCTGCTGCCGCTGCTGCTGCGCTCTTGCCTTCTGCTGCCGCTGCTGCTGCGCTCTTGCCTTCTGCTGCCGCTGCTGCTGCGCTCTTGCATTCTGCTGCCGCTGCTGCTGCGCTCTTGCCTTCTGCTGCCGCTCCTGCTGCGCTCTTGCCTTCTGCTGCCGCTCCTGCTGCGCTCTTTCATTCTGCTGCCGCTGCTGCTGCCCTCTCGCCTTCTGCTGCCGCGCTCTTGCCTTCTGCTGCCGCTGGTGCTGCGCTCTTGCCTTCTGCTGGCGCTGCTGCTGCGTTCTTGCCTTCTGCTACCGCTGCTGCTGCGCTCTTGCCTTCTTCTGCCGCTGCTGCTGCGCTCTTGCCTTCTGCTGCCGCCGCTGCTGCGCTCTTGCCTTCTGCTGCTGCTGCTGCTGCTGCTGCGCTCTTGCTTTCTGCTGCCGCTGCTGCTGCGCTCTTGCCTTCTGCTGCCGCTGCTGCTGCGCTCTTGCCTTCTGCTGCCGCTGCTGCTGCGGTCTTGCCTTCTGCTGCCGCTGCGCTCTTGCCTTCTGCTGCCGCTGCTCCTGCGCTCTTGCCTTCTGCTGCCGCTGCTGCTGCGCTCGTGCTTTCTGCTGCCGCTGCTGCTGCGCTCTTGCCTTCTGCTGCCGCTGCTGCCGCTGCTGCTGCGCTCTTGCCTTTTGCTGCTGCCGCTGCTGCTGCGCTCTTGCCTTCTGCTGCCGCTGCTGCTGCGCTCGTGCTTTCTGCTGCCGCTGCTGCTGCGCTCTTGCCTTCTGCTGCCGCTGCTGCTGCTGCCGCTGCTGCTGCGCTCTTGCCTTCTGCTGCCGCTGCTGCTGCGCTCTTGCCTTCTGCTGCCGCTGCTGCTGCGCTCTTGCCTTCTGCTGCCGCTACTGCTGCGCTCTTGCCTTCTGCTGCCGCTGCCGGTCTTGCAATTTGCTGGCGCTGCTGTAGCGCTCCTGCCGCTGCCGCTGCGCTCTTGCTTTCTGCTGCCGCTGCTGCTGCGCTCTTGCCTTCTGATGGCGCTGCTGCTGCGCTCTTGCCTTCTGCTGCCGCTGCTGCTGCGCTCTTCCATTCTGCTGCCGCTGCTGCTGCGCTCTTGCCTTCTGCTGCCGGTGCTGCTGCGCTCTTGCCTTCTGCTGCCGCTGCTGCTGCGCTCTTGCCTTCTGCTGCCGCTGCTGCGCTCTTGCCTTCTGCTGCTGCTGCGTTCCTGCCTTCTGCTGCAGCTGCTGCTGCGCTCTTGCCTTCTGCTGCCGCTGCTGCTGCGCTCCTGCCTTCTGCTGCCGCAGCTGCTGCGCTCTTGCCTTATGCAGCCGCTGCTGCTGCGATCTTGCCTTCTGCTGCCGCTGCTGCTGCGCTCTTGCCTTATGCTGCCGCTGTTGCTGCGCTCTTGCCTTCTGCTGCCGCTGCTGCTGCGCTCTTGTCTTCTGCTGCCGCTGCTGCTGCGCTCTTGCCTTCTGCTGCCGCTGATGCTGCGCTCTTGCCTTCTGCTGCCGCTGCTGCTGCGCTCTTGCCTTCTGCTGCCGCTGCTGCTGCTGCTGCGCTCTTGCCTTCTGCTGCCGCTGCTGCTGAGCTCTTGCCTTCTGCTGCCGCTGCTGCTGCGCTCTTGCCTTGTGCTCCCGCTGCTGCTGCGCTCTTGCCTTCTGCTGCCGCTGCTGCTGCGCTCTTGCCTTCTGCTGCCGCTGCTGCTGCGCTCTTGCCTTCTGCTGCCGCTGCTGCTGCGCTCTTGCATTCTGCTGCCGCTGCTGCTGCGCTCTTGCCTTCTGCTGCCGCTCCTGCTGCGCTCTTGCCTTCTGCTGCCGCTCCTGCTGCGCTCTTTCATTCTGCTGCCGCTGCTGCTGCCCTCTCGCCTTCTGCTGCCGCGCTCTTGCCTTCTGCTGCCGCTGGTGCTGCGCTCTTGCCTTCTGCTGGCGCTGCTGCCGCGCTCTTGCCTTCTGCTACCGCTGCTGCTGCGCTCTTGCCTTCTTCTGCCGCTGCTGCTGCGCTCTTGCCTTCTGCTGCCGCCGCTGCTGCGCTCTTGCCTTCTGCTGCTGCTGCTGCTGCTGCTGCGCTCTTGCTTTCTGCTGCCGCTGCTGCTGCGCTCTTGCCTTCTGCTGCCGCTGCTGCTGCGCTCTTGCCTTCTGCTGCCGCTGCTGCTGCGGTCTTGCCTTATGCTGCCGCTGCGCTCTTGCCTTCTGCTGCCGCTGCTGCTGCGCTCTTGCCTTCTGCTGCCGCTGCTGCTGCGCTCGTGCTTTCTGCTGCCGCTGCTGCTGCGCTCTTGCCTTCTGCTGCCGCTGCTGCCGCTGCTGCTGCGCTCTTGCCTTTTGCTGCTGCCGCTGCTGCTGCGCTCTTGCCTTCTGCTGCCGCTGCTGCTGCGCTCGTGCTTTCTGCTGCCGCTGCTGCTGCGCTCTTGCCTTCTGCTGCCGCTGCTGCTGCTGCCGCTGCTGCTGCGCTCTTGCCTTCTGCTGCCGCTGCTGCTGCGCTCTTGCCTTCTGCTGCCGCTGCTGCTGCGCTCTTGCCTCCTGCTGCCGCTGCTGCTGCGCTCTTGCCTTCTGCTGCCGCTGCTGCTGCGCTCTTGCCTTCTGCTGCTGCGCTCTTGCCTTCTGCTGCCGCTGCTGCTGCGCTCTTGCCTTCTGCTGCCGCTGCTGCTGCGCTCTTGCCTTCTGCGGCTGCTGCGCTCTGCCGCTGCTGCTGCGGTCTTGCCTTCTGCTGCCACTGCCCTCTTGCCTTCTGCTGCTGCTGCTGCTGCTGCGCTCTATAACATGACCCACTAGTGATGTGAGTGGTCGCATTGATTTGATTTTTGGTTTGCTTGTAGGCCGCTGGCAGCCGCATTCAGGGACGCCTAAAATTTGGCACTGCTGTGAATAGTTTAGTCGCAAAGTGAAGAATCACGGGCGAAAAGGCCCAAAACTTCGAGATAGTTTGATATCAGCTTTGAGCAGCCCTGGGCGAGTTGTTTCTTGAAATGTGGAATTTTTTCTTGGTTCACTTCCCTATGTCCAGCTAAACCGCAAGATCAGGGTGGCTATGGTCAGTTCTTGAGCTTCGAACGGGCAGAAAGGTGAGAAATTGTCGCTTTTTGCCCATTTGTGCCCACGTGTCACTTTCAAGTACCTCTCTATAACATGATCCAGCTGTGATGTGAGTGGTCGCATTGATTTGATTTTTGGTTTGCTTGTAGGCCGCTGGCACCCGCATTTAGTGACACTTAAGATTTGGCACTGCTGTGAATAGTTTAGTCGCAAAGTGAAGAATCACGGGCAAAAAGGCCCAAAACTTCGAGATAGTTTGATATCAGCTTTGAGCAGCCCTGGGCGAGTTCTTTATTGAAATGTGGAATTTTTTCTTGGTTCACTTCCCTATGTCCAGCTAAACAACAAGATCAGGGTGGCTATGGTCAGTTCATGAGCTTCGAATGGGCAGAAAGGTGAGAAATTGTCGGTTTTTGCCCATTTGTGCCCACATGTCACTTTCAACGTACCTCTCTATAACATGACCCAGCTGTGATGTGAGTGTTCGCATTGATTTGATTTTTGGTTTGCTTGTAGGCCGCTGGCACCCGCATTCAGTGACGCCTAAAATTTGGCACTGCTGTGAATAGTTTAGTCGCAAAGTGAAGAATCACGGGCAAAAAGGTCCAAAACTTCGAGATAGTTTGATATCAGCTTTGAGCAGCCCTGGGGGAGTTGTTTATTGAAATGTGGAATTTTTTCTTGGTTCACTTCCCTATGTCCAGCTAAACAACAAGATCAGGGTGGCTATGGTCAGTTCATGAGCTTCGAACGGGCAGAAAGGTGAGAAATTGTCGCTTTTTGCCCATTTGTGCCCACGTGTCACTTTCAACGTACCTCTCTATAACATGACCCAGCTGTGATGTGAGTGGTCGCATTGATTTGATTTTTGGTTTGCTTGTAGGCCGCTGGCACCCGCATTCAGTGACGCTTATAATTTGGCACTGCTCTGAATAGATTAGTCGCAAAGTGAAGAATCTAGGGCAAAAAGGCGCAAAACTTCGAGATAGTTTGATATCAGCTTTGAGCAGCCCTGGGCGAGTTGTTTATTGAAAAGTGGAATTTTTTCTTGGTTCACTTCCCTATGTCCAGCCAAACAACAAGATCAGGGTGGTGATTGTCGGTTCTTGAGCTTCGAACGGGCAGAAAGGTGAGAAATTGTCGCCTTTTTCCCATTTGTGACCACGTGTCACTTTCAACGTATCTCTCTATACCTTGACCCAGTTGTGATGTGAGTGGTCGCATTGATTTGATTTTTGGTTGGCTTGTAGGCCGCTGGCACCCGAATTCAGTGACGCCTAAAATTTGGCACTGCTGTGAATAGTTTAGTCGCAAAGTGAAGAATCATGGGCAAAAAGGTCCAAAACTTCGAGATAGTTTGATATCAGCTTTGAGCAGCCCTGGGCGAGTTGTTTATTGAAATGTGGAATTTTTTCTTGGTTCACTTCCCTATGTCCAGCTAAACAACAAGATCAGGGTGGCTATGGTCAGTTCTTGAGCTTCGAACGGGCAGAAAGGTGAGAACTTTTCGCTTTTTGCCCATTTGTGCCCACGTGTCACTTTCAACGTACCTCTCTATAACATGACCCAGCTGTGATGTGAGTGGTCGCATTGATTTGATTTTTGGTTTGCTTGTAGGACGCTGGCACCCGCATTCAGTGACACTTATAATTTGGCACTGCTGTGAATAGATTAGTCGCAAAGTGAAGAATCACGGGCAAAAAGGCCCAAAACTTCGAGATAGTTTGATATCAGCTTTGAGCAGCCCTGGGCGAGTTGTTTATTGAAAAGTGGAATTTTTTCTTGGTTCACTTCCCTATGTCCAGCCAAACAACAAGATCAGGGTGGTGATTGTCGGTTCTTGAGCTTCGAACGGGCAGAAAGGTGAGAAATTGTCGCCTTTTTCCCATTTGTGACCACGTGTCACTTTCAACGTATCTCTCTATACCTTGACCCAGTTGTGATGTGAGTGGTCGCATTGATTTGATTTTTGGTTTGCTTGTAGGCCGTTTTTTTTTTTTTTTTTTTTTTTTTTTTTTTTTTTTTTTTTTGGTTTGCTTGTAGGCCGCTGAAAGGCAGGCAGGCATAGTGGGATGGTCTAAGACCATGATTGAGAAACAGAGGGTACCAGGTTCAATTCCTGCTTGGAAGCGGAAGGATTTTTCCAGCCGTGCTGCGACCCACAGTTAATTGGGAACTCGTGGCCTGGCACGAGGGAAACATGGATGCAGTGAATGGGATTTCGGTCTTTGACCACTTTGTGGTGGGTCTGATCTACTCACCTCCCACCGCTTAGGAGCTGCATCTGCGCCTTGATCCAAGAGGGTGGTGGCGTTCCTGCGGATGCGGAAAACTGGGCCTTTGGCCGAGTCTCACGCGAACCGTGAAATTTTTCAACGTACCTCTCTATAACATGACCCAGTTGTGATGTGAGTGGTCGCATTGATTTGATATTTGGTTTGCTTTTAGGGTTGGCGCGTGCATTCAGTGACGGCTGTCGCCAAGTGAAGAATCACGGGCAAAAAGGCCCAACACTTCGAGATAGTTTGATATCAGCTTTGAGCAGCCCTGGGCGAGTTGTTTATTGAAATGTGGAATTTTTTCTTGGTTCACTTCCCTATGTCCAGCCAAACCACAAGAAACCACAAGATCAGGGTGGCTATGGTCAGTTCTTGAGCTTCGAACGGGCAGAAAGGTGAGAAATTGTCGCTTTTTGCCCATTTGTGCCCACGTGTAACTTTCAACGTACCTCTCTATAAGATGGACCAGCTGTGATGTGAGTGGTCGCATGGATTTGATTTTTGGTTTGCTTGTAGGCCGCTGGCACCCGCATTCAGTGACGCTTAAAATTTGGCACTGCTGTGAATAGTTTAGTCGCAAAGTGAAGAATCACGGGCAAAAAGGCCCAAAACTTCGAGATAGTTTGATATCAGCTTTGAGCAGCCCTGGACGAGTTGTTTATTGAATTGTGGAATTTTTTCTTGGTTCACTTCCCTATATCCAGCGAAACAACAAGATCAGGGTGGCTATGGTCAGTTCATGAGCTTCGAATGTGCAGAAAGGTGAGAAATTGTCGCTTTTTGCCCATTTTTGCCCACATGTCACTTTCAACGTACCTCTCTATAACATGACCCAGCTGTGATGTGAGTGGTCGCATTGATTTGATTTTTGGCTTGCTTGTAGGCCGCTGGCACCCGCATTCAGTGACGCCTAAAATTTGGCACTGCTGTGAATAGTTTAGTCGCAAAGTGAAGAATCACGGGCAAAAAGGCCCAAAACTTCGAAATAGTTTGATATCAGCTTTGAGCAGCCCTGGGCGAGTTCTTTATTGAAATGTAGAGTTTTTTCTTGGTTCACTTCCCTATGTCCAGCTAAACAACAAGATCAGGGTGGCTATGGTCAGTTCTTGAGCTTCAAACGGGCAGAAAGGTGAGAACTTTTCGCTTTTTTGCCCATTTGTGCCCAAGTGTCAATTTCAACGTACCTCTCTATAACATGACCCAGCTGTGATGTGAGTGGTCGCATTGATTTGATTTTTGGTTTGCTTGTAGGCCGCTGGCACCCGCATTCAGTGACGCCTAAAATTTGGCACTGCTGTGAAGAGTTTAGTCGCAAAGTGAAGAATCACGTGCAAAAAAGGCCCAAAACTTCGAGATAGTTTGATATCAGCTTTGAGCAGCCCTGGGCGAGTTGTTTATTGAAAAGTGGAATTTTTTCTTGGTTCACATCCCTATGTCCAGCCAAACAAAAAATCAGGGTGGTGATTGTCGGTTCTTGAGCTTCGAACGGGCAGAAAGGTGAGAAATTGTCGCCTTTTTCCCATTTGTGACCACGTGTCACTTTCAACGTATCTCTCTATACCTTGATCCAGCTGTGATGTGAGTGGTCGCATTGATTTGATTTTTGGTTTGCTTGTAGGCCGCCGGCACCCGCATTCAGTGACGCTTATAATTTGGCACTGCTGTGAATAGATTAGTCGCAAAGCGAAGAATCACGGCCAAAAAGGCCCAAAACTTCGAGATAGTTTGATATTAGCTTTGAGCAGCCCTGGGCGAGTTGTTTATTGAAATGTGGAATTTTTTCTTGGTTCACTTCCCTATGTCCAGCCAAACAACAAGATCAGGGTGGTGATGGTCAGTTCTTGAGCTTCGAACGGGCAGAAAGGTGAGAAATTGTCGCTTTTTTCCCATTCGTGCCCACGTGTCACTTTCAACGTACCTCTCTATAACATGACCCAGTTGTGATGTTAGTGGTCGCATTGATTTGATTTTTGGTTTGCTTGTAGGCCGCTGGCAGCCGCATTCAGTGACGCTTAAAATTTGGCACTGCTGTGAATAGATTAGTCGCAAGATGAAGAATCACGGGCAAAAAGGCCCAAAACTTCGAGATAGTTTGATATCAGCTTTGAGCAGCCCTGGGCAAGTTAAATATTGAAATGTGGAATTTTTTCTTGGTTTACTTCCCTATGTCCAGCTAAACAACAAGATCAGGATGGCGATGGTCAGTTCTTGAGCTTCGAACGGGCAGAAAGGTGAGAAATTGTTGCTTTTTGTCCCTTTGTGCCCACGTGTCACTTTCAACGTACCTCTCTATAACATGACCCAGTTGTGATGTGAGTGGTCGCATTGATTTGATATTTGGTTTGCTTTTCGGGTTGGCACCCGCATTCAGTGACGGCTAAAATTTGGCACTGCTGTAAATAGATTAGTCGCCAAGTGAAGAATCACGGGCAAAAAGGCCCAACACTTCCAGATAGTTTGATATCAGCTTTGAGCAGCCCTGGGCGAGTTGTTTATTGAAATGTGGAATTTTTTCTTGGTTCACTTCCCTATGTCCAGCCAAACCACAAGATCAGGGTGGCTATGGTCAGTTCTTGAGCTTCGAACGGGCAGAAAGGTGAGAAATTGTCGCTTTTTGCCCATTTGTGCCCACGTGTCACTTTCAACGTACCTCTCTATAAGATGGACCAGCTGTGATGTGAGTGGTCGCATTGATTTGATTTTTGGTTTGCTTGTAGGCCGCTGGCACCCGCATTCAGTGACGCTTAAAATTTGGCACTGCTGTGAATAGTTTAGTCGCAAAGTGAAGAATCACGGGCAAAAAGGCCCAAAACTTCGAGATAGTTTGATATCAGCTTTGAGCAGCCCTGGACGAGTTGTTTATTGAATTGTGGAATTTTTTCTTGGTTCACTTCCCTATATCCAGCGAAACAACAAGATCAGGGTGGCTATGGTCAGTTCATGAGCTTCGAATGTGCAGAAAGGTGAGAAATTGTCGCTTTTTGCCCATTTTTGCCCACATGTCACTTTCAACGTACCTCTCTATAACATGACCCAGCTGTGATGTGAGTGGTCGCATTGATTTGATTTTTGGCTTGCTTGTAGGCCGCTGGCACCCGCATTCAGTGACGCCTAAAATTTGGCACTGCTGTGAATAGTTTAGTCGCAAAGTGAAGAATCACGGGCAAAAAGGCCCAAAACTTCGAAATAGTTTGATATCAGCTTTGAGCAGCCCTGGGCGAGTTCTTTATTGAAATGTGGAATTTTTTCTTGGTTCACTTCCCTATGTCCAGCTAAACAACAAGATCTGGGTGGCTATGGTCAGTTCTTGAGCTTCGAACGGGCAGAAAGGTGAGAACTTTTCGCTTTTTTGCCCATTTGTGCCCAAGTGTCAATTTCAACGTACCTCTCTATAACATGACCCAGCTGTAATGTGAGTGGTCGCATTGATTTGATTTTTGGTTTGCTTGTAGGCCGCTGGCACCCGCATTCAGTGACGCCTAAAATTTGGCACTGCTGTGAATAGTTTAGTCGCAAAGTGAAGAATCACGGGCAAAAAAGGCCCAAAACTTCGAGATAGTTTTATATCAGCTTTGAGCAGCCCTGGGCGAGTTGTTTATTGAAATGTGGAATTTTTTCTTGGTTCAATTCCCTATGTCCAGCTAAACAACAAGATCAGGGTGGCTATGGTCAGTTCTTGAGCTTCGAACGGGCAGAAAGGTGAGAAATTGTCGGTTTTTGCCCATTTATGCCCACGTGTCACTTTCAACGTACCTCTCTATAACATGACCCAGCTGTGATGTGAGTGGTCGCATTGATTTGATTTTTGGTTTGCTTGTAGGCCGCTGGCACCCTCATTCAGTGACGCTTAAAATTTGGCACTGCTGTGAATAGTTTAGTCGCAAAGTGAAGAATCACGGGCAAAAAGGCCCAAAACTTCGAGATAGATTGATATCAGCTTTGAGCAGCCCTGGTCGGGTTGTTTATTGAAATATGGAATTTTTTCTTGGTTCACTTCCCTATGTCCAGCTAAACAACAAGATCAGGGTGGTGATTGTCAGTTCTTGAGCTTCGAACGGGCAGAAAGGTGAGAAATTGTCGCTTTTTGCCCATTTGTGCCCACGTGTTCATTTCAATGTACCTCTCTATAACATGACCCAGCTGTGATGTGAGTGGTCGCATTGATTTGATTTTTGGTTTGCTTGTAGGCCGCTGGCAGCCGCATCAATGGCGCCTAAAATTTGGCACTGCTGTGAATAGTTTAGTCGCAAAGTGAAGAATCACGGGCAAAAAGGCCCAAAACTTCGAGATAGTTTGATATCAGCTTTGAGCAGCCCTGGGCGAGTTCTTTATTGAAATGTGGAATTTTTTCTTAGTTCACTTCCCTATGTCCAGCTAAACAACAACATCAGGGTGGCTATGGTCATTTCATGAGCTTCGAACGGGCAGAAAGGTGAGAAATTGTCGCTTTTTGCCCATTTGTGCCCACGTGTCACTTTCAACGTACCTCTCTATAACATGATCCAGCTGTGATGTGAGTGGTCGCATTGATTTGATTTTTGGTTTGCTTGTTGGCCGCTGGCGCTCGCATTCAGTGACGCTTAAAATTTGTAACTGCTGTGAATAGTTTAGTCGCAAAGTGAAGAATCACGGGCAAAAAGGCCCAAAACTTCGAGAGAGTTTGATATCAGCTTTGAGCAGCCCTGGGCGAGTTGTTTATTGAAATGTGGAATTTTTTCTTGGTTCACTTCCCTATGTCCAGCTAAACAACAAGATCAGCGTGGCTATGGTCAGTTCATGAGCTTCGAACGGGCAGAAAGGTGAGAAATTGTCGCTTTTTGCCCATTTTTGCCCACGTGTCACTTTCAACGTACCTCTCTATAACATGACCCAGCTGTGTTGTGAGTGGTCGCATTGATTTGATTTTTGGTTTGCTTGTAGGCCGCTGGCACCCGCATTCAGTGACGCTTAAAATTTGGCACTGCTGTGTATAGTTTAGTCGCAAAGTGAAGAATCACGGGCAAAAAGGCCCAAAACTTCGAGATAGTTTGATATCAGCTTTGAGCAGCCCTGGGCGGGTTGTTTATTGAAATGTGGAATTTTTTCTTGGTTCACTTCCCTATGTCAAGCTAAACAACAAGATCAGGGTGGCTATGGTCAGTTCTTGAGCTTCGAACGGGCAGAGAGGTGAGAACTTTTCACTTTTTGCCCATTTGTGCCAACGTGTCACTTTCAACGTACCTCTCTATAACATGACCCAGCTGTGATGTGAGTGGTCGCATTGATTTGATTTTTGGTTTGCTTGATGGCCGCTGGCACTCGCATTCAGTGACGCTTATAATTTGGCACTGCTGTGAATAGATTAGTCGCAAAGTGAAGAATCACGGGCAAAAAGGCCCAAAACTTCGAGATAGTTTGATATCAGCTTTGAGCAGCCCTGGGCGAGTTGTTTATTGAAATGTGGAATTTTTTCTTGGTTCACTTCCCTATGTCCAGCTAAACAACAAGATCAGGGTGGTGATTGTCAGTTCTTGAGCTTCGAACGGGCAGAAAGGTGAGAAATTATCGCTTTTGCCCATTTGTGCCCACGTGTCACTTTGAACGTACTTCTCTATAACATGACCCAGTTGTGATGTGAGTGGTCGCAATAATATGATTTTTGGTTTGCTTGTAGGCCGCTGGCAGCCGCATTCAGTGACGCTTAAAATTTGGCACTGCTGAGAATAGATTAGTCGCAAAGTGAAGAATCACGGGCAAAAAGGCCCAAAACTTCGAGATAGTTTGATATCAGCTTTGAGCAGCCCTGGGCGAGTTGTTTATTGAAATGTGGAATTTTTTCTTGGTTTACTTCCCTATGTCCAGCTAAACAACAAGATCAGGGTGGCGATGGTCAGTTCTTAAGCTTCGAACGGGCAGAATGGTGAGAAATTGTCGCTTTTTGTCCATTATTGCCCACGTGTCACTTTCAACGTACCTCTCTATAACATGACCCAGTTGTGATGTGAGTGGTCGCATTGATTTGATATTTGGTTTGCTTGTAGGCCGTTGGCACCCGCATTCAGTGACGCCTAAAATTTGGCACTGCTGTGAATAGATTAGTCGCCAAGTGAAGAATCACGAGCAAAAAGGCCCAAAACTTCGAGATAGTTTGATATCAGCTTTGAGCAGCCCTGGGCGAGTTGTTTATTGTAATGTGGAATTTTTTCTTGGTTCACTTCCCTATGTCCAGCCAAACCACAAGATCAGGGTGGGTATGGTCAGTTCTTGAGCTTCGAACGGGCAGAAAGGTGATAAATTGTCGCTTTTTGCCCATTTGTGCCCACGTGTCACTTTCAACGTACCTCTCTATAACATGATCCAGCTGTGATATGAATGGTCGATTGATTTGATTTTTGGTTTGCTTGTAGGCTGCTGGTACTCGCATTCAGTGACGCTTAAAATTTGGCACTGCTGTGAATAGTTTAGTCGCAAAGTGAAGAATCACGGGCAAAAAGGCCCAAAACTTCGAGATAGTTTGATATCAGCTTTGAGCAGCCCTGGGCGGGTTGTTTATTGAAATGTGGAATTTTTTCTTGGTTCACTTCCCTATGTCCAGCTAAACAACAAGATCAGGGTGGCTACGGTCAGTTCATGAGCTTCGAATGGGCAGAAAGGTGAGAAATGGTCTTTTTTTACCCATTTTTGCCCACATGTCACTTTCAACGTACCTCTCTATAACATGACCCAGCTGTGATGTGAGTGGTCGCATTGATTTGATTTTTGGTTTGCTTGTAGGCCGCTGGCACCCGCATTCAGTGACGCCTAAAATTTGGCACTGCTGTGAATAGTTTAGTCGCAAAGTGAAGAATCACGGGCAAAAAGGCCCAAAACTTCGAGATAGTTTGATATCAGCTTTGAGCAGCCCTGGGCGAGTTGTTTATTGAAATGTGGAATTTTTTCTTGGTTCACTTCCCTATGTCCAGCTAAACAACAAGATCAGGGTGGTGATTGTCAGTTCTTGAGCTTCGAACGGGAAGAAAGTTGAGAAATTGTCGCTTTTTGCCCATTTGTGCCCACGTGTTCATTTCAACATACCTCTCTATAACATGACCCAGTTGTGATGTGAGTGGTAGCATTGATTTGATTTTTGGTTTGCTTGTAGGCCGCTGGCACCCGCATTCAGTGACGCTTATAATTTGGCACTGCTGTGAATAGTTTAGTCGCAAAGGGAAGAATCACAGGCAAAAAGGCCCAAAACTTCGAGATAGTTTGATATCAGCTTTGAGCAGCCCTGGGCGAGTTGTTTATTGCAATGTGGAATTTTTTCTTGGTTCACTTCCCTATGTCCAGCCAAACAACAAGATCAGGGTGGCTATGGTCAGTTCTTGAGCTTCGAACGGGCAGAAAGTTGAGAAATTGTCGCTTTTTGCCCATTTGTGCCCACGAGTCACTTTCAACGTACCTCTCTATAACATGACCCAGCTGTGATGTGAGTGGCCGCATTGATTTGATTTTTGGTTTGCTTGTAGGCCGCTGGCACCCGCATTCAGTGACGCTTATAATTTGGCACTGCTGTGAATAGTTTAGTCGCAAAGGGAAGAATCACGGGCAAAAAGGCACAAAACTTCGAGATAGTTTGATATCAGCTTTGAGCAGCCCTGGGCGAGTTGTTTATTGAAATGTTGAATTTTTTCTTGGTTCACTTCCCTATGTCCAGCCAAACAACAAGATCAGGGTGGTGATTGTCAGCTCTTGAGCTTCGAACGGGAAGAAAGTTGAGAAATTGTCGCTTTTTGCCCATTTGTGCCCACGTGTCACTTTCAACGTACCTCTCTATAACATGACCCAGCTGTGATGTGAGTGGCCGCATTGATTTGATTTTTGGTTTGCTTGTAGGCCGCTGGCAGCCGCATTCAGTGACGCTTAAAATTTGGCACTGCTGTGTATAGTTTAGTCGCAAAGTGAAGAATCACGGGCAAAAAGGCCCAAAACTTCAAGATAGTTTGATATCAGCTTTGAGCAGCCCTGGGCGGGTTGTTTATTGAAATGTGGAATTTTTTCTTGGTTCACTTCCCTATGTCCAGCTAAACAACAAGATCAGGGTGGAGATGGTCAGTTCATGAGCTTCGAATGGGCAGAAAGGTGAGAAATGGTCTTTTTTTGCCCATTTTTGCCCATATGTCACTTTCAACGTACCTCTCTATAACATGACCCAGCTGTGATGTGAGTGGTCGCATTGATTTGATTTTTGGTTTGCTTGTAGGCCGCTGGCACCCGCATTCAGTGACCCAGGAAATTTGGCACTGCTGTGAATAGTTTAGTCGCAAAGTGAAGAATCACGGGCAAAAAGGCCCAAAACTTCGAGATAGTTTGATATCAGCTTTGAGCAGCCCTGGGCGAGTTGTTTATTGAAATGTGGAATTTTTTCTTGGTTCACTTCCCTATGTCCAGCTAAACAACAAGATCAGGGTGGCTATGGTCAGTTCTTGAGCTTCGAACGGGCAGAAAGGTGAGAACTTTTCACTTTTTGCCCATTTGTGCCAACGTGTCACTTTCAACGTACCTCTCTATAACATGACCCAGCTGTGATGTGAGTGGTCGCATTGATTTGATTTTTGGTTTGCTTGATGGCCGCTGGCACTCGCATTCAGTGACGCTTATAATTTGGCACTGCTGTGAATAGATTAGTCGCAAAGTGAAGAATCACGGGCAAAAAGGCCCAAAACTTCGAGATAGTTTGATATCAGCTTTGAGCAGCCCTGGGCGAGTTGTTTATTGAAATGTGGAATTTTTTCTTGGTTCACTTCCCTATATCCAGCCAAACAACAAGATCAGGGTGGTGATTGTCAGTTCTTGAGCTTCGAACGGGCAGAAAGGTGAGAAATTATCGCTTTTTGCCCATTTGTGCCCACGTGTCACTTTCAACGTACCTCTCTATAACATGACCCAGCTGTGGTGTGAGTGGTCGTATTGATTTGATTTTTGGTTTGCTTGTAGGCCGCTGGCACCCGCATGCAGTGACGCTTATAATTTGGCACTGCTGTGAATAGATTAGTCGCAAAGTGAAGAATCACGGGCAAAAAGGCCCAAAACTTCGAGATAGTTTGATATCAGCTTTGACCAGCCCTGGGCGAGTTGTTTATTGAAATGTGGAATTTTTTCTTGGTTCACATTCCTATGTCCAGCGAAACAACAAGATCAGGGTGGTGATTTTCAGTTCTTGAGCTTCGAACGGGCAGAAAGGTGAGAAATTGTCGCTTTTTTCTAGGGGTGAAAGTGTGCATGCAAAACTCGAGTACGAGTACTCTATTTTTTTCCGATCGAGTATTCGAGTATAAGACTATTGCCTGCACTGTCACTTTCCCCATTTCCAGCATCACGCCACATGCCACGGTTCACTTGTCCGCATGCACACACATTACGTACATACATGGATCACGTGTTCACGCATTCACGCCCGACCTCAATAAAAATAGCCTTGAATAGGGCACAAATGTGCAGTATTATCAGATGTGATATCAATCATATCAATCATAATATTATTATCATCGATATGTGACGGTGAAATTCTCACAACAGCCAACCCTAGAAGGCAACCAAGAGCCACTAGTCAAATAAATTGAAACTAAAAGAAGTACACACAATCAGTGATTCTGAGCTCCACTGAGGAGACTAAACGCGTTCAAACAGCCACCTGCTCAGAAGTTAGTTAAATAAATGAATAAAGAAAGAACTGATGGAACATCATGATACGCACTGGCTGCAACTATCTGTCTACAGGTCAGGCAAAGGAGGCAAGTCATCGGCTTCTTCCTCTGCAAACCTCTCAAGCCGTGGCATCAACTGCTGGACCGCCACAGGGGCAGCAGTTCTTGCTGCCTGAAGACCACTGTTTGCATGAAGGAAGACGAGTGCATCAACGTTCTCGTGCGTTAGACTTGCTCGTAGTTTGCTGACAATGATGCCAGCCGCTGAAAATACTCGCTCCGACGGCACAGAGGTGGCAGGTATGCACAGCACGCGCTTTGCCAACCTTGCCATGGTGGGAAACCTGTCCGCATTCGTCCTCCACCAATCGAGTGGGTCCACAGATGAGCCTACTTGTTTCTCCGTGAAGAATTGGGTTACCTCCACCTCACAATCCGATGCTGCCGATGAAGTTGTGGATGGCTCGACGCTAGGGCACGCGAAGAACAACGACATGTCCTCTTCCATAGGTCGCTTGGCAGGTGGCTCCAGAATACATTCGTCATCAGAGCTGCCCCCTTGCTGTCGGCAGTGATTTGAGCACACACCCGGCGAACAATCTCTGACTTCAACTCGTCCTTGTCTTCGTCACTGTCCAAGAATCCGAGGCTCCGTGACCTGGGATCCAGTGCTGCAGATACAGATGGCAGCGAGATTGGGTCAAATGGATCGAGGGACAACTTCACCTCGATTTCCATTGCCAGTGATTTCCGGAAATCCGCAGCCGATGCCGAGAGTTCCTCATTCGCAGTACGAAGACCACGTAGCAAAGACTTGGCCACCGGCACCACCAACGTCTGTGTACAGTAGGTTTCCCCACCAAGAACAGTGGTAGCCTTTGCTGGTGCCTCCAGTGCTGCCACTATCTCCTTGGCGAGATTCCACTGGTGGTCCTTCAACTGCAGGTGCCGATGGGAGCTCTTGGTCAGCTCGGGGTCTTCCAAAACCGCCATGATTGGCAGCCTCAGGTGAATCAGGCGCTGGAGCATCAGAAAGGAGCTGTTCCATCGCGTTGGAACATCCTGGATGACTCGTAGAGGAGTGCCAGACTTGCTAGCTGACGCCATAGCTACTTGCTTGTTGTTTAGCGCCTCTGTGCTCTTGGCACTGTGGCTGAAGTGACCAACAAGTTGCCTGGAAGAAGCCAGCAGTTTCGTGACAGGCCTTGATGCTGTTATAGCATGCCTGATGCAGGTTTGCAACCGATGGGCAGCGCAAGCTTGGTAATCCCAGTGATGTTGGCTGCGAAGAAGTCTGCTCGCTGCCATCTGGTTTGGTGCTTCATCATGGACTAAGCACTGCACAGTGTCATGCGCAATGTTGAATCTGCTAAGAACTGCTTCTGTGCTGGCAGCAAGGGTTTCCGCTGTGTGACTCCCGTTGAAGCGCTTGGTCTCAAGAACGTGCGACACCAGTTTCCAGTCGTCCGTGACATAGTGGCTCGTGTACGTTACAAAGGAGACCACAGCCTTCGATGTCCACGCATCCGTTGTGATAGCAATTGATGTAGCACCTGCTAATTTTGTCACAAGCTCCTTTCGTGCAGCATCGTGCCGCCGACGCACCATGGATGCGATGGTCGTCCGTGAGGGAACGGTGAATGAAGGTTCCACGAAGGACAGCAATTGCCTGAACCCAGGATCGTTGACTATCCCAAGAGGACGCATATCAGCAGTGACCCAGTCGGCGATGAGCCCCCGAATCTGAGTTGACCTGGCCGAATTACAAGTTCTCTTCGAGTGCGATACTGCAAACGATTCCATTGGCTTTGTCCCAACCGTGGTACGTGTTGCTGCCGCTGCGCTGCGCTCGCTCGGCTCGCTGCCTTTCTCACTTTCTCACTTTCCCTCTTCTCCTTGTAACTTTGGCATGTTAGCAGATGATTGGACAAGTTCGTTATACCACCCGTATATTTGTATGTGCCCTGGCAATGTTTGCACAAGACTTGCTTTGACACTGGTTGGGAGAAGTGGTCCCAGACCTTCGATCTCTGACCAGTCTTTCGTGGTAAGCCAGCCCCGCTTGATGACGATGCTTGTTGCAACTCCATTTTTCGTCAGGCAACACTACACTTCACTCAAGCCAACTACTGCAAACGAAAATCACTCAACTACGAAAGGAACTCTTGGATGTGACTGCGAGACCCACGAAGAAAACTGAAGGAGCAGCGACAGCTAGCACGTCTTCTCCGAGTTTCGCTACACGACTGTATTCACGGAGCCCTTCACATCTTTCGTTATGTAAACGGCTCCGTAGTACACGATTGACTCCCGCTCGATCCCACGCGCAGGGATTCCTGCTGAGCTCAACCACGCAAACCGGTACGGTAGCTATCCATAGTCGCATGTACAGGAACTGCTCTTCTCACAACCAAAACCGTTTTCCAGAACCTTTCCAGAACCAAAAGAAGTGCATGCCGCACTGCCCCTGACACTGGAAGCGAAAAGGTGAGAACTCAAACTGCATGCAGCATAGCACAACTTTGAACTAGGTACGCGGAGCGCCGCACTGACACTTGGCTACATGTACCACAAGACCATTTGGCAGCAGTATGCGGCATTGCGTGTTACTTTTAGAGAGAGTACGCTAGTAGGTCTACTAGTACTAGTACTCTGCACGCCTTCTGGGCTGTGCACGTAGGTCTACGAGTATGTGACTTGTGACCATGGTTGTTGACTGCATGCACAACACTCTACATGCTCAGGTATAATAAGGTGATCATGTGTGTACAAAACTTGTATTGGCAATAACTTTGGCATACAATAATATTTTTCAACCAAATGTTCTGTGTTGATACATTGGGTTAGTTGTCATCGATTTCCAATATCAAATTTAAATTATGAGCTGAATGACGTCATCAGTGCTACTTTTTATGTTCAGATTTCAACCCAAAACGCGGAGAAAACGAAAAATAGTAAGGCCACAAATCCTGGTGAACTGGATAGCCTTTGAGCGCTAGATAAAGGATATTGGTGGATATTGTACATAGATAACAACATTTCGCTGGAAACCAGTATCGACTTGTTTCACCATACGCACTGTACACATTTAGTATACGAAGCTGTCATACCTCGGGGTCTGTTCAGACTCACCACCGCGATGAACGGGTGTTTAGTATCGATATCCAGCACATTCCCGCTTGCTGGGATGTACAGCTAGCCAATACAACAGCTCTCATTCGCCAAAGACATTCCCCACGCTCCGCGTTTATGGATGAAGCTGTCATTGCCGTTTCAAAATAGCCGACATTGTCTCTTACACATAAATGACTGCGCTGTACATGTAGTGCATCACACCAGCAATCTGCTGTAGACTACAGACAGTGCATGCAGCGAGCCGAGCATGCGCACTTGAGTAGGGTACTTTACTCCCACGCGCGCGCGATCGCTGGTCACAACTGAGTCTGTACACGCGACTGTGCTCGTGTCGTTGTGACTTGCAAGTGCACTCTGTACTGCACTGATGTACTGTATGACTGGACAGGAACAATGCAAGTGCAGTTTTCAGTGCGTGGACTCGGCTACTAAAACATTTTGTGGAAGGAAACAAGCCTTCTTTATGATCTTGGTCATTTTTCTCAATCGACTCTGCGCTTCGAGCTAGATGTGTCCGTGGGGTATTGCCCAACTAGAACTAGAGTCCTCACATGCCCCAGGTCGCGAGGAGCTAATCACTTTTGTCAGCAGAACTCCTGCTGGGGACTCGACATATTTATTCCGTCCGATGTCATCCCCGCTGCGAGTGGGGAGCTTCATGCCCACGATAAAAGAGAACGTCATGATATTTGAATCCTTCATCAGAGAAAGCTATTCGAGCTCAAAACGACACAAGACAATGGCCATGATAAAGATACTCGTACAGATCGCGATGTGACTGGCCTCCAAAAGTGCTGCAAAAGACTTGAAGTATTTTTCAAAACAAGATTGCGAAAAAAAGCTGAGCGCTCGAGTGCGGCGAACACGGCCAAACGCCATATTTTCCTTGGTAACATGACGTCAGCCACATTATCACCATGGCGAATTGCAGCGCTGATCTTGAAGTACAGCGGCACCAGAAAAGTGTCCTTATTCTACCTGAGTGCATGCATGCATGATAGAGTACTCGAATTTTTTCCGAGTACTCGATCGTTCAAAAAAAGCGATCGAGTACTCGAGTATTCGGTATAATCGTTTCACCCCTACTTTTTTCCCATTTGTGCCCACGTGTCACTTTCAACGTACCTCTCTATACCATGACCCAGTTGTGATGTGAGTGGTCGCATTGATTTGATTTTTGGTTTGCTTGTAGGCCGCTAGCACCCGCATTCAGTGACGCTTATAATTTGGCACTGCTGTGAATAGATTAGTCGCAAAGTGAAGAATCACGGGCAAAAAGGCCCAAAACTTCGAGATAGTTTGATATCAGCTTTGACCAACCCTGGGCGAGTTGTTTATTGAAATGTGGAATTTTTTCTTGGTTCACTTCCCTATGTCCAGCCAAACAACAAGATCAGGGTGGTGATTGTCAGTTCTTGAGCTTCGAACGGGCAGAAAGTTGAGAAATTCTCGCTTTTTTCCCATTTGTGCCCACGTGTCACTTTCAACGTACCTCTCTATACCATGACCCAGTTGTGATGTGAGTGGTCGCATTGATTTGATTTTTGGTTTGCTTGTAGGCCGCTGGCACCCGCATTCAGTGACGCTTATAATTTGGCACTGCTGTGAATAGATTAGTCGCAAAGTGAAGAATCACGGGCAAAAAGGCCCAAAACTTCGAGATAGTTTGATATCAGCTTTGAGCAGCCCTGGGCGAGTTGTTTATTGAAATGTGGAATTTTTTCTTGGTTCACTTCCCTATGTCCAGCCAAACAACAAGATCAGGGTGGTGATTGTCAGTTCTTGAGCTTCGAACGGGCAGAAAGTTGAGAAATTGTCGCTTTTTTTCCCATTTGTGCCCACGTGTCACTTTCAACGTACCTCTCTATAACATGACCCAGTTGTGATGTGAGTGGTCGCATTGATTTGATTTTTGGTTTGCTTGTAGGCCGCTGGCAGCCGCATTCAGTGACGCCTAAAATTTGGCACTGCTGTGAATAGTTTAGTCGCAAAGTGAAGAATCACGGGCAAAAAGGCCCAAAACTTCGAGATAGTTTGATATCAGCTTTGAGCAGCCCTGGGCGAGTTGTTTATTGAAATGTCGAATTTTTTCTTGGTTCACTTCCCCATGTCCAGCCAAACAACAAGATCAGGGTGGCGATTGTCAGTTCTTGAGCTTCGAACGGGCAGAAAGGTGAGAAATTGTCGCTTTTTGCCCATTTTTGCCCACGCGTCACTTTCAACGTACCTCTCTATAACATGATCCAGCTGTGATGTGAGTGGCCGCATTGATTTGATTTTTGGTTTGCTTTTAGGCCGCTGGCACCCGCATTCAGTGACGCTTAAAATTTGGCACTGCTGTGAATAGTTTACTCGCAAAGTGAAGAATCACGGGCAAAAAGGCCCAAAACTTCGAGATAGTTTGATATCAGCTTTGACCAGCCCTGGGCGAGTTGTTTATTGAAATGTGGAATTTTTTCTTGGTTCACTTCCCTATGTCCAGCTAAACAACAAGATCAGGGTGGCTATGGTCAGTTCTTGAGCTTCGAACGGGCAGAAAGGTGAGAACTTTTCGCTTTTTGCCCATTTGTGCCCACGTGTCACTTTCAACGTACCTCTCTATACCATGACCCAGCTGTGATGTGAGTGGTCGCATTGATTTGATTTTTGGTTTGCTTGTAGGCCGCTGGCACCCGCATTCAGTGACGTATATAATTTGGCACTGCTGTGAATAGATTAGTCGCAAAGTGAAGAATCACGGGCAAAAAGGCCCAAAACTTCGAGATAGTTTGATATCAGCTTTGACCAACCCTGGGCGAGTTGTTTATTGAAATGTGGAATTTTTTCTTGGTTCACTTCCCTATGTCCAGCCAAACAACAAGATCAGGGTGGTGATTGTCAGTTCTTGAGCTTCGAACGGGCAGAAAGTTGAGAAATTGTCGCTTTTTTCCCATTTGTGCCCACGTGTCACTTTCAACGCACCTCTCTATAACATGACCCAGTTGTGATGTGAGCGGTCGCATTGATTTGATTTTTGGTTTGCTTGTAGGCCGCTGGCAGCCGCATTCAGTGACGCTTAAAATTTGGCACTGCTGTGAATAGTTTAGTCGCAAAGTGAAGAATCACGGGCAAAAAGGCCCAAAACTTCGAGATAGTTTGATATCAGCTTTGAGCAGCCCTGGGCGAGTTGTTTATTGAAATGTCAAATTTTTCTTGGTTCACTTCCCCATGTCCAGCCAAACAACAAGATCAGGGTGGCGATTGTCAGTTCTTGAGCTTCGAACGGGCAGAAAGGTGAGAAATTGTCGCTTTTTGCCCATTCTTGCCCACTGTCACTTTCAACGTACCTCTCTATAACATGATCCAGCTGGGATGTGAGTGGTCGCATTGATTTGATTTTTGGTTTGCTTGTAGGCCGCTGGCACCCGCATTCAGTGACGCTTAAAATTTGGCACTGCTGTGAATAGTTTACTCGCAAAGTGAAGAATCAAGGGCAAAAAGGCCCAAAACTTCGAGATAGTTTGATATCAGCTTTGAGCAGCCCTGGGCGAGTTGTTTATTGAAATGTGGAATTTTTTCTTGGTTCACTTCCCTATGTCCAGCTAAACAACAAGATCAGGGTGGCTATGGTCAGTTCTTGAGCTTCGAACGGGCAGAAAGGTGAGAACTTTTCGCTTTTTGCCCATTTGTGCCCACGTGTCACTTTCAACGTACCTCTCTATACCATGACCCAGCTGTGATGTGAGTGGTCGCATTGATTTGATTTTTGGTTTGCTTGTAGGCCGCTGGCACCCAAATTCAGTGACGCTTATAATTTGGCACTGCTGTGAATAGATTAGTCGCAAAGTGAAGAATCACGGGCAAAAAGGCCCAAAACTTCGAGATAGTTTTATATCAGCTTTGACCAACCCTGGGCGAGTTGTTTATTGAAATGTGGAATTTTTTCTTGGTTCACTTCCCTATGTCCAGCCAAACAACAAGATCGGGGTGGTGATTGTCAGTTCTTGAGCTTCGAACGGGCAGAAAGTTGAGAAATTGTCGCTTTTTTCCCATTTGTGCCCACGTGTCACTTTCAACGTACCTCTCTATAACATGACCCAGTTGTGATGTGAGTGGTCGCATTGATTTGATTTTTGGTTTGATTGTAGGCCGCTGGCAGCCGCATTCAGTGACGCTTAAAATTTGGCACTGCTGTGAATAGATTAGTCGCAAAGTGAAGAATCGAGGTAAAAAGGCCCAAAACTTCGAGATAGTTTGATATCAGCTTTGAGCAGCCCTGGGCGAGTTGTTTATTGAAATGTGGAATTTTTTCTTGGTTCACTTCCCTATTTCCAGCTAACCAACAAGACCAGGGTGGCTATGGTCAGTTCTTGAGCTTCGAACGGGCAGAAAGGTGAGAATTTTTCGCTTTTTGCCCATTTGTGCCCACGTGTCACTTTCAACGTACCTCTCTATAACATGACCCAGCTGTGATGTGAGTGGTCGCATTGATTTGATTTTTGGTTTGCTTGAAGGGCGCTGGCACCCGCATTCAGTGACGCTTATAATTTGGCACTGCTGTGAATAGATTAGTCGCAAAGTGAAGAATCACAAGCAAAAAGGCCCAAAACTTCGAGATAGTTTGATATCAGCTTAGAGCAGCCCTGGGCGAGTTGTTTATTGAAATGTGGAATTTTTTCTTGGTTCACTTCCCTATGTCCAGCCAAACAACAAGATCAGGGTGGCGATTGTCAGTTCTTGAGCTTCGAACGGGCGGAAAGGTGAGAAATTGTCGCTTTTTGCCCATTTGTGCCCACGTGTCACTTTCAACGTACCTCTCTATAACATGACCCAGCTGTGATGTGAGTGGTCGTATTGATTTGATTTTTGGTTTGCTTGTAGGCCGCTGGCACCCGCATTCAGTGACCCAGGAAATTTGGCACTGCTGTGAATAGTTTAGTCGCAAAGTGAAGAATCACGGGCAAAAAGGCCCAACACTTCGAGATAGTTTGATATCAGCTTTGAGCAGCCCTGGGCGAGTTGTTTATTGAAATGTGGAATTTTTTCTTGGTTCACTTCCCTATGTCCAGCTAAACAACAAGATCAGGGTGGCTATGGTCAGTTCTTGAGCTTCGAACGGGCAGAAAGGTGAGAACGTTTCGCTTTTTGCCCATTTGTGCCCACGTGTCACTTTCAACGTACCTCTCTATAACATGACCCAGCTGTGATGTGAGTGGTCGCATTGATTTGATTTTTGGTTTGCTTGTAGGCCGCTGGCACCCGCATTAAGTGACGCTTATAATTTGGCACTGCTGTGAATAGATTAGTCGCAAAGTGAAGAATCACGGGCAAAAAGGCCCAAAACTTCGAGATAGTTTTATATCAGCTTTGAGCAGCCCTGGGCGAGTTGTTTATCGAAATGTCGAATTTTTTCTTGGTTCACTTCCCTATGTCCAGCCAAACAACAAGATCAGGGTGGTGATTGTCAGTTCTTGAGCTTCGAACTGGCAGAAATGTGAGAAATTTTCGCTTTTTGCCCATTTGTGCCCACGTGTCACTTTCAACGCACCTCTCTATAACATGACCCAGTTGTGATGTGAGTGGTCGCATTGATTTGATTTTTGGTTTGCTTGTAGGCCGCTGGCAGTCGGATGCAGTGACGCTTGAAATTTGGCACTGCTGTGAATAGTTTAGTCGCAAAGTGAAGAATCACGGGCAAAAAGGCCCAAAACTTCGAGATAGGTTGATATCAGCTTTGAGCAGCCCTGGGCGAGTTGTTTATCGAAATGTGGAATATTTTCTGGGTTCACCTCCCTATGTCCAGCCAAACAACAAGATCAGGGTGGCGATTGTCAGTTGTTGAGCTTCGAACGGGCAGAAAGGTGAGAACTTTTCGCTTTTTGCCCATTTGTGCCCACGTGTCACTTTCAACGTACCTCTCTATAACATGACCCAGCTGTGATGTGAGTGGTCGCATTGATTTTTTTTAGTTTGCTTGTAGGCCGCTGGCACCCGCATTCAGTGGCGTCTAAAATTTGGCACTGCTAAGAATAGTTTAGTCGCAAAGTGAAGAATCACGGGCAAAAAGGCCCAAAACTTCGAGATAGTTTGATATCAGCTTTGTGCATCCCTGGGCGAGTTGTTTATTGAAATGTGGAATTTTTTCTTGGTTCACTTCCCTATGTCCAGCTAACCAACAAGATCAGGGTGGCTATGGTCAGTTCTTGAGCTTCGAACGGGCAGAAAGGTGAGAACTTTTCGCTTTTTGCCCATTTGTGCCCACGTGTCACTTTCAACGTGCCTCTCTATAACATGACCCAGTTGTGATGTGAGTGGTCGCATTGATTTGATTTTTGGTTTGCTTGTAGGCCGCTGGCGGCCGCATTCAGTGACGCTTAAAATTTGGCACTGCTGTGATGAGATTAGTCGCAAAGTGAAGAATCACGGGCGAAAAGGCCCAAAACTTCGACATAGTTTGATATCAGCTTTGAGCAGCCCTGGGCGAGTTGTTTATTGAAATGTGGAATTTTTTCTTGGTTTACTGCCCTATTTCCAGCTAAACAACAAGATCAGGGTGGCAATGGTCAGTTCTTGAGCTTCGAACGGGCAGAAAGGTGAGAAATTGTCGCTTTTTGCCCATTTGTGCCAACGTGTCACTTTCAACGTACCTCTCTATAACATGACCCAGCTGTGATGTGAGTGGTCGCATTGATTTGATTTTTGGTTTGCTTGTAGGCTGCTGGCACCCGCATTCAGTGACGCTTAAAATTTGGCACTGCTGTGAATAGTTTAGTCGCAAAGTGAAGAATCACGGGCAAAAAGGCCCAAAACTTCGAGGTAGTTTGATATCAGCTTTGAGCAGCCCTGGACGAGTTGTTTATTGAAATGTGGAATTTTTTCTTCGTTCACTTCCCTATGTCCAGCTAAACAAGATCAGGGTGGCTATGGTCAGTTCAGGAGCTTCGAATGGGCAGAAAGGTGAGAAATAGTCGCTTTTTGCCCATTTTTACCCACATGTCACTTTCAACGTACCTCTCTGTAACATGACCCAGCTGTGATGTGAGTGGTCGCATTGATTTGATTTTTGGTTTGCTTGAAACCCGCTGGCACCCGCATTCAGTGACGCTTATAATTTGGCACTGCTGTGGATAAATTAGTCGCAAAGTGAAGAATCACGGGCAAAAGGCCCAAAACTTCGAGATAGTTTGATATCAGCTTTGAGCAGCCCTGGGCGAGTTGTTTATTGAAACGTGGAATTTTTCCTTGGTTCACTTCCCTATCTCCAGCCAAACAACAAGATCAGGGTGGTGATTGTCAGTTCTTGAGCTTCGAACGGGCAGAAAGGTGAGAAATTATCGCTTTTGCCCATTTGTGCCCACGTGTCACTTTGAACGTACTTCTCTATAACATGACCCAGTTGTGATGTGAGTGGTCGCAATAATATGATTTTTGGTTTGCTTGTAGGCCGCTGGCAGCCGCATTCAGTGACGCTTAAAATTTGGCACTGCTGAGAATAGATTAGTCGCAAAGTGAAGAATCACGGGCAAAAAGGCCCAAAACTTCGAGATAGTTTTATATCAGCTTTGAGCAGCCCTGGGCGAGTTGTTTATTGAAATGTGGAATTTTTTCTTGGTTTACTTCCCTATGTCAAGCTAAACAACAAGATCAGGGTGGCGATGGTCAGTTCTTGAGCTTCGAACGGGCAGAATGGTGAGAAATTGTCGCTTTTTGTCCATTATTGCCCACGTGTCACTTTCAACGTACCTCTCTATAACATGACCCAGTTGTGATGTGAGTGGTCGCATTGATTTGATATTTGGTTTGCTTGTAGGCCGCTGGCACCCGCATTCAGTGACCCCTAAAATTTGGCACTGCTGTGAATAGATTAGTCGCCAAGTGAAGAATCACGAGCAAAAAGGCCCAAAACTTCGAGATAGTTTGATATCAGCTTTGAGCAGCCCTGGGCGAGTTGTTTATTGTAATGTGGAATTTTTTCTTGGTTCACTTCCCTATGTCCAGCCAAACCACAAGATCAGGGTGGGTATGGTCAGTTCTTGAGCTTCGAACGGGCAGAAAGGTGAGAAATTGTCGCTTTTTGCCCATTTGTGCCCACGTGTCACTTTCAACGTACCTCTCTATAACATGATCCAGCTGTGATATGAATGGTCGCATTGGTTTGATTTTTGGTTTGCTTGTAGGCTGCTGGTACTCGCATTCAGTGACGCTTAAAATTTGGCACTGCTGTGAATACTTTAGTCGCAAAGTGAAGAATCACGGGCAAAAAGGCCCAAAACTTCGAGATAGTTTGATATCAGCTTTGAGCAGCCCTGGACGAGTTGTTTATTGAAATGTGGAATTTTTTCTTGGTTCACTTCCCTATGTCCAGCTAAACAACAACATCAGGGTGGCTATGGTCAGTTCTTGAGCTTCGAACGAGCAGAAAGGTGAGAAATTGTCGCTTTTTGCCCATTTGTGCCCACGTGTCACTTTCAACGTACCTCTCTATAACATGACCCAGCTGTGATGTGAGTGGTCGCATTGATTTGATTTTTGGTTTGCTTGTAGGCCGCTGGCACCCGCATTCAGTGACGCTTAAAATTTGGCACTGCTGTGAATAGATTATTCGCAAAGTGAAGAATCACGGGCAAAAAGGCCCAAAACTTCGACATAGTTTGATATCAGCTTTGAGCAACCCTGGGCGAGTTGTTTATTGAAATGTGGAAATTTTCTTGGTTTACTTCCCTATGTCCAGCTAAACAACAAGATCAGGGTGGAGATGGTCAGTTCTTGATCTTCGAACGGGCAGAAAGGTGAGAAATTGTCGCTTTTTGCCCATTTGTGCCCACGTGTCACTTTCAACGTACCTCTGTTATCCGGACCCCGAAGTTACGGGTACTTCGGTCTACCGGGCATTATTTGGGCGAGTTTCATGGGAAATATTACTACTCTTTTGTCACTTTTCGTAGAATTATTGACGTCATATGCCACATCGATGGCCTTTTCCCCATCAAGATGTATATGATTCGGAGTTACGGACATTTCAAAGTTACGGGCAGTGTAAAGTCCCGGACTGCCCGGATAAACGAGGTATGAGTGTAGTTAAAAAAAACCAAACTTCTCGATAGGTCCTTTTTCAGCTTTCAGCAGCCCTGGGCGAGTTCTTTAGAGAAATGTGGCTCTTTTTCAAGGTGCTATTTTCTATGTCCAGCTACACAACGAGATGAGGATGGTCATTGTCATTTTCTGAGCTGCCAACGGGCAGAAAGGTGAGAAAATGTCGGATTTTGACCATTTGTGCTGACCTTTCAATTTCAACGTACCTCTCTATAACATGACCCAGCTGTAATTTCAGTGGTCGCATTGATTTCATTTTTGGTTTGCTTGTAGGGCGCTGGCACCCGCATTCAGTGACCCAGGAAATTTGGCACTGCTGTGAATAGTTTAGTCGCAAAGTGAAGATTCACGGGTAAAAAGCCCCAAACTTCTAGATAGGTTCTTTTTCAGCTTTCAGCAGCCCTGGGTGAGTTCTTTAGAGAAATGTGGCTCTTTTTCATGGTGCTATTTTCTATGTCCAGCTACACAACGAGATGAGGATGGTCATTGTCATTTGAGCCAGGGACTATAGAAACCGCCCTACGACGTTTGATATCAAAATCAAGTTATGACGTTTCAAAGTCACGCGACTCAAAGTTACACGAAGCGCAGAACTCGTCACTTTTGTTTTGACAAGACTCAAGAGCTGTCCTCTTGTTAGGTGTTCGGGGAAGGATTCCGAGCTCGAGCGATTGTCAAGTAACTCATGAGGCTCCACTTACTGTGATTGATTATGGCAACAACATCTAGTAGACGACGCAGCTCGATTCTGTGTGTAGTCGACTAGTCCCTGATGCGAAGGCGCTTGAATCGGACGACGAGAATTTTTACGGATTCAGCGCTGGCACCCGCGAGTCGTCCGCGAGCGATTCCGACGCCGATGCTGACAGCGACGGCGATGATATGCCACCCAGAAGGAGAAGAAGACGTATGGAGTCACAGCAAGCTCGAGTGCTGCTAGTGTTGTGTCGAAAACGCCAAGCCCCGACAGCTCGGAAATTTCAAACGCGGAGAGTGACACCGACTACTCGGAATCGGATGGCGAACCAGATACCCCGCACCTGAGCCACCGACGACGGAGCAGGTGAAGCGTGGTCTCCTCGGACATACGCGATGGGATTGAGAGAGGCTGTGGATGCAAGTCGAAGAATCATTGGAAAGTCATCCCAGAGAAGCAGCTCGAGGACTACATATTTGAAGTCTCTAAACTGCGAGAATCGAAAAAGCGCTTCAACAGTTCAAGCAGTTTGTTCTGGGCGCACTGACTGGAAGCATGCGAAAGTCGATGACTGGCGGTGGTGATCGACCTTTCTATTTCCGCTATCATGTACGTGGTTACGAGTTGTGCAAAGACGTGTTCATGGCAGTTCCTGCTGTTGGAAGTCATGTAATGAAGCGCCTTCAAAAAAAGCAAACAAAGGAGTCGTTCAACTGGCACAACATGGCTTGACTGGGAGAACACCAGAGCACTTGGCCATTTCAGCAGACATGGAGCAGGATGTAGTGCAGTTTATTTAGTCATAATTAACAACCACACAAGCCGACCTGTTTGGGAGCTATTACGTGTTGTATTATCAGGGCATAGGCAACAATTGCCGCATGCAGTATGCAATACTATGGACCAATGCCGTAGTATCGCAGGCAACAATTGCCGCATGCAGTATGCAATACTATGGACCAATGCCGTAGTATCGCAGGCAACAATTGCCGCATGCAGTATGCAATACTATGGACCAATGCCGTAGTATCGCAAGCACCAATGTGCGTTAGACTGGCCAATGCCAGGGCTAATGGGGGCAACAATTGCCCGGCGTGTCAATACACGCATACGGTAGGGATGCACTTGTGAGCACATGTAGGCGCACTTGGCTCAATGCCGGCCTGACCCACGATCCCTACCGTTCTCCCTTCCGGGATGGCTTAGAATAGAATGATGGTTAGAGATGATGGGGTGGGTGGTGGTGCTCAAAAACTGGCCAAGGTTGTCAAGCGATCTGACTGTTGGCGCAGCAAGGATGAAGAAGAAGCAGCATCGAGAGCCGGAGTAATGCGCATGCTCCGCGTGGTCCCGTTCCGGGGCGCGGGAGTTCGGAGTGCGTGTTCTGCACGGGCACGTGATGCGCTATGGCAAGTACGTGCAAATTATGTTAGGAATGTAATTGTTGGTGGGTTGCTAACTTCACTTACCGTGCCATGCACGGAAACTTATATTTAACAACCACACAAGCCGATCTGTTTGGGAGCTATTACGCGTTGTATTATCAGGGCATAGGCAACAATTGCCGCATGCAGTATGCAATACTATGGACCAATGCCGTAGTATCGCAGGCAACAATTGCCGCATGCAGTATGCAATACTATGGACCAATGCCGTAGTATCGCAGGCAACAATTGCCGCATGCAGTATGCAATACTATGGACCAATGCCGTAGTATCGCAAGCACCAATGTGCGTTAGACTGGCCAATGCCAGGGCTAATGGGGGCAACAATTGCCCGGCGTGTCAATACACGCATACGGTAGGGATGCACTTGTGAGCACATGTAGGCGCACTTGGCTCAATGCCGGCCTGACCCACGATCCCTACCGTTCTCCCAAAATACAACATGACCCAAACAGGAATTATCGGCATTACTATAGTTATAGTAGCGTTACTATAGTTATAGTATAATAGGTATATCATATGTACACTACAGCTGTTGCTAGGGCCGTCCAATGCGGCTACCCATTAGCATAACGGGCAGAGACTAGAACAATGCCGCTGGCAATGCTCTGTCTGCGACAGGGGTGCGGACATAGCGGAGGTAGGCAGAGCTTTGCCACCTGCCGGCGGTCTTCAGCACGTACTCAGGCACGCCAGCTTTGCCTGCCAGCGTTGCAGCGCCTCGTCTGAGGCTGTGGCTGCGCACGTCTTTGTTAGGCAAGGCTGTTTGTAGTAGCCTGTTGATGTTATGCGGCTTCAGGGGCGTGCCGTCATCATAGCGATAGAGCGGGCCAGGTGCCGAGCCACGGGCTGCTAGGTAGCTGGTGGCTGCCGTGTGCGGGCATGTCGGCGAGCCTGTCCTCCTGACGCTAATGTCCTGGCCGCTGCCGTATTGGCTCGTCTTTGTCACACGCAGGCGCAGCTCCACGCGGTCTGGGTACATGGTCGCATCGCTGTACTCAAGGCCGGCGCCCCGTGCCGTGAAGGTGTACTCGTTGACTCTGAGCAGCCCGTGGAAGGCCAGAGTCACGGCGCTCCAGAGCATGGCGCGGTTGTGCGGGCTAGGCACGGTGGACTGCAGGTAGTGCTGTACGCCAGCCAGATCGTCCAAAGTTGCGGCCCGCGTCGTCAACTGCTGAAGGGTGGACTGCGCTGGTTGTGTCGGCACTGCGTCGGCAGTTGGGCTGCGAGTCCAGAAGCGTCGACAACCTGACCCAAACAGGATTTATCTACATTACTATTACACTACAATTGATGTGAGTGCCGTCCAATGCGGCTGCCCATTAGCATAGTGGGCAATGCGCTCAACGTACCGGATATGGAACAATGCTGCTGGCACTGATCAGTCACTGGGTATGGCTTGCCCTAGTGCGGGGTGACAAGCGTTCGGAGCGCTGCAGCGAAGCGTATGTTGTGCTGGAGCTGCCCGCCAGGCCCTGGCGGATGAGGTCCATGGTTGCGTCATCAACTGCTGAAGGGTGAACTGCGCTGGTTGTGCCGGCACCGCTTCGGCAGTTGGGCTGCAAGTCCAGACGCGCTGACAACCGGACCCAGACAGGATTTATCTGCATTACTATTACACTGCAATTGATGTGAGTGCCGTCCAATGCGGCTGCCCATTAGCATAGTGGGCGATGTGCTCGAAGTACAGGATCTGGAACAATGCTGCCGGCACTGATCAGTCCCTGAGGTTGGCTTGCCCTGGCGCAGGGCGACAAGCGTTCGGAGTGCTGCGGCGAAGCGCATGCCATGCTGGAGCTGTCCGCCAGGCCTTGGCGGATGAGGTCCATGGTTGCGTCGTCAACTGCTGGAGGGTGGACTGCGCTGGTTGTGTCTGCACCACTTCGGCAGTTGGGATGCGAGTCCGGCAGCGCTGACAACCTGACCCAAACAGGATTTATCTGCATTACTATTACACTGCATTTGATGTGAGTGCTGTCCAATGCGGCTAGCCATTAGCACAGTGGGCAATGCACTCAAAGTACAGGATCTGGAACAATGCTGCCGGCACTGATCAGTCCCTGAGTGTGGCTTGCCCTGGCGCAGGGCGACAAGTGTTCGGAGCGCGGCAGCGAAGCGCATGTTATGCTGGAACTGGCCGCCAGGCCCTGGCGGATGAGGTCCATGGTTGCGTCGTCAACTGCTGGAGGGTGGACTGTGCAGGGCGTGTCAGCACTGCGTCGGTAGATGGGCTGAGAGTCCGGAAGCGCTGTACTCGAAGACGAGTAAGAGACTTAGCAGGATCATTGCAGAGTCGCCGTTGGGCTGAGAGTCCACATCAGCCGGTCTGTTGAACGGAAGGGGGAGGATCTAAGGCCAAATGGTGGTGCCTTATCTACATGGTACGAACCTTCCAAAAAATGCCAAGCCGGGGCCAGACATGAGGGGAAACAGACCAAAGCCGCCAGGCATACTTCGTGTCAGCTTTAGAGAGGAGAGCTCAGCATCAGGGACCTAAATTTCCGAGCCATCTTCAAGATTATGGGCTGGTGGGAAAACAGCTCCGGGGGCCCTGGAGGGGTGTGCTGCTGCGTCAGTCGCACAATACGTGCTCCAAGCATCGCGAACCTCCTCCCGACTTAAGTCTCCCAGGCCAGGGATGGGGCTGCAGTTGCCTCGGCTAGGTTCTGCTCCGCTGCCGGAGCGGCCAAGTCCTCGCGTACAGTAGTCTGGAGCCAACTTCAACTCGAGCAGGCGAGTCCGCGGAGTAGGTTTTGTTCCTGTCGGGTCTAAATAATTGCGGGATTCCAGTGCGTTTCGCAGCTCAGCAGAGCGCATTTTGACTGGACATCGCTCACTGACAGAGACATGGTTGATCGGATATTGATCAGAAACTGGCCGCGATTGTCAAACAATTTGACCGTCAAGGCAGCAAAGCAAAGAGCGTTATGGCTGGACATCGCTCACTGACAGAGACATGGTTGATCGGATATTGATCAGAAACTGGCCGCGATTGTCAAACAATTTGACCGTCACTGCGTCAGCGCAGCAAAGCAAACGGAGCGTTTTGGCTGGACATCGCTCACTGACAGAGACCTGGTTGATCGGATATTGATCAGAAACTGGCCGCGATAGTCAAACAATTTGACCGTCAGCACAGCAAAGCGAAGAGCAAGCTCAAAAACTGGCCAAGGTTGTCAAGCGATCTGACTGTTGGCGCAGCAAGGATGAAGAAGAAGCAGCATCGAGAGCCGGAGTAATGCGCATGCTCCGCGTGGTCCCGTGCCGGGGCGCGGGAGTTCGGAGTGCGTGTTCTGCACGGGCACGTGATGCGCTATGGCAAGTACGTGCAAATTATGTTAGGAATGTAATTGTTGGTGGGTTGCTAACTTCACTTACCGTGCCATGCACGGAAACTTATATTTATGCTAAAATGTACGGTCTACGTCAACCTGCAGCGGAGCGAGGTCGTGCTGAGGACCCTCCAGTATACTTACCAGCATCCGAGAACAAGAAGTCTGCATACAACATCTACACCAAGACCGTCACACAGTATTCGCCTGTTCATTACAGGTCATTTTGCCACATTTGGAGGAGACAGGCAGCACATATCAAAGTGATGAAGCCAAGGACAGACGTATGCGCATTGTGTCACAATTTGTGTAACAATCTGCGGTACAAAATTCGTGTCGCCCGTACAGAGGAAGAGACGGAATGTAGTGTCCAGGCGCTGCGTTCGCACACATCGCTAGCACAAGAGGAGCGGCAGTACTACCGAGATTTAGTGGACGGCGCGCAGGCGTCACTGGATGAAGCTGAGGGCATAGTTCACTATACATTTGAACTGCCTAACTAGCAAGAATGAAGATATACAAAGAACATTACATACTGTGTACATAAATTTGCTCTATATCGCTCAATTGATATGCCATTATTAAATAGGTGGTTAGGCACATTTTACCATCGCAGATCGACTTGAAATTTTGTTTGAGCACATTACCATACCATACCAACTTTTTGAGAGAACATTTTTTTTTCTCCAAAAGTGCCATAGGGTGGTTTCTGTAGTCCCTGGCTCATTTTCTGAGCTGCGAACGGGCAGAAAGGTGAGAAAATGTCGGATTTTGACCATTTGTGCTGACCTTTCAATTTCAACGTACCTCTGTATAAAATGACCCAGCTGTAATTTCAGTGGTCGCATTGGTTTGATTTTTGGTTTCCTTGTAGGGCGCTGGCACCCGCATTCAGTGACCCAGAAAATTTGGCACTGCTGTGAATAGTTTAGTCGCAAAGTGAAGATTCACGGGTAAAAAGCCCCAAACTTCTAGATAGGTTCTTTTTCAGCTTTCAGCAGCCCTGGGCGAGTTCTTTAGAGAAATGTGGCTCTTTTTCATGGTGCTATTTTCTATGTCCAGCTACACAACAAGATGAGGATGGTCATTGCCATTTTCAGAGCTGCGAACGGGCAGAAAGGTGAGAAAATGTCGGATTTTGACCATTTGTGCTGACCTTTCAATTTCAACGTACCTCTCTATAACATGACCCAGCTGTAATTTCAGTGGTCGGATTGGTTTCATTTTTGGTTTGCTTGTAGCGCGCTGGCACCCGCATTCAGTGACCCAGAAAATTTGGCACTGCTGTGAATATTTTATTCGCAAAGTGAAGATTCACGGGTAAAAAGCCCCAAACTTCTAGATAGGTTCTTTTTCAGCTTTCAGCAGCCCTGGGTGAGTTCTTTAGAGAAATGTGACTCTTTTTCATGGTGCTCTTGTCTATGTCCAGCTAACCAACGAGATGAGGATGGTCATTGTCATTTTCTAAGCTGCGAACGGGCAGAAATTGAGAAAATGTCTGACTTTGACCATTTGTGCTGACCTTCCAATTTTAACGTACCTCTCTATAACATGACCCAGCTGTAATGTCAGCGGTCGCATTGGTTTCATATTTGGTTTGCTTGTAGGGCGCTGGCACCCACAATCAGTGACCCTAAAAAATTGGCACTGCTGTGAATAGTTTAGTCGCAAAGTGAAGATTCACGGGTAAAAAGCCCCAAACTTCTAGATAGGTTCTTTTTCAGCTTTCAGCAGCCCTGGGCGAGTTCTTTAGAGAAATGTGGGTCTTTTTCTTGGTGCTCTTGTCTATGTCCCGCTATACAACGAGATGAGAATGGTCATTGTCATTTTCTGAGCTGCGAACGGGCAGAAAGGTGAGAAAATGTCGGATTTTGACCATTTGTGCTGACCTTTCAATTTCAACGTACCTCTCTATAACATGACCCAGCTGTAATTTAAGTGGTCGCATTGGTTTCATTTTTGGTTTGCTTGTAGGGCGCTGGCACCCGCATTCCGTGACCCAGAAAATTTGGCACTGCTGTGAATAGTTTAGTCGCAAAGTGAAGATTCACGGGTAAAAAGCCCCAAACTTCTAGATATTTTCTTTTTCAGCTTTCAGCAGCCCTGGGTGAGTTCTTTAGAGAAATGTGGGTCTTTTTCTTGGTGCTCTTGTCTATGTCCAGCTACACAACGAGTTGAGGATGGTCATTGCCATTTTCTGAGCTGCGAACGGGCAGAAAGGTGAGAAAATGTCGGATTTTGACCATTTGTGCTGACCTTTCAATTTCAACGTACCTCTCTATAACATGACCCAGCTGTATTTTCAGTAGTCACATTGGTTTCATTTTTGGTTTGCTTGTAGGGCGCTGGCAACCGCATTCAGTGACCCAGAAAAGTTGGCACTGCTGTGAATAGTTTAGTCGCAAAGTGAAGATTCACGGGTAAAAAGCCCCAAACTTCTAGATAGGTTCTTTTTCAGCTTTCAGCAGCCCTGGGCGAGTTCTTTAGAGAAATGTGACTCTTTTTCATGGTGCTATTTTCTATGTCCAGCTACACAACAAGATGAGGATGGTCATTGTCATTTTCTGAGCTGCGAACGGGCAGAAAGGTGAGAAAATGTCGGATTTTGACCATTTGTGCTGACCTTTCAATTTCAACGTACCTCTCTATAACATGACCCAGCTGTAATTTCAGTGGTCGCATTTGTTTTCATTTTTGGTTTGCTTGTAGGGCGCTGGCACCTGCATTCAGTGACCCAGAAAATTTGGCACTGCTGTGAATATTTTAGTCGCAAAGTGAAGATTCACGGGTAAAAAGCCCCAAACTTCTAGATAGGTTCTTTTTCAGCTTTCAGCAGCCCTGGGTGAGTTCTTTAGAGAAATGTGACTCTTTTTCATGGTGCTCTTGTCTATGTCCAGCTAACCAACGAGATGAGGATGGTCATTGTCATTTTCTAAGCTGCGAACGGGCAGAAAGGTGAGAAAATGTCTGACTTTGACCATTTGTGCTGACCTTCCAATTTTAACGTACCTCTCTATAACATGACCCAGATGTAATGTCAGCGGTCGCATTGGTTTCATATTTGGTTTGCTTGTAGGGCGCTGGCACCCACAATCAGTGACCCTAAAAATTCGGCACTGCTGTGAATAGTTTAGTCGCAAAGTGAAGATTCACGGGTAAAAAGCCCCAAACTTCTAGATAGGTTCTTTTCCAGCTTTCAGCAGCCCTGGGCGAGTTCTTTAGAGAAATGTGGGTCTTTTTCTTGGTGCTCTTGTCTATGTCCCGCTATACAACGAGATGAGGATGGTCATTGTCATTTTCTGAGCTGCGAACGGGCAGAAAGGTGAGAAAATGTCGGATTTTGACCATTTGTGCTGACCTTTCAATTTCAACGTACCTCTCTATAACATGACCCAGCTGTAATTTCAGTGGTCGCATTGGTTTGATTTTTGGTTTGCTTGTAGGGCGCTGGCACCCGCATTCAGTGACCCAGAAAATTTGGCACTGCTGTGAATAGTTTAGTCGCAAAGCGAAGATTCACGGGTAAAAAGCCCCAAACTTCTAGATAGGTTCTTTTTCAGCTTTCAGCAGCCCTGGGTGAGTTCTTTAGAGAAATGTGGCTCTTTTTCATGGTGCTATTTTCTATGTCCAGCTACACAACGAGATGAGGATGGTCATTGTCATTTTCTGAGCTGCGAACGGGCAGAAAGGTGAGAAAATGTCGGATTTTGACCATTTGTGCTGACCTTTCAATTTCAACGTACCTCTCTATAACATGACCCACCTGTAATTTCAGTGGTCGCATTGGTTTAATTTTTGGTTTGCTTGTAGGGCGCTGGCACCCGCATTCAGTGACCCAGAAAATTTGGCACTGCTGTGAATATTTTAGTCGCAAAGTGAAGATTCACGGGTAAAAAGCCCCAAACTTCTAGATAGGTTCTTTTTCAGCTTTCAGCAGCCCTGGGTGAGTTCTTTAGAGAAATGTGGCTCTTTTTCATGGTGGTATTTTCTATGTCCAGCTACACAACGAGATGAGGATGGTCATTGTCATTTTCTGAGCTGCGAACGGACAGAAAGGTGAGAAAATGTCGGATTTTGACCATTTGTGCAGACCTTTCAATTTCAACGTACCTCTCTATAACATGACCCAGCTGTAATTTCAGTGGTCGCATTGGTTTGATTTTTGGTTTGCTTGTAGGGCGCTGGCACCCGCATTCAGTGACTCAGAAAATGTGGCACTGCTGTGAATAGTTTAGTCGCAAAGTGAAGATTCACGGGTAAAAAGCCCCAAACTTCTAGATAGGTTCTTTTTCAGCTTTCAGTAGCCCTGGGCGAGTTCTTTAGAAAAATGTGGGTCTTTTTAGAGCCGAAACGATTATACCGATTACTCGTATATCACTCGTTATGGATGAAATCGATAATCGTTATGATCGATAACGATTATGACTGTACAGTGCGAGAGCGGTCATGACGTCAGTGCATGCAGACCATGCATGGCATCATGCACGCGCGTCATGCGCACAAGTACATGAACGTCGAAGTAGACGTGCATGAAGCCGTAGGTCCGCACGCTTGACCCTTTTTGGGTAGTCGTACATAGTCACTACATTCACTGCACTAGTCAGCGTAGCCGGAAAATGTAACAACCGGAAAGCTTCATTACTGTTAGGTTGTAGCGAAACTGTGAGTGTGGCTGCCGTCCTTCTAATTTGTTCAGTTCTTGTCAAAAACTTAGTTAGTTTTGATTTTTTGGCGAGGAGAGCAGTGACAATGCTGGAAAAGCGAAAGTTAATCTGACCAAGAGATCGCCAGCGTGGGCATATTTCGAGGAAGCTGATAGCGTAGCGAGATGCAATTCGTGCAGCCGCGAGTTCGTCCGTCAAAGCGGCACAACCAACTTGTTCCAGCACCTGATTTCTGCTCATAAAGACCAGTACGCCGCTGCGGTAGGGAAAGGATCAGCAACCCAGTCGACAACAACGGCGACTACCAGCAATGTTGAGCGCAGTGACAATGCGACGAACAGTGCTGGATATGAAGCCCGTCGCGTCGTTCTTCGGCACAGATAACTTGCGAACGTGCGACAGCAGGCGCTCAGGCATGTTGACGGAGTCGATCATCGACTGGATTGTCGATTCCAGTCGACCCTTCTCCATTGTAGATGACGGACGACTGATCGTTGATGTTTAATGGCAGAGGAACACTGCTCATATCACTTTGCAAATTTCATTTTGGTCTTTTTGGGGCCTGTGTGGATCTTTCACCCATACGTACCTGTATATAGTTGAACAAATTGAATTGTTTTTGCTGTATACTGATGTCCAACATGACACGTATAAAACTTGTTCGGAAAATCGGTAAAACCAATAAATCGATCGTTAGTGTTATTGGTTAATCGTTAAGGCAAAATGGGCAATCGTTTCGGCCCTAGTCGCAAAGTGAAGATTCACGGGTAAAAAGCCCCAAACTTCTAGATAGGTTCTTTTTCAGCTTTCAGCAGCCCTGGGCGAGTTCTTTAGAGAAATGTGGGTCTTTTTCATGGTGCTATTTTCTATGTCCAGCTACACAACAAGATGAGGATGGTCATTGTCATTTTCTGAGCTGCGAACAGGCAGAAAGGTGAGAAAATGTCGGATTTTGACCATTTGTGCTGACCTTTCAATTTCAACGTACCTCTCTATAACATGACCCAGCTGTAATTTCAGTGGTCGCATTGGTTTCATTTTTGGTTTGCTTGTAGGGCGCTGGCACCCGCATTCAGTGACCAAGAAAATTTGGCACTGCTGTGAATAGTATAGTCGCAAAGTGAAGATTCACGGGTAAAAAGGCCCAAAATTCTAGATAGGTTCTTTTTCAGCTTTCAGCAGCCCTGGGTGAGTTCTTTGGAGAAATGTTACTCTTTTTCATGGTGCTCTTGTCTATGTCCAGCTAACCAACGAGATGAGGATGGTCATTGTCATTTTCTAAGCTGCGAACGGGCAGGAAGGTGAGAAAATGTCGGATTTTGACCATTTGTGCTGACCTTTCAATTTCAACGTACCTCTCTATAACATGACCCAGCTGTAATGTCAGCGGTCGCATTGGTTCCATTTTTGGTTTGCTTGTAGGGCGCTGGCACCCACAATCAGTGACCCTAAAAATTTGGCACTGCTCTGAATAGTTTAGTCGCAGAGATAAGATTCACGGGTAAAAAGCCCCAAACTTCTAGATAGGTTCTTTTTCAGCTTTCAGCAGCCCTGGGCGAGTTCTTTAGAGAAATGTGGGTCTTTTTCTCGGTACTCTTGTCTATGTCCAGCAACAGAACAAGATGAGGATGGTCATTGTCATTTTCTGAGCTGCGAACGGGCAGAAGGTGAGAAAATGTCGGATTTTGACCATTTGTGCTGACCTTTTAATTTCAACGTTCCTCTCTATAACATGACCCAGCTGTAATGTTAGCGGTCGCATTGGTTTCATATTTGGTTTGCTTGTAGGGCGCTGGCACCCACAATCAGTGACTCTAAAAATTTGGCACTGCTGTGAATAGTTTAGTCGCAAAGTGAAGATTCACGGGTAAAAAGCCCCAAACTTCTAGATAGGTTCTTTTTCAGCTTTCAGCAGCCCTGGGCGAGTTCTTTAGAGAAATGTGGGTCTTTTTCTTGGTGCTCTTGTCTATGTCCCGCTATACAACAAGATGAGGATGGTCATTGTCATTTTCTGAGCTGCGAACGGGCAGAAAGGTGAGAAAATGTCGGATTTTAACCATTTGTGCTGACCTTTCAATTTCAACGTACCTCTCTATAACATGACCCAGCTGTAATTTCAGTGGTCGCATTGGTTTAATTTTTGGTTTGCTTGTAGGGCGCTGGCACCCGCATTCAGTGACCCTAAAAATTTGGCACTGCTGTGAATAGTTTAGTCGCAAAGTGAAGATTCACGGGTAAAAAGCCCCAAACTTCTAGATAGGTTCTTTTTCAGCTTTCAGCAGCCCTGGGCGAGTTCTTTAGAGAAATGTGGGTCTTTTTCTTGGTGCTCTTGTCTATGTCCAGCTATACAATGAGATGAGGATGGGCATTGTCATTTCCTGAGCTGCGAACGGGCAGAAAGGTGAGAAAATGTCGGATTTTGACCATTTGTGCTGACCTTTCAATTTCAACGTACCTCTCTATAACATGAACCAGCTGTAATTTCAGTGGTCGCATTGGTTTGATTTTTGGTTTCCTTGGAGGGCGCTGGCACCCACATTCAATGACCCAGAAAATTTGGCACTGCTGTGAATAGTTAAGTCGCAAAGTGAAGATTCACGGGCAAAAAGCCCCAAACTTCTAGATAGGTTCTTTTTCAGCTTTCAGCAGCCCTGGGCGAGTTCTTTAGAGAAATGTGGGTCTTTTTCTTGGTGCTCTTGTCTATGTCCAGCTATACAACGAGATGAGGATGGTCATTGTCATTTTCTGAGCTGCGAACGGGAAGAAAGGTGAGAAAATGTCGGATTTTGACCATTTGTGCTGACCTTTCAATTTCAACGTACCTCTCTATAACATGACCCAGCTGTAATTTCAGTGGTCGCATTGGTTTCATTTTTGGTTTGCTTTAAGGCGCTGGCACCCACATTCAGTGACCCAGAAAATTTGGCACTGCTGTGAATAGTTGAGTCGCAAAGTGAAGATTCACGGGTAAAAAGCCCCAAACTTCTAGATAGGTTCTTTTTCAGCTTTCAGCACCCCTGGGCGAGTTCTGTAGAGAAATGTGGCTCTTTTTCATGGTGCTATTTTCTATGTCCAGCTACACAACGAGATGAGGATGGTCATTGTCATTTTCTGAGCTGCGAACGGGCAGAAAGGTGAGAAAATGTCAGGTTTTGACCATTTGTGCTGACCTTTCAATTTCAACGTACCTCTCTATAACATCACCCAGCTGTATTTTCAGTGGTCGCATTGGTTTCATTTTTGGTTTGCTTGGAGCGCGCTGGCACCCGCATTCAGTGACCCAGAAGAGTTGCCACTGCTGTGAATAGTTTAGTCGCAAAGTGAAGATTCACGGGTAAAAAGCCCCAAACTTCTAGATAGGTTCTTTTTCAGCTTTCAGCAGCCCTGGGCGAGTTCTTTAGAGAAATGTGGGTCTTTTTCTTGGTGCTCTTGTCTATGTCCAGCTACACAACGAGATGAGGATGGTCATTGTCATTTTCTTAGCTGCGAACGGGCAGAAAGGTGAGAAAATGTCGGATTTTGACCATTTGTGCTGACCTTTCAATTTCAACGTACCTCTCTATAACATGACCCAGCTGTATTTTCAGTAGTCGCATTGGTTTCATTTTTGGTTTGCTTGTAGGGCGCTGCCACCCGCATTCAGTAACCCAGAATATTTGGCACTGCTGTGAATAGTTTAGTCGCAAAGTGAAGATTCACGGTTAAAAAGCCCCAAACTTCTAGATAGGTTCTTTTTCAGCTTTCAGCAGCCCTAGGCGAGTTCTTTAGAGAAATGTGACTCTTTTTCATGGTGCTCTTGTCTATGTCCAGCTAACCAACGAGATGAGGATGGTCATTGTCATTTTCTAAGCTGCGAAAGGGCAGAAAGGTGAGAAAATGTCGGATTTTGACCATTTGTGCTGACCTTTCAATTTCAACGTACCTCTCTATAACATGACCCAGCTGTAATTTCAGTGGTCGCATTGGTTTCATTTTTGGTTTGCTTGTAGGGCGCTGGCACCCGCATTCAGTGACCCAGAAAATTTGGCACTGCTGTGAATAGTTTCGTCGCAAAGTGAAGATTCACGGGTAAAAAGCCCCAAACTTCTAGATAGGTTCTTTTTCAGCTTTCAGCAGCCCTGGGCGAGTTCTTTAGAGAAATGTGGGTCTTTTTCTTGGTGCTCATGTCTATGTCCAGCTACACAACGAGAGGAGGATGGTCATTGTCCTTTTCTGAGCTGCGAACGGGCGAAAAGGTGAGAAAATGTCGGATTTTGACCATTTGTGCTGACCTTTCAATTTCAACGTACCTCTCTATAACATGACCCAGCTGTAATTTCAGTGGTCGCATTGGTTTGATTTTTGGTTTGCTTGTAGGGCGCTGGCACCCGCATTCAGTGACCCAGAAAATTTGGCACTGCTGTGAATAGTTTAGTCGCAAAGTGAAGATTCACGGGTAAAAAGCCCCAAACTTCTAGATAGGTTCTTTTTCAGCTTTCAGCAGCCCTGGGCGAGTTCTTTAGAGAAATGTGGCTCTTTTTCATGGTGCTATTTTCTATGTCCAGCTACACAACAAGATGAGGATGGTCATTGCCATTTTCAGAGCTGCGAACGGGCAGAAAGGTGAGAAAATGTCGGATTTTGACCATTTGTGCTGACCTTTCAATTTCAACGTACCTCTCTATAACATGACCCAGCTGTAATTTCAGTGGTCGCATTGGTTTCATTTTTGGTTTGCTTGTAGGGCGCTGGCACCCGCATTCAGTGACCCAGAAAAGTTGGCACTGCTGTGAATAGTTTCGTCGCAAAGTGAAGATTCACGGGTAAAAAGCCCCAAACTTCTAGATAGGTTCTTTTTCAGCTTTCAGCAGCCCTGGGCGAATTCTTTAGAGAAATGTGGTGCTTTTTCATGGTGCTCTTGTCTATGTCCAGCTAACCAACGAGATGAGGATGGTCATTGTCATGTTCTAAGCTGCGAACGGGCAGAAAGGTGAGAAAATGTCGGATTTTGACCATTTGTGCTGACCTTTCAATTTCAACGTACCTCTCTATAACATGACCCAGGTGTATTTTCAGTGGTCGCATTGGTTTCATTTTTGGTTTGCTTGTAGGGCGCTGGCACCCGCATTCAGTGACCCAGAAAATTTGGCACTGCTGTGAATAGTTTAGTCGCAAAGTGAAGATTCACGAGTAAAAAGCCCCAAACTTCTAGATAGGTTCTTTTTCAGCTTTCAGCAGCCCTGGGTGAGTTCTTTAGAGAAATGTGGCTCTTTTTCATGGTGCTCTTTTCTATGTCCAGCTACACAACGAGATGAGGATGGTCATTGTCATTTTCTGAGCTGCGAACGGGCAGAAAGGTGAGAAAATGTCGGATTTTGACCATTTGTGCTGACCTTTCAATTTCAACGTACCTCTCTATAACATGACCCAGCTGTAATTTCAGTGGTCGCATTGGTTTGATTTTTGGTTTGCTTGTAGGGCGCTGGCACCCGCATTCAGTGACCCAGAAAAGTTGGCACTGCTGTGAATATTTTAGTTGCAAAGTGAAGATTCACGGGTAAAAAGCCCCAAACTTCTAGATAGGTTCTTTTTCAGCTTTCAGCAGCCCTGGGCGAGTTCTTTAGAGAAATGTGGGTCTTTTTCTTGGTGCTCTTGTCTATGTCCAGCTACACAACGAGATGAGGATGGTCATTGTCATTTTCTGAGCTGCGAACGGGCAGAAAGGTGAGAAAATGTCGGATTTTGACCATTTGTGCTGACCTTTCAATTTCAACGTACCTCTCTATAACATGACCCAGCTGTATTTTCAGTGGTCGCATTGGTTTCATTTTTGGTTTGCATGTAGGGCGCTGGCACCCGCATTCAGTGACCCAGAAAATGTGGCACTGCTGTGAATAGTTTAGTCGCAAAGTGAAGATTCACGGGTAAAAAGCCCCAAACTTCTAGATAGGTTCTTTTTCAGCTTTCAGCAGCCCTGGGCGAGTTCTTTAGAGAAATGTGGGTCTTTTTCTTGGTGCTTTTGTTTATGTCCAGCTATACAACGAGATGAGCATGGTCATTGTCATTTTCTGAGCTGCAAACGGGCGGAAAGGTGAGAAAATGTCGGATTTTGACCATTTGTGCTGACCTTTAAATTTCAACGTACCTCTCTATAACAGGACCCAGCTGTAATTTCAGTGGTCGCATTGGTTTCATTTTTGGTTTGCTTGTAGGGCGCTGGCACCCGCATTCAGTGACCCAGAAAATTTGGTACTGCTGTGAATAGTTTAGTCGCAAAGTGAAGATTCACGGGTAAAAAGCCCCAAACTTCTTGATAGGTTCTTTTTCAGCTTTCAGCAGCCCTGGGTGAGTTCTTTAGAGAAATGTGGCTCTTTTTCACGGTGTTATTTTCTATGTCCAGCTACACAACAAGATGAGGATGGTCATTGTCATTTTCTGAGCGGCGAACGGGCAGAAAGGTGGGAAAATGTCGGATTTTGACCATTTGTGCTGACCTTTCAATTTCAACGTACCTCTCTATAACATGACCCAGCTGTAATTTCAGTGGTCGCATTGGTTTCATTTTTGGTTTGCTTGTAGGGCGCTGGCACCCGCATTCAGTGACCCAGAAGAGTTGGTACTGCTGTGAATATTTTAGTCGCAAATTGAAGATTCACGGGTAAAAAGCCCCAAACTTCTAGATAGGTTCTTTTTCAGCTTTCAGCAGCCCTGGGTGAGTTCTTTAGAGAAATGTGACTCTTTTTCATGGTGCTCTTGTCTATGTCCAGCTAACCAACGAGATGAGGATGGTCATTGTCATTTTCTAAGCTGCGAACGGGCAGTAAGGTGAGAAAATGTCGGACTTTGACCATTTGTGCTGACCTTCCAATTTTAACGTACCTCTCTATAACATGACCCAGCTGTAATGTCAGCGGTCGCATTGGTTTCATATTTGGTTTGCTTGTAGGGCGCTGGCACTCAAAATCAGTGACCCTAAAAATTTGGCACTGCTGTGAATAGTTTAGTCGCTAAGTGAAGATTCACGGGTAAATCCCCAAACTTCTAGATAGGTTCTTTTTCAGCTTTCAGCAGCCCTGGGTGAGTTCTTTAGAGAAATGTGGCTCTTTTTCACGGTGTTATTTTCTATGTCCAGCTACACAACAAGATGAGGATGGTCATTGTCATTTTCTGAGCGGCGAACGGGCAGAAAGGTGAGAAAATGTCGGATTTTGACCATTTGTGCTGACCTTTCAATTTCAACGTACCTCTCTATAACATGACCCAGCTGTATTTTCAGTAGTCACATCGGTGTCATTTTTGGTTTGCTTGTAGGGCGCTGGCAACCGCATTCAGTGACCCAGAAAATTTGGCACTGCTGTGAATAGTTTAGTCGCAAAGTGAAGATTCACGGGTAAAAAGCCCCAAACTTCTAGATAGGTTATTTTTCAGCTTTCAGCAGCCCTGGGTGAGTTCTTTAGAGAAATGTGGCTCTTTTTCATGGTGCTATTTTCTATGTCCAGCTACACAACGAGATGAGGATGGTCATTGTCATTTTCTGAGCTGCGAACGGGCAGAAAGGTGAGAAAATGTCGGATTTTGACCATTTGTGCTGACCTTCCAATTTCAACGTACCTCTCTATAACATGACCCAGCTGTATTTTCAGTAGTCACATCGGTGTCATTTTTGGTTTGCTTGTAGGGCGCTGGCAACCGCATTCAGTGACCCAGAAAATGTGGCACTGCTGTAAATAGTTTAGTCGCAAAGTGAAGATTCACGGGTAAAAAGCCCCAAACTTCTAGATAGGTTATTTTTCAGCTTTCAGCAGCCCTGGGTGAGTTCTTTAGAGAAATGTGGCTCTTTTTTCATGGTGCTATTTTCTATGTCCAGCTACACAACAAGATGAGGATGGTCATTGTCATTTTCTGAGCGGCGAACGGGCAGAAAGGTGGGAAAATGTCGGATTTTGACCATTTGTGCTGACCTTTCAATTTCAACGTACCTCTCTATAACATGACCGAGCTGTAATTTCAGTGGTCGCATTGGTTTCATTTTTGGTTTGCTTGTAGGACGCTGGCACCCGCATTCAGTGACCCAGAAAATTTGGCACTGCTGTGAATAGTTTAGTCGCAAAGTGAAGATTCACGGGTAAAAAGCCCCAAACTTCTAGATAGGTTCTTTTTCAGCTTTCAGCAGCCCTGGGCAAGTTCTTTAGAGAAATGTGAGTCTTTTTCTTGGTGCTCTTGTCTATGTCCAGCTACAAAACAAGATGAGCATGGTCATTGTCATTTTCTGAGCTGCGAACGGGCAGAAAGGTGAGAAAATGTCGGATTTTGACCATTTGTGCTGACCTTTCAATTTCAACGTACCTCTCTATAACATGACCCAGCTGTAATTTCAGTGGTCGCATTGGTTTGATTTTTGGTTTGCTTGTAGGGCGCTGGCACCCGCATTCAGTGACCCAGAAGAGTTGGTACTGCTGTGAATATTTTAGTCGCAAAGTGAAGATTCACGGGTAAAAAGCCCCAAACTTCTAGATAGGTTCTTTTTCAGCTTTCAGCAGCCCTGGGTGAGTTCTTTAGAGAAATGTGACTCTTTTTCATGGTGCTCTTGTCTATGTCCAGCTAACCAACGAGATGAGGATGGTCATTGTCATTTTCTAAGCTGCGAACGGGCAGTAAGGTGAGAAAATGTCGGACTTTGACCATTTGTGCTGACCTTCCAATTTTAACGTACCTCTATAACATGACCCAGCTGTAATGTCAGCGGTCGCATTGGTTTCATATTTGGTTTGCTTGTAGGGCGCTGGCACCCACAATCAGTGACCCTAAAAATTTGGCACTGCTGTGAATAGTTTAGTCGCAAAGTGAAGATTCACGGGTAAAAAGCCCCAAACTTCTAGATAGGTTCTTTTTCAGCTTTCAGCAGCCCTGGGCGAGTTCTTTAGAGAAATGTGGGTCTTTTTCTTGGTGCTCTTGTCTATGTCCAGCTATACAACGAGATGAGGATTGTCATTGTCATTTTCTGAGCTGCGACCGGGCAGAAAGGTGAGAAAATGTCGGATTTTGACCATTTGTGCTGACCTTTCAATTTCAACGTACCTCTCTATAACATGACCCAGCTGTATTTTCAGTGGTCGCATTGGTTTCATTTTTGGTTTGCTTGTAGGGCGCTGGCACCCGCATTCAGTGACCCAGAAAATTTGGTACTGCTGTGAATACTTCCTCCGTATACAAAAACTTCGTGACTTTTTTTGAACGGTGTTTTTGAGAAAGAACCTGCTCAACGAACGTCGCCAAAGGCTGTCATCGACAACCCACGTCCATGTCGAGGTTATTTTGGTTGATCCCGAACAGATTCTCCACGGACGCCATCCGTGTGAGGACGTTGCCGACAGAAACTCAATGGTCAAATGAAAAAAACTAACACTTACTTGCTTGAAACTGACACAATGACGAAGTGTAGTTCGTGGCTGGAACACGGAGTCACGCGGCACTCGCTGCACTGAAACTGGCCAGGCTCGTAGATCTACGTCGTACTTGCGGTGCGCGGCCCCATAGATCTGCGCAGCGTGAGAACATAGATTTGTTTTCGCTCGCACGGCAAGATGAAACATTTCAGTCGTCGTGCAACCAGCGCAGACTCAGGATCAGAATGTCGATGGCCTGGCTTTCTTCGCCTCTCTCCAGTCAGACGTCTCCTTTGTCGCCAAGGGGAATCGCAGGGACCTCCTCGAAGCCATTGTAGAATGCTTGGGAGGATTATCCTGGCGAGAAAATGCGAAGCGTGTGGATGTGCTTGTACGACTCGTTTCACGGCATAATGGAGGTCGCGGGTTGGAACGACTGAATATAGTCGACAACGATTCGTACACAGCTCTAGAGATGAAGAGGACGTAGCCAAAGTCCAGCGTCGGACCATCACTGCAGGTGACAAGAATCTGAACGAAATGCGAGCAGAAGCAGCGACTGTTGGCGATGCGGAGTCATCGTCGTCAGGTGACAATGACATGAGCGACGAAGACTCTGAAAATACTCAATCTCATTCGTCTGAGTTGCTTTTTTTCTTTGTATATAGCTTGTAAACAGGTTAGACAATGCCGCGAGTGTTATTCCGAGTCAAACGGAACCATTCCAGAGCTGTGCGCAGCTTTCAAAAAAAGTCACGAAGTTTTTGTATACGGAGGAAGTAGTTTAGTCGCAAAGTGAAGATTCACGGGTAAAAAGCCCCAAACTTCTAGATAGGTTCTTTTTCAGCTTTCAGCAGCCCTGGGTGAGTTCTTTAGAGAAATGTGGCTCTTTTTCATGGTGCTATTTTCTATGTCCAGCTACACAACGAGATGAGGATGGTCATTGTCATTTTCTGAGCTGCGAACGGGCAGAAAGTTGAGAAAATGTCGGATTTTGACCATTTGTGCTGACCTTTCAATTTCAACGTACCTCTCTATAACATAACCCAACTGTAATTTCAGTGGTCGCATTGGTTTCATTTTTGGTTTGCTTGTAGGGCGCTGGCACCCGCATTCAGTGACCCAGAAAATTTGGCACTGCTGTGAATAGTATAGTCGCAAAGTGAAGATTCACGGGTAAAAAGCCCCAAACTTCTAGATAGGTTCTTTTTCAGCTTTCAGCAGCATTGGGCGAGTTCTTTAGAGAAATGTGTGTCTTTTTCTTGGTGCTCTTGTCTATGTCCAGCTATACAACGAGATGAGCATGGTCATTGTCATTTTCTGAGCTGCGAACGGGCAGAAAGGTGAGAAAATGTCGGATTTTGACCATTTGTGCTGACCTTTCAATTTCAACGTACCTCTCTATAACATGACCCAGCTGTAATTTCAGTGGTCGCATTGGTTTGATTTTTGGTTTGCTTGTAGGGCGCTGGCACCCTCATTCAGTGACCCAGAAAATTTGGCACTGCTGTGAATAGTTTAGTCGCAAAGTGAAGATTCACGGGTAAAAAGCCCCAAACTTCTAGATAGGTTCTTTTTCAGCTTTCAGCAGCCCTGGGTGAGTTCTTTAGAGAAATGTGACTCTTTTTCATGGTGCTCTTGTCTATGTCCAGCTAACCAACGAGATGAGGATGGTCATTGTCATTTTCTAAGCTGCGAACGGGCAGAAAGGTGAGAAAATGTCGGACTTTGACCATTTGTGCTGACCTTCCAATTTTAACGTACTTCTCTATAACATGACCCGGCTGTAATGTCAGCGGTCGCATTGGTTTTATATTTGGTTTGCTTGTAGGGCGCTGGCACCCACAATCAGTGACCCTAAAAATTTGGCACTGCTGTGAATAGTTTAGTCGCAAAGTGAAGATTCACGGGTAAAAAGCCCCAAACTTCTAGATAGGTTCTTTTTCAGCTTTCAGCAGCCCTGGGCAAGTTCTTTAGAGAAATGTGGGTCTTTTTCTTGGTGCTCTTGTCTATGTCCAGCTAGACAACGAGATGAGGATGGTCATTGTCATTTTCTGAGCTGCGACCGGGCAGAAAGGTGAGAAAATGTCTGATTTTGACCATTTGTGCTGACCTTTCAATTTCAACGTACCTCTCTATAACATGACCGAGCTGTAATTTCAGTGGTCGCATTGGTTTCATTTTTGGTTTGCTTGTAGGACGCTGGCACCCGCATTCAGTGACCCAGAAAATTTGGCACTGCTGTGAATAGTTTAGTCGCAAAGTGAAGATTCACGGGTAAAAAGCCCCAAACTTCTAGATAGGTTCTTTTTCAGCTTTCAGCAGCCCTGGGCAAGTTCTTTAGAGAAATGTGAGTCTTTTTCTTGGTGCTCTTGTCTATGTCCAGCTACAAAACGAGATGAGCATGGTCATTGTCATTTTCTGAGCTGCGAACGGGCAGAAAGGTGAGAAAATGTCGGATTTTGACCATTTGTGCTGACCTTTCAATTTCAACGTACCTCTCTATAACATGACCCAGCTGTAATTTCAGTGGTCGCATTGGTTTGATTTTTGGTTTGCTTGTAGGGCGCTGGCACCCGCATTCAGTGACCCAGAAGAGTTGGCACTGCTGTGAATATTTTAGTCGCAAAGTGAAGATTCACGGGTAAAAAGCCCCAAACTTCTAGATAGGTTCTTTTTCAGCTTTCAGCAGCCCTGAGTGAGTTTTTTAGAGAAATGTGACTCTTTTTCATGGTGCTCTTGTCTATGTCCAGCTAACCAACGAGATGAGAATTGTCATTGTCATTTTCTAAGCTGCGAAGGGGCAGAAAGGTGAGAAAATGTCGGACTTTGACCATTTGTGCTGACCTTCCAATTTTAACGTACCTCTCTGTAACATGACCCAGCTGTAATGTCAGCGGTCGCATTGGTTTCATAATTGGTTTGCTTGTAGGGCGCTGGCACCCACAATCAGTGACCCTAAAAATTTGGCACTGCTGTGAATAGTTTAGTCGCAAAGATAAGATTCACGGGTAAAAAGCCCCAAACTTCTAGATAGGTTCTTTTTCAGCTTTCAGCAGCCCTGGGTGAGTTCTTTAGAGAAATGTGACTATTTTTCATGGTGCTCTTGTCTATGTCCAGCTACACAACGAGATGAGGATGGTCATTGTCATTTTCTGAGCTGCGAAGGGGCGGAAAAGTGAGAAAATGTCGGATTTTGACCATTTGTGCTGACCTTTCAATTTCAACGTACCTCTCTATAACATCACCCAGCTTTGATTTCAGTGGTCGCATTGGTTTCATTTTGGTTTGCTTGTAGGGCGCTGGCACCTGCATTCAGTGACCCAGAAAATTTGGCACTGCTGTGAATAGTTTAGTCGCAAAGTGAAGATTCACGGGTAAAAAACCCCAAACTTCTAGATAGGTTCTTTTTCAGCTTTCAGCAGCCCTGGGCGAGTTCTTTAGAGAAATGTGGGTCTTTTTCTTGGTGCTCTTGTCTATGTCCAGCTATACAACGAGATGAGGATGGTCATTGTCATTTTCTGAGCTGCGAACGGGAAGAAAGGTGAGAAAATGTCGGATTTTGACCATTTGTGCTGACCTTTCAATTTCAACGTACCTCTCTATAACATGACCCAGCTGTAATTTCAGTGGTCGCATTGGTTTCATTTTTGGTTTGCTTTAAGGCGCTGGCACCCACATTCAGTGACCCAGAAAATTTGGCACTGCTGTGAATAGTTGAGTCGCAAAGTGAAGATTCACGGGTAAAAAGCCCCAAACTTCTAGATAGGTTCTTTTTCAGCTTTCAGCACCCCTGGGCGAGTTCTGTAGAGAAATGTGGCTCTTTTTCATGGTGCTATTTTCTATGTCCAGCTACACAACGAGATGAGGATGGTCATTGTCATTTTCTGAGCTGCGAACGGGCAGAAAGTTGAGAAAATGTCGGATTTTGACCATTTGTGCTGACCTTTCAATTTCAACGTACCTCTCTATAACATAACCCAACTGTAATTTCAGTGGTCGCATTGGTTTCATTTTTGGTTTGCTTGTAGGGCGCTGGCACCCGCATTCAGTGACCCAGAAAATTTGGCACTGCTGTGAATAGTTTAGTCGCAAAGTGAAGATTCACGGGTAAAAAGCCCCAAACTTCTAGATAGGTTCTTTTTCAGCTTTCAGCAGCATTGGGCGAGTTCTTTAGAGAAATGTGTGTCTTTTTCTTGGTGCTCTTGTCTATGTCCAGCTATACAACGAGATGAGCATGGTCATTGTCATTTTCTGAGCTGCGAACGGGCAGAAAGGTGAGAAAATGTCGGATTTTGACCATTTGTGCTGACCTTTCAATTTCAACGTACCTCTCTATAACATGACCCAGCTGTAATTTCAGTGGTCGCATTGGTTTGATTTTTGGTTTGCTTGTAGGGCGCTGGCACCCGCATTCAGTGACCCAGAAAATTTGGCACTGTTGTGAATAGTATAGTCGCAAAGTGAAGATTCACGGGTAAAAAGGCCCAAAATTCTAGATAGGTTCTTTTTCAGCTTTCAGCAGCCCTGGGTGAGTTCTTTGGAGAAATGTGAGTCTTTTTCTTGGTGCTCTTGTCTATGTCCAGCTAACCAACGAGATGAGGATGGTCATTGTCATTTTCTAAGCTGCGAACGGGCAGGAAGGTGAGAAAATGTCGGATTTTGACCATTTGAGCTGACCTTTCAATTTCAACGTACCTCTCTATAACATGACCCAGCTGTAATGTCAGCGGTCGCATTGGTTTCATTTTTGGTTTGCTTGTAGGGCGCTGGCACCCACAATCAGTGACCCTAAAAATTTGGCACTGCTGTGAATAGTTTAGTCGCAAAGATAAGATTCACGGGTAAAAAGCCCCAAACTTCTAGATAGGTTCTTTTTCAGCTTCCAGCAGCCCTGGGCGAGTTCTTTAGAGAAATGTGGGTCTTTTTCTCGGTACTCTTGTCTATGTCCAGCAACCCGATGAGATGAGGATGGTCATTGTCATTTTCTGAGCTGCGAACGGGCAGAAGGTTAGAAAATGTCGGATTTTGACCATTTGTGCTGACCTTTTAATTTCAACGTACCTCTCTATAACATGACCCAGCTGTAATGTCAACGGTCGCATTGGTTTCATATTTGGTTTGCTTGTAGGGCGCTAGCACCCACAATCAGTGACCCTAAAAAATTGGCACTGCTGTGAATAGTTTAGTCGCAAAGTGAAGATTCACGGGTAAAAAGCCCCAAACTTCTAGATAGGTTCTTTTTCAGCTTTCAGCAGCCCTGGGCGAGATCTTTAGAAAAATGTGGGTCTTTTTCTTGGTGCTCTTGTCTATGTCCAGCTATACAACGAGATGAGGATGGTCATTGTCATTTTCTGAGCTGCGAACGGGCAGAAAGGTGAGAAAATGTCGGATTTTGACCATTTGTGCTGACCTTTCAATTTCAACGTACCTCTCTATAACATGACCCAGCTGTAATTTCAGTGGTCGCATTGGTTTCATTTTTGGTTTGCTTGTAGGGCGCTGGCACCCGCATTCAGTGACCCTAAAAATTTGGCACTGCTGTGAATAGTTTAGTCGCAAAGTGAAGATTCACGGGTAAAAAGCCCCAAACTTCTAGATAGGTTCTTTTTCAGCTTTCAGCAGCCCTGGGCGAGTTCTTTAGAGAAATGTGGGTCTTTTTCTTGGTGCTCTTGTCTATGTCCAGCTATACAATGAGATGAGGATGGTCATTGTCATTTTCTGAGCTGCGAACGGGCAGAAAGGTGAGAAAATGTCGGATTTTGACCATTTGTGCTGACCTTTCAATTTCAACGTACCTCTCTATAACATGAACCAGCTGTAATTTCAGTGGTCGCATTGGTTTGATTTTTGGTTTCCTTGGAGGGCGCTGGCACCCACATTCAATGACCCAGAAAATTTGGCACTGCTGTGAATAGTTTAGTCGCAAAGTGAAGATTCACGGGCAAAAAGCCCCAAACTTCTAGATAGGTTCTTTTTCAGCTTTCAGCAGCCCTGGGCGAGTTCTTTAGAGAAATGTGGGTCTTTTTCTTGGTGCTCTTGTCTATGTCCAGCTATACAACGAGATGAGGATGGTCATTGTCATTTTCTGAGCTGCGAACGGGAAGAAAGGTGAGAAAATGTCGGATTTTGACCATTTGTGCTGACCTTTCAATTTCAACGTACCTCTCTATAACATGACCCAGCTGTAATTTCTGTGGTCGCATTGGTTTCATTTTTGGTTTGCTTTAAGGCGCTGGCACCCACATTCAGTGACCCATAAAATTTGGCACTGCTGTGAATAGTTGAGTCGCAAAGTGAAGATTCACGGGTAAAAAGCCCCAAACTTCTAGATAGGTTCTTTTTCAGCTTTCAGCAGCCCTGGGCGAGTTCTTTAGAGAAATGTGGCTCTTTTTCATGGTGCTATTTTCTATGTCCAGCTACACAACGAGATGAGGATGGTCATTGTCATTTTCTGAGCTGCGAACGGGCAGAAAGGTGAGAAAATGTCAGGTTTTGACCATTTGTGCTGACCTTTCAATTTCAACGTACCTCTCTATAACATCACCCAGCTGTATTTTCAGTGGTCGCATTGGTTTCATTTTTGGTTTGCTTGGAGGGCGCTGGCACCCGCATTCAGTGACCCAGAAGAGTTGCCACTGCTGTGAATAGTTTAGTCGCAAAGTGAAGATTCACGGGTAAAAAGCCCCAAACTTCTAGATAGGTTCTTTTTCAGCTTTCAGCAGCCCTGGGCGAGTTCTTTAGAGAAATGTGGGTCTTTTTCTTGGTGCTCTTGTCTATGTCCAGCTACACAACGAGATGAGGATGGTCATTGTCATTTTCTGAGCTGCGAACGGGCAGAAAGGTGAGAAAATGTCGGATTTTGACCATTTGTGCTGACCTTTCAATTTCAACGTACCTCTCTATAACATGACCCAGCTGTATTTTCAGTAGTCACATTGGTTTCATTTTTGGTTTGCTTTTAGGGCGCTGGCACCCACAATCAGTGACCCAGAAAATTTGGCACTGCTGTGAATAGTTTAGTCGCAAAGTGAAGATTCACGGGTAAAAAGCCCCAAACTTCTAGATAGGTTCTTTTTCAGCTTTCAGCAGCCCTGGGCGAGTTCTTTAGAGAAATGTGGGTCTTTTTCTTGATGCTCATGTCTATGTCCAGCTACACAACGAGAGGAGGATGGTCATTGTCCTATTCTGAGCTGCGAACGGGCGAAAAGGTGAGAAAATGTCGGATTTTGACCATTTGTGCTGACCTTTCAATTTCAACGTACCTCTCTATAACATGACCCAGCTGTAATTTCAGCGGTTGCATTGGTTTGATTTTTGGTTTGCTTGTAGGGCGCTGGCACCCGCATTCCGTGACCCAGAAAATTTGGCACTGCCGTGAATAGTTTAGTCACAAAGTGAAGATTCACGGGTAAAAAGCCCCAAACTTCTAGATAGGTTCTTTTTCAGCTTTCAGCAGCCCTGGGCGAGTTCTTTAGAGAAATGTGACTCTTTTTCATGGTGCTTTTGTCTATGTCCAGCTAACCAACGAGATGAGGATGGTCATTGTCATTTTCTAAGCTGCGACCGGGCAGAAAGGTGAGAAAATGTCGGATTTTGACCATTTGTGCTGACCTTTCAATTTCAACGTACCTCTCTATAACATGACCCAGCTGTAATGTCCGCGGTCGCATTGGTTTCATATTTGGTTTGCTTGTAGGGCGCTGGCACCCACAATCAGTGACCCTAAAAATTTGGCACTCCTGTGAATAGTTTAGTCGCAAAGTGAAGATTCACGGGTAAAAAGCCCCAAACTTCTAGATATGTTCTTTTTCAGCTTTCAGCAGCCCTGGGCGAGTTCTTTAGAGAAATGTGAGTCTTTTTCTTGGTGCTCTTGTCTATGTCCAGGTACACAACGAGATGAGGATGGTCATTGCCATTTTCTGAGCTGCGAACGGGCAGAAAGGTGAGAAAATGTCGGATTTTGACCATTTGTACTGACCTTTCAATTTCAACGTACCTCTTTATAACATGACCCAGCTGTAATTTCAGTGGTCGCATTGGTTTCATTTTTGGTTTGCTTGTAGGGCGCTGGCACCCGCATTTATTGACCCAGAAAATTTGGCACTGCTGTGAATATTTTAGTCGCAAAGTGAAGATTCACGGGTAAAAAGCCCCAAACTTCTAGATAGGTTCTTTTTCAGCTTTCAGCAGCCCTGGGTGAGTTCTTTAGAGAAATGTGACTCTTTTTCATGGTGCTCTTGTCTATGTCCAGCTAACCAACGAGATGAGGATGGTCATTGTCATTTTCTAAGCTGCGAACGGGCAGAAAGGTGAGAAAATGTCAGGTTTTGACCATTTGTGCTGACCTTTCAATTTCAACGTACCTCTCTATAACATCACCCAGCTGTATTTTCAGTGGTCGCATTGGTTTCATTTTTGGTTTGCTTGGAGGGCGCTGGCACCCGCATTCAGTGACCCAGAAGAGTTGCCACTGCTGTGAATAGTTTAGTCGCAAAGTGAAGATTCACGGGTAAAAAGCCCCAAACTTCTAGATAGGTTCTTTTTCAGCTTTCAGCAGCCCTGGGCGAGTTCTTTAGAGAAATGTGGGTCTTTTTCTTGGTGCTCTTGTCTATGTCCAGCTACACAACGAGATGAGGATGGTCATTGTCATTTTCTGAGCTGCGAACGGGCAGAAAGGTGAGAAAATGTCGGATTTTGACCATTTGTGCTGACCTTTCAATTTCAACGTACCTCTCTATAACATGACCCAGCTGTATTTTCAGTAGTCACATTGGTTTCATTTTTGGTTTGCTTTTAGGGCGCTGCCACCCGCATTCAGTAACCCAGAATATTTTGCACTGCTGTGAATAGTTTAGTCGCAATGTGAAGATTCACGGTTAAAAAGCCCCAAACTTCTAGATAGGTTCTTTTTCAGCTTTCAGCAGCCCTAGGCGAGTTCTTTAGAGAAATGTGACTCTTTTTCATGGTGCTCTTGTCTATGTCCAGCTAACCAACGAGATGAGGATGGTCATTGTCATTTTCTACGCTGCGAACGGGCAGAAAGGTGAGAAAATGTCGGATTTTGACCATTTGTGCTGACCTTTCAATTTCAACGTACCTCTATATAACATGACCCAGCTGTAATGTCAGCGGTCGCATTGGTTTCATTTTTGGTTTGCTTGTAGGGCGCTGGCAGCCACAATCAGTGACCCAGAAAATTTGGCACTGCTGTGAATAGTTTAGTCGCAAAGTGAAGATTCACGGGTAAAAAGCCCCAAACTTCTAGATAGGTTCTTTTTCAGCTTTCAGCAGCCCTGGGCGAGTTCTTTAGAGAAATGTGGGTCTTTTTCTTGGTGCTCATGTCTATGTCCAGCTACACAACGAGAGGAGGATGGTCATTGTCCTTTTCTGAGCTGCGAACGGGCGAAAAGGTGAGAAAATGTCGGATTTTGACCATTTGTGCTGACCTTTCAATTTCAACGTACCTCTCTATAACATGACCCAGCTGTAATTTCAGCGGTCGCATTGGTTTCATTTTTGGTTTGCTTGTAGGGCGCTGGCACCCGCATTCTGTGACCCAGAAAATTTGGCACTGCCGTGAATAGTTTAGTCGCAAAGTGAAGATTCACGGGTAAAAAGCCCCAAACTTCTAGATAGGTTCTTTTTCAGCTTTCAGCAGCCCTGGGCGAGTTCTTTAGAGAAATGTGACTCTTTTTCATGGTGCTTTTGTCTATGTCCAGCTAACCAACGAGATGAGGATGGTCATTGTCATTTTCTAAGCTGCGACCGGGCAGAAAGGTGAGAAAATGTCGGATTTTGACCATTTGTGCTGACCTTTCAATTTCAACGTACCTCTCTATAACATGACCCAGCTGTAATGTCAGCGGTCGCATTGGTTTCATATTTGGTTTGCTTGTAGGGCGCTGGCACCCACAATCAGTGACCCTAAAAATTTGGCACTCCTGTGAATAGTTTAGTCGCAAAGTGAAGATTCACGGGTAAAAAGCCCCAAACTTCTAGATATGTTCTTTTTCAGCTTTCAGCAGCCCTGGGCGAGTTCTTTAGAGAAATGTGAGTCTTTTTCTTGGTGCTCTTGTCTATGTCCAGGTACACAACGAGATGAGGATGGTCATTGCCATTTTCTGAGCTGCGAACGGGCAGAAAGGTGAGAAAATGTCGGATTTTGACCATTTGTACTGACCTTTCAATTTCAACGTACCTCTTTATAACATGACCCAGCTGTAATTTCAGTGGTCGCATTGGTTTCATTTTTGGTTTGCTTGTAGGGCGCTGGCACCCGCATTTATTGACCCAGAAAATTTGGCACTGCTGTGAATATTTTAGTCGCAAAGTGAAGATTCACGGGTAAAAAGCCCCAAACTTCTAGATAGGTTCTTTTTCAGCTTTCAGCAGCCCTGGGTGAGTTCTTTAGAGAAATGTGACTCTTTTTCATGGTGCTCTTGTCTATGTCCAGCTAACCAACGAGATGAGGATGGTCATTGTCATTTTCTAAGCTGCGAACGGGCAGAAAGGTGAGAAAATGTCGGACTTTGACCATTTGTGCTGACCTTCCAATTTTAACGTACCTCTCTATAACATGACCCAGCTGTAATATCAGCGGTCGCATTGGTTTCATATTTGGTTTGCTTGTAGGGCGCTGGCACCCACAATCAGTGACCCTAAAAATTTGGCACTGCTGCTGTTGCTGCTGCTGCTGCTGCTGCAGGCCAGGCTAAAATTAGTGGCGGTCAATTCATCAGCCTTGCAAGCTGTTGAATTGTGTAACCCCGACACAAGTTGCTATGACTAACATAGCGTGTTCGCTATCATCGCGTCAGCAATGGGCATATGGAAGGAAGGTGCTGCTGCTGTGCCCGGTAGAGAGTCGCAAAGTGAAGATTCACGGGTAAAAAGCCCCAAACTTCTAGATAGGTTCTTTTTCAGTTTTCAGCAGCCCTGGGCGAGTTCTTTAGAGAAATGTGGGTCTTTTTCTTGGTGCTCTTGTCTATGTCCCGCTATACAACGAGATGAGGATGGTCATTGTCATTTTCTGAGCTGCGAACGGGCAGAAAGGTGAGAAAATGTCGGATTTTGACCATTTGTGCTGACCTTTCAATTTCAACGTACCTCTCTATAACATGACCCAGCTGTAATTTCAGTGGTTGCATTGGTTTGATTTTTGGTTTGCTTGTAGGGCGCTGGCACCCGGATTCAGTGACCCAGAAAATTTGGCACTGCTATGAATAGTTTAGTCGCAAAGTGAAGATTCACGGGTAAAAAGCCCCAAACTTCTAGATATGTTCTTTTTCAGCTTTCAGCAGCCCTGGGCGAGTTCTTTAGAGAAATGTGGGTCTTTTTCTTGGTGCTCTTGTCTATGTCCAGCTACACAACGAGATGAGGATGGTCATTGTCATTTTCTGAGCTGCGAACGGGCAGAAAGGTGAGAAAATGTCGGATTTTGACCATTTGTGCTGACCTTTCAATTTCAACGTACCTCTCTAAAACATGACCCAGCTGTAATTTCAGTGGTCGCATTGGTTTGATTTTTGGTTTGCTTGTAGGGCGCTGGCACCCGCATTCAGTGACCCAGAAAATTTGGCACTGCTGTGAAAAGTTTAGTCGCAAAGTGAAGATTCACGGGTAAAAAGCCCCAAACTTCTAGATAGGTTCTTTTTTAGCTTTCAGCAGCCCTGGGTGAGTTCTTTAGAGAAATGGGGCTCTTTTTCATGGTGCTATTTTCTATGTCCAGCTACACAACGAGATGAGGATGGTGATTGTCATTTTCTGAGCTGCGAACGGGCAGAAAGGTGAGAAAATGTCGGATTTTGACCATTTGTGCTGACCTTTCAATTTCAACGTACCTCTCTATAACATGACCCAGCTGTAATTTCAGTGGTCGCATTGGTATCATTTTTGGTTTGCTTGTAGGGCGCTAGGACCCGCATTCAGTGACCCAGAAAATTTGGCACTGCTGTGAATAGTTTAGTCGCAAAGTGAAGATTCACGGGTAAAAAGCCCCAAACTTCTAGATAGGTTCTTTTTCAGCTTTCAGCAGCCCTGGGCGAGTTCTTTAGAGAAATGTGGGTCTTTTTCTTGGTGCTCTTGTCTATGTCCAGCTACACAACGAGATGAGGATGGTCATTGTCATTTTCTAAGCTGCGAACGGGCAGAAAGGTGAGAAAATGTCGGGCTTTGACCATTTGTGCTGACCTTCCAATTTTAACGTACCTCTCTATAACATGACCCAGCTGTAATTTCAGTGGTCGCATTGGTTTGATTTTTGGTTTGCTTGTAGGGCGCTGGCACCCGCATTCAGTGATCCAGAAAATTTGGCACTGCTGTGAATAGTTTAGTCGCAAAGTGAAGATTCACGGGTAAAAAGCCCCCAACTTCTAGATAGGTTCTTTTTCAGCTTTCAGCAGCCCTGGGCGAGTTCTTTAGAGAAATGTGGGTCTTTTTCATGGTGCTCTTGTCTATGTCCCGCTATACAACGAGATGAGGATGGTCATTGTCATTTTCTGAGCTGCGAACGGGCAGAAAGGTGAGAAAATGTCGGATTTTGACCATTTGTGCTGACCTTTCAATTTCAACGTACCTCTCTATAACATGACCCAGCTGTAATTTCAGTGGTCGCATTGGTTTGATTTTTGGTTTGCTTGTAGGGCGCTGGCATCCGCATTCAGTGACCCAGAAAATTTGGCACTGCTGTGAATATTTTAGTCGCAAAGTGAAGATTCACGGGTAAAAAGCCCCAAACTTCTAGATAGGTTCTTTTTCAGCTTTCAGCAGCCCTGGGCGAGTTCTTTAGAGAAATGTGACTCTTTTTCATGGTGCTCTTGTCCATGTCCAGCTAACCAACGAGATGAGGATGGTCATTGTCATTTTCTAAGCTGCGAACGGGCAGAAAGGTGAGAAAATGTCGGACTTTGACCATTTGTGCTGACCTTCCAATTTTAACGTACCTCTCTATAACATGACCCAGCTGTAATGTCAGCGGTCGCATTGGTTTCATATTTAGTTTGCTTGTAGGGCGCTGGCACCCACAATCAGTGACCCTAAAAATTTGGCACTGCTGTGAATAGTATAGTCGCAAAGTGAAGATTCACGGGTAAAAAGCCCCAAACTTCTAGATAGGTTATTTTCCAGCTTTCAGCAGCCCTGGGCGAGTTCTTTAGAGAAATGTGGGTCTTTTTCTTGGTGCTCTTGTCTATGTCCCGCTATACAACGATATGAGGATGGTCATTGGCATTTTCTGAGCTGCGAACGGGCAGAAAGGTGAGAAAATGTCGGATTTTGACCATTTGTGCTGACCTTTCAATTTCAACGTACCTCTCTATAACATGACCCAGCTGTAATTTCAGTGGTCGCATTGGTTTGATTTTTGGTTTGCTTGTAGGGCGCTGGCACCCGCATTCAGTGACCCAGAAAATTTGGCACTGCTGTGAATAGTTTAGTCGCAAAGTGAAGATTCACGGGTAAAAAGCCCCAAACTTCTAGATAGGTTCTTTTTCAGCTTTCAGCAGCCCTGGGCGAGTTCTTTAGAGAAATGTGGGTCTTTTTCATGGTGCTATTTTCTATGTCCAGCTACACAACAAGATGAGGATGGTCATTGTCATTTTCTGAGCTGCGAACGGGCAGAAAGGTGAGAAAATGTCGGATTTTGACCATTTGTGCTGACCTTTCAATTTCAACGTACCTCTCTATAACATGACCCAGGTGTATTTTCAGTGGTCGCATTGGTTTCATTTTTGGTTTGCTTGTAGGGCGCTGGCACCCGCATTCAGTGACCCAGAAAATTTGGCACTGCTGTGAACAGTTTAGTCGCAAAGTGAAGATTCACGAGTAAAAAGCCCCAAACTTCTAGATAGGTTCTTTTTCAGCTTTCAGCAGCCCTGGGCGAGTTCTTTAGAGAAATGTGGCTCTTTTTCATGGTGCTACTTTCTATGTCCAGCTACACAACGAGATGAGGATGGTCATTGTCATTTTCTGAGCTGCGAACGGGCAGAAAGGTGAGAAAATGTCGGATTTTGACCATTTGTGCTGACCTTTCAATTTCAACGTACCTCTCTATAACATGACCCAACTGTAATTTCAGTGGTCGCATTGGTTTGATTTTTGGTTTGCTTGTAGGGCGCTGGCACCCGCATTCAGTGACCCAGAAAATTTGGCACTGCTGTGAATATTTTAGTCGCAAAGTGAAGATTCACGGGTAAAAAGCCCCAAACTTCTAGATAGGTTCTTTTTCAGCTTTCAGCAGCCCTGGGTGAGTTCTTTAGAGAAATGTGACTCTTTTTCATGGTGCTCTTGTCTATGTCCAGCTAACCAACGAGATGAGGATGGTCATTGTCATTTTCTAAGCTGCGAACGGGCAGAAAGGTGAGAAAATGTCGGACTTTGACCATTTGTGCTGACCTTCCAATTTCAACGTACCTCTCTATAACATGACCCAGCTGTAATGTCAGCGGTCGCATTGGTTTCATATTTGGTTTGCTTGTAGGGCGCTGGCACCCACAATCAGTGACCCTAAAAATTTGGCACTGCTTTGAATAGTTTAGTCGCAAAGTGAAGATTCACGGGTAAAAAGCCCCAAACTTCTAGATAGGTTATTTTCCAGCTTTCAGAAGCCCTGGGCGAGTTCTTTAGAGAAATGTGGGTCTTTTTCTTGGTGCTCTTGTCTATGTCCCGCTATACAACGAGATGAGGATGGTCATTGTCATTTTCTGAGCTGCGAACGGGCAGAAAGGTGAGAAAATGTCGGATTTTGACCATTTGTGCTGACCTTTCAATTTCAACGTACCTCTCTAAAACATGACCCAGCTGTAATTTCAGTGGTCGCATTGGTTTGATTTTTGGTTTGCTTGTAGGGCGCTGGCACCCGCATTCAGTGACCCAGAAAATTTGGCACTGCTGTGAATAGTTTAGTCGCAAAGTGAAGATTCACGGGTAAAAAGCCCCAAACTTCTAGATAGGTACTTTTTCAGCTTTCAGCAGCCCTGGGCGAGTTCTTTAGAGAAATGTGGGTCTTTTTCTTGGTGCTCTTGTCTATGTCCAGCTATACAACGAGATGAGCATGGTCATTGTCATTTTCTGAGCTGCAAACGGGCAGAAAGGTGAGAAAATGTCGGATTTTGACCATTTGTGCTGACCTTTCAATTTCAACGTACCTCTCTATAACATGACCCAGGTGTATTTTCAGTGGTCGCATTGGTTTCATTTTTGGTTTGCTTGTAGGGCGCTGGCACCCGCATTCAGTGACCTAGAAAATTTGGCACTGCTGTGAATAGTTTAGTCGCAAAGTGAAGATTCACGAGTAAAAAGCCCCAAACTTCTAGATAGGTTCTTTTTCAGCTTTCAGCAGCCCTGGGTGAGTTCTTTAGAGAAATGTGGCTCTTTTTCATGGTGCTATTTTCTATGTCCAGCTACACAACGAGATGAGGATGGTCATTGTCTATTTTTGAGCTGCGAACGGGCAGAAAGGTGAGAAAATGTCGGATTTTGACCATTTGTGCTGACCTTTCAATTTCAACGTACCTCTCTATAACATGACCCAGCTGTAATTTCAGTGGTCGCATTGGTTTGATTTTTGGTTTGCTTGTAGGGCGCTGGCACCCGCATTCAGTGACCCAGAAAATTTGGCACTGCTGTGAATAGTTTTGTCGCAAAGTGAAGATTCACGGGTAAAAAGCCCCAAACTTCTAGATAGGTTCTTTTTCAGCTTTCAGCAGCCCTGGGCGAGTTCTTTAGAGAAATGTGGGTCTTTTTCATGGTGCTATTTTCTATGTCCAGCTATACAATGAGATGAGGATGGTCATTGTCATTTTCTGAGCTGCGAACGGGCAGAAAGGTGAGAAAATGTCGGATTTTGACCATTTGTGCTGACCTTTCAATTTCAACGTACCTCTCTATAACATGACCCAGGTGTATTTTCAGTGGTCGCATTGGTTTCATTTTTGGTTTGCTTGTAGGGCGCTGGCACCCGCATTCAGTGACCCAGAAAATTTGGCACTGCTGTGAATAGTTTAGTCGCAAAGTGAAGATTCACGAGTAAAAAGCCCCAAACTTCTAGATAGGTTCTTTTTCAGCTTTCAGCAGCCCTGGGTGAGTTCTTTAGAGAAATGTGGGTCTTTTTCATGGTGCTATTTTCTATGTCCAGCTACACAACGAGATGAGGATGGTCATTGTCATTTTCTGAGCTGCGAACGGGCAGAAAGGTGAGAAAATGTCGGATTTTGACCATTTGTGCTGACCTTTCAATTTCAACGTACCTCTCTATAACATGACCCAGCTGTAATTTCAGTGGTCGCATTGGTTTGATTTTTGGTTTGCTTGTAGGGCGCTGGCACGCGCATTCAGTGACCCAGAAAAGTTGGCACTGCTGTGAATATTTTAGTCGCAAAGTGAAGATTCACGGGTAAAAAGCCCCAAACTTCTAGATAGGTTCTTTTTCAGCTTTCAGCAGCCCTGGGCGAGTTCTTTAGAGAAATGTGGGTCTTTTTCTTGGTGCTCTTGTCTATGTCCAGCTACACAACGAGATGAGGATGGTCATTGTCATTTTCTGAGCTGCGAACGGGCAGAAAGGTGAGAAAATGTCGGATTTTGACCATTTGTGCTGACCTTTCAATTTCAACGTACCTCTCTATAACATGACCCAGGTGTATTTTCAGTGGTCGCATTGGTTTCATTTTTGGTTTGCTTGTAGGGCGCTGGCACCCGCATTCAGTGACCTAGAAAATTTGGCACTGCTGTGAATAGTTTAGTCGCAAAGTGAAGATTCACGAGTAAAAAGCCCCAAACTTCTAGATAGGTTCTTTTTCAGCTTTCAGCAGCCCTGGGTGAGTTCTTTAGAGAAATGTGGCTCTTTTTCATGGTGCTATTTTCTATGTCCAGCTACACAACGAGATGAGGATGGTCATTGTCTATTTTTGAGCTGCGAACGGGCAGAAAGGTGAGAAAATGTCGGATTTTGACCATTTGTGCTGACCTTTCAATTTCAACGTACCTCTCTATAACATGACCCAGCTGTAATTTCAGTGGTCGCATTGGTTTGATTTTTGGTTTGCTTGTAGGGCGCTGGCACCCGCATTCAGTGACCCAGAAAATTTGGCACTGCTGTGAATAGTTTTGTCGCAAAGTGAAGATTCACGGGTAAAAAGCCCCAAACTTCTAGATAGGTTCTTTTTCAGCTTTCAGCAGCCCTGGGCGAGTTCTTTAGAGAAATGTGGGTCTTTTTCATGGTGCTATTTTCTATGTCCAGCTATACAATGAGATGAGGATGGTCATTGTCATTTTCTGAGCTGCGAACGGGCAGAAAGGTGAGAAAATGTCGGATTTTGACCATTTGTGCTGACCTTTCAATTTCAACGTACCTCTCTATAACATGACCCAGGTGTATTTTCAGTGGTCGCATTGGTTTCATTTTTGGTTTGCTTGTAGGGCGCTGGCACCCGCATTCAGTGACCCAGAAAATTTGGCACTGCTGTGAATAGTTTAGTCGCAAAGTGAAGATTCACGAGTAAAAAGCCCCAAACTTCTAGATAGGTTCTTTTTCAGCTTTCAGCAGCCCTGGGTGAGTTCTTTAGAGAAATGTGGGTCTTTTTCATGGTGCTATTTTCTATGTCCAGCTACACAACGAGATGAGGATGGTCATTGTCATTTTCTGAGCTGCGAACGGGCAGAAAGGTGAGAAAATGTCGGATTTTGACCATTTGTGCTGACCTTTCAATTTCAACGTACCTCTCTATAACATGACCCAGCTGTAATTTCAGTGGTCGCATTGGTTTGATTTTTGGTTTGCTTGTAGGGCGCTGGCACGCGCATTCAGTGACCCAGAAAAGTTGGCACTGCTGTGAATATTTTAGTCGCAAAGTGAAGATTCACGGGTAAAAAGCCCCAAACTTCTAGATAGGTTCTTTTTCAGCTTTCAGCAGCCCTGGGCGAGTTCTTTAGAGAAATGTGGGTCTTTTTCTTGGTGCTCTTGTCTATGTCCAGCTACACAACGAGATGAGGATGGTCATTGTCATTTTCTGAGCTGCGAACGGGCAGAAAGGTGAGAAAATGTCGGATTTTGACCATTTGTGCTGACCTTTCAATTTCAACGTACCTCTCTATAACATGACCCAGCTGTATTTTCAGTGGTCGCATTGGTTTCATTTTTGGTTTGCTTGTAGGGCGCTGGCACCCGCATTCAGTGACCCAGAAAATGTGGCACTGCTGTGAATAGTTTAGTCGCAAAGTGAAGATTCACGGGTAAAAAGCCCCAAACTTCTAGATAGGTTCTTTTTCAGCTTTCAGCAGCCCTGGGCGAGTTCTTTAGAGAAATGTGGGCCTTTTTCTTGGTGCTTTTGTCTATGTCCAGCTATACAACGAGATGAGCATGGTCATTGTCATTTTCTGAGCTGCAAACGGGCAGAAAGGTGAGAAAATGTCGGATTTTGACCATTTGTGCTGACCTTTCAATTTCAACGTACCTCTCTATAACATGACCCAGCTGTAATTTCAGTGGTCGCATTGGTTTCATTTTTGGTTTGCTTGTAGGGCGCTGGCACCCGCATTCAGTGACCCAGAAAATTTGGCACTGCTGTGAATAGTTTAGTCGCAAAGTGAAGATTCACGGGTAAAAAGCCCCAAACTTCTAGATAGGTTCTTTTTCAGCTTTCAGCAGCCCTGGGTGAGTTCTTTAGAGAAATGTGGCTCTTTTTCACGGTGGTATTTTCTATATCCAGCTACACAACAAGATGAGGATGGTCATTGTCATTTTCTGAGCGGCGAACGGGCAGAAAGGTGGGAAAATGTCGGATTTTGACCATTTGTGCTGACCTTTCAATTTCAACGTACCTCTCTATAACATGACCCAGCTGTAATTTCAGTGGTCGCATTGGTTTCATTTTTGGTTTGCTTGTAGGGCGCTGGCACCCGCATTCAGTGACCCAGAAGAGTTGGTACTGCTGTGAATATTTTAGTCGGAAAGTGAAGATTCACGGGTAAAAAGCCCCAAACTTCTAGATAGGTTCTTTTTCAGCTTTCAGCAGCCCTGGGTGAGTTCTTTAGAGAAATGTGACTCTTTTTCATGGTGCTCTTGTCTATGTCCAGCCAACCAACGAGATGAGGATGGTCATTGTCATTTTCTAAGCTGCTAACGGGCAGAAAGGTGAGAAAATGTCTGATTTTGACCATTTGTGCTGACCTTCCAATTTCAACGTACCTCTGTATAACATGACTGAGCTGTAATGTCAGCGGACGCATTGGTTTCATATTTGGTTTGCTTGTAGGGCGCTGGCACCCACAATCAGTGACCCTAAAAATTTGGCACTGCTGTGAATGGTTTAGTCGCAAAGTGAAGATTCACGGGTAAAAAGCCCCTAACTTCTAGATAGGTTCTTTTCCAGCTTTCAGCTGCCCTGGGCGAGTTCTTTAGAGAAATGTGGGTCTTTTTCTTGGTGCTCTTGTCTATATCCAGCTATACAACGAGATGAGGATGGTCATTGTCATTTTCTGAGCTGCGAACGGGCAGAAAGGTGAGAAAATGTCGGATTTTGACCATTTGTGCTGACCTTTCAATTTCAACGTACCTCTCTATAACATGACCCAGGTGTATTTTCAGTGGTCGCATTGGTTTCATTTTTGGTTTGCTTGTAGGGCGCTGGCACCCGCATTCAGTGACCCAGAAGAGTTGGTACTGCTGTGAATATTTTAGTCGCAAAGTGAAGATTCACGGGTAAAAAGCCCCAAACTTCTAGATAGGTTCTTTTTCAGCTTTCAGCAGCCCTGGGCGAGTTCTTTAGAGAAATGTGACTTTTCACTCACAAAGCGACTGTTCAGTACATGGGGTAGTGGTCTACCAGAGCAATCACACTCAACTTCAACTACCACGAGGAAAAACAAAGACCACGATGGCAGGTTCAACGGAGTTGCGCAGAACAAGAGCAAATGCACGAAAATATTTGTGAGTGAAAAATACGTTTTTTGCACTCTTTCGCTACGCTCAGCCGTGAAAAAACAAAACTCTTTTTCATGGTGCTCTTGTCTATGTCCAGCCAACCAACGAGATGAGGATGGTCATTGTCATTTTCTAAGCTGCTAACGGGCAGAAAGGTGAGAAAATGTCGGATTTTGACCATTTGTGCTGACCTTCCAATTTCAACGTACCTCTGTATAACATGACTGAGCTGTAATGTCAGCGGACGCATTGGTTTCATATTTGGTTTGCTTGTAGGGCGCTGGCACCCACAATCAGTGACCCTAAAAATTTGGCACTGCTGTGAATGGTTTAGTCGCAAAGTGAAGATTCACGGGTAAAAAGCCCCTAACTTCTAGATAGGTTCTTTTCCAGCTTTCAGCTGCCCTGGGCGAGTTCTTTAGAGAAATGTGGGTCTTTTTCTTGGTGCTCTTGTCTATGTCCAGCTATACAACGAGATGAGGATGGTCATTGTCATTTTCTGAGCTGCGAACGGGCAGAAAGGTGAGAAAATGTCGGATTTTGACCATTTGTGCTGACCTTTCAATTTCAACGTACCTCTCTATAACATGACCCAGCTGTAATTTCAGTGGTCGCATTGGTTTCATTTTTGGTTTGCTTGTAGGGCGCTGCCACCCGCATTCAGTGACCAAGAAAATTTGGCACTGCTGTGAATAGTTTAGTCGCAAAGTGAAGATTCACGGGTAAAAAGCCCCAAACTTCTAGATAGGTTCTTTTTCAGCTTTCAGCAGCCCTGGGCAAGTTCTTTAGAGAAATGTGGGTCTTTTTCGTGGTGCTCTTGTCTATGTCCAGATACAAAACGAAATGAGGATGGTCATTGTCATTTTCTGAGCTGTGAACGGGCAGAAAGGTGAGAAAATGTCGGATTTTGACCATTTGTGCTGACCTTTCAATTTCAACGTACCTCTCTATAACATGACCCAGCTGTATTTTCAGTGGTCGCATTGGTTTCATTTTTGGTTTGCTTGTAGGGCGCTGGCACCCGCATTCAGTGACCCAGAAAATTTGGCACTGCTGTGAATAGTTTAGTCGCAAAGTGAAGATTCACGGGTAAAAAGCCCCAAACTTCTAGATAGGTTCTTTTTCAGCTTTCAGCAGCCCTGGGTGAGTTCTTTAGAGAAATGTGGGTCTTTTTCATGGTGCTTTTTTCTATGTCCAGCTACACAACGAGATGAGGATGGTCATTGTCATTTTCTAAGCTGCGAACGGGCAGAAAGGTGAGAAAATGTCGGATTTTGACCATTTGTGCTGACCTTTCAATTTCAACGTACCTCTCTATAACATGACCCAGCTGTAATTTCAGTGGTCGCATTGGTTTCATTTTTGGTTTGCTTGTAGGGTGCTGGCACCCGCATTCAGTGACCCAGAAAATTTGGCACTGCTGTGAAAAGTTTAGTCGCAAAGTGAAGATTCACGGGTAAATAGCCCCAAACTTCTAGATAGGTTCTTTTTCAGCTTTCAGCAGCCCCGGGTGAGTTCTTTAGAGAAATGTGTGTCTTTTTCATGGTGCTATTTTCTATGTCCAGCTATACAACCAGATGAGCATGGTCATTGTCATTTTCTGAGCTGCGAACGGGCAGAAAGGTGAGAAAATGTCGGATTTTGACCATTTGTGCAGACCTTTCAATTTCAACGTACCTCTCTATAACATGACCCAGCTGTAATTTCAGTGGTCGCATTGGTTTCATTTTTGGTTTGCTTGTAGGGCGCTGGCACCCGCATTCAGTGACCCAGAAAATTTGGCACTGCTGTGAATAGTTTAGTCGCAAAGTGAAGATTCACGGGTAAAAAGCCCCAAACTTCTAGATAGGTTCTTTTTCAGATTTCAGCAGCCCTGGGCAAGTTCTTCAGAGAAATGTGGCTCTTTTTCTTGGTGCTCTTGTCTATGTGCAGCTAGACAACGAGATGAGGATGGTCATTGTCATTTTCTGAGCTGCGACCGGGCAGAAAGGTGAGAAAATGTCTGATTTTGACCATTTGTGCTGACCTTTCAATTTCAACGTACGTCTCTATAACATGACCCAGCTGTAATTTCAGTGGTCGCATTGGTTTCATTTTTGGTTTGCTTGTAGGGCGCTGGCACCCGCATTCAGTGACCCTAAAAATTTGGCACTGCTGTGAATAGTTTAGTCGCAAAGTGAATATTCACGGGTAAAAAGCCCCAAACTTCTAGATAGGTTCTTTTTCAGCTTTCAGCAGCCCTGGGCAAGTTCTTTAGAGAAATGTGGGTCTTTTTCTTGGCGCTCTTGTCTATGTCCAGCTATACAACGAGATGAGGATGGTCATTGTCATTTTCTGAGCTGCGAACGGGCAGAAAGGTGAGAAAATGTCGGATTTTGATCATTTGTGCTGACCTTTCAATTTCAACGTACCTCTCTATAACATGACCCAGCTGTAATTTCAGTGGTCGCATTGGTTTGATTTTTGGTTTGCTTGTAGGGCGCTGGCACCCGCATTCAGTGACCCAGAAGAGTTGGCACTGCTGTGAATATTTTAGTCGCAAAGTGAAGATTCACGGGTAAAAAGCCCCAAACTTCTAGATAGGTTCTTTTTCAGCTTTCAGCAGCCCTGGGTGAGTTCTTTAGAGAAATGTGACTCTTTTTCATGGTGCTCTTGTCTATGTCCAGCTAACCAACGAGATGAGGATGGTCATTGTCATTTTTTGAGCTGCGAACGGGCAGAAAGGTGAGAAAATGTCGGACTTTGACCATTTGTGCTGACCTTTCAATTTTAACGTACCTCTCTATAATATGACCCAGCTATAATGTCAGCGGTCGCCTTGGTTTCATATTTGGTTTGCTTGTAGGGCGCTGGCACCCACAATCAGTGACCCTAAAAATTTGGCACTGCTGTGAATAGTTTAGTCGCAAAGTGAAGATTCACGGGTAAAAAGCCCCAAACTTCTAGATAGGTTCTTTTTCAGCTTTCAGCAGCCCTGGGCGAGTTCTTTAGAGAAATGTGGGTCTTTTTCTTGGTGCTCTTGTCTATGTCCAGCTATACTAAGAGATGAGGATGGTCATTGTCATTTTCTGAGCTGCGAACGGGCAGAAAGGTGAGAAAATGTCGGATTTTGACCATTTGTGCTGACCTTTCAATTTCAACGTACCTCTCTATAATATGACCCAGCTGTAATTTCAGTATTCGCATTGGTTTCATTTTTGGTTTGCTTGTAGGGCGCTGGCACCCGCATTCAGTGACCCTAAAAATTTGGCACTGCTGTGAATAGTTTAGTCGCAAAGTGAATATTCACGGGTAAAAAGCCCCAAACTTCTAGATAGGTTCTTTTTCAGCTTTCAGCAGCCCTGGGCGAGTTCTTTAGAGAAATGTGGGTCTTTTTCTTGGCGCTCTTGTCTATGTCCAGCTATACAACGAGATGAGGATGGTCATTGTCATTTTCTGAGCTGCGAACGGGCAGAAAGGTGAGAAAATGTCGGATTTTGACCATTTGTGCTGACCTTTCAATTTCAACGTACCTCTCTATAACATGAACCAGCTGTAATTTCAGTGGTCGCATTGGTTTGATTTTTGGTTTGCTTGTAGGGCGCTGGCACCCGCATTCAGTGACCCAGAAAATTTGGCACTGCTGTGAATAGTTTAGTCGCAAAGTGAAGATTCACGGGTAAAAAGCCCCAAACTTCTAGATAGGTTCTTTTTCAGCTTTCAGCAGCCCTGGGCGAGTTCTTTAGAGAAATGTGGGTCTTTTTCTAGGTGCTCTTGTCTATGTCCAGCTATACTAAGAGATGAGGATGGTCATTGTCATTTTCTGAGCTGCGAACGGGCAGAAAGGTGAGAAAATGTCGGATTTTGACCATTTGTGCTGACCTTTCAATTTCAACGTACCTCTCTATAACATGACCCAGCTGTAATTTCAGTGGTCGCATTGGTTTGATTTTTGGTTTGCTTGTAGGGCGCTGGCACCCGCATTCAGTGACCCAGAAAATTTGGCACTGCTGTGAATAGTTTAGTCGCAAAGTGAAGATTCACGGGTAAAAAGCCCCAAACTTCTAGATAGGTTCTTTTTCAGCTTTCAGCAGCCCTGGGCGAGTTCTTAAGAGAAATGTGTGTCTTTTTCTTGGTGCTCTTGTCTATGTCCAGCTATACAACGAGATGAGCATCGTCATTGTCATTTTCTGAGCTGCGAACGGGCAGAAAGGTGAGAAAATGTCGGATTTTGACCATTTGTGCTGACCTTTCAATTTCAACGTACCTCTCTATAACATGACCCAGCTGTAATTTCAGCGGTCGCATTGGTTTCATTTTTGGTTTGTTTGTAGGGCGCTGGCACCCGCATTCAGTGACCCAGAAAATTTGGCACTGCTGTGAATAGTTTAGTCGCAAAGTGAAGATTCACGGGTAAAAAGCCCCGAACTTCTAGATAGGTTCTTTTTCAGCTTTCAGCAGCCCTGGGCAAGTTCTTTAGAGAAATGTGGGTCTTTTTCGTGGTGCTCTTGTCTATGTCCAGATACAAAACGAGATGAGGATGGTCATTGTCATTTTCTGAGCTGCGAACGGGCAGAAGGGTGAGAAAATGTCGGATTTTGACCATTTGTGCAGACCTTTCAATTTCAACGTACCTCTCTATAACATGACCCAGCTGTTAATTTAGTGGTCGCATTGGTTTCATTTTTGGCTTGCTCGTAGGGCGCTGGCACCCGCATTCAGTGACCCAGAAAATTTGGCACTGCTGTGAATAGTTTAGTCGCAAAGTGAAGATTCACGGGTAAAAAGCCCCAAACTTCTAGATAGGTTCTTTTTCAGATTTCAGCAGCCCTGGGCAAGTTATTTAGAGAAATGTGGCTCTTTTTCTTGGCGCTCTTGTCTATGTCCAGCTAGACAACGAGATGAGGATGGTCATTGTCATTTTCTGAGCTGCGACCGGGCAGAAAGGTGAGAAAATGTCTGATTTTGACCATTTGTGCTGACCTTTCAATTTCAACGTACCTCTCTATAACATGACCCAGCTGTAATTTCAGTGGTCGCATTGGTTTCATTTTTGGTTTGCTTGTAGGGCGCTGGCACCCGCATTCCGTGACCCAGAAAATTTGGCACTGCCGTGAATAGTTTAGTCGCAAAGTGAAGATTCACGGGTAAAAAGCCCCAAACTTCTAGATAGGTTCTTTTTCAGCTTTCAGCAGCCCTGGGCGAGTTCTTTAGAGAAATGTGACTTTTTTTCATGGTGCTCTTGTCTATGTCCAGCCAACCAACGAGATGAGGATGGTCATTGTCATTTTCTAAGCTGCTAACGGGCAGAAAGGTGAGAAAATGTCGGATTTTGACCATTTGTGCTGACCTTCCAATTTCAACGTACCTCTGTATAACATGACTGAGCTGTAATGTCAGCGGACGCATTGGTTTCATATTTGGTTTGCTTGTAGGGCGCTGGCACCCACAATCAGTGACCCTAAAAATTTGGCACTGCTGTGAATGGTTTAGTCGCAAAGTGAAGATTCACGGGTAAAAAGCCCCTAACTTCTAGATAGGTTCTTTTCCAGCTTTCAGCTGCCCTGGGCGAGTTCTTTAGAGAAATGTGGGTCTTTTTCTTGGTGCTCTTGTCTATGTCCAGCTATACAACGAGATGAGGATGGTCATTGTCATTTTCTGAGCTGCGAACGGGCAGAAAGGTGAGAAAATGTCGGATTTTGACCATTTGTGCTGACCTTTCAATTTCAACGTACCTCTCTATAACATGACCCAGCTGTAATTTCAGTGGTCGCATTGGTTTCATTTTTGGTTTGCTTGTAGGGCGCTGCCACCCGCATTCAGTGACCAAGAAAATTTGGCACTGCTGTGAATAGTTTAGTCGCAAAGTGAAGATTCACGGGTAAAAAGCCCCAAACTTCTAGATAGGTTCTTTTTCAGCTTTCAGCAGCCCTGGGCAAGTTCTTTAGAGAAATGTGGGTCTTTTTCGTGGTGCTCTTGTCTATGTCCAGATACAAAAGGAAATGAGGATGGTCATTGTCATTTTCTGAGCTGTGAACGGGCAGAAAGGTGAGAAAATGTCGGATTTTGACCATTTGTGCTGACCTTTCAATTTCAACGTACCTCTCTATAACATGACCCAGCTGTATTTTCAGTGGTCGCATTGGTTTGATTTTTGGTTTGCTTGTAGGGCGCTGGCACCCGCATTCAGTGACCCTAAAAATTTGGCACTGCTGTGAATAGTTTAGTCGCAAAGTGAATATTCACGGGTAAAAAGCCCCAAACTTCTAGATAGGTTCTTTTTCAGCTTTCAGCAGCCCTGGGCGAGTTCTTTAGAGAAATGTGGGTCTTTTTCTTGGCGCTCTTGTCTATGTCCAGCTATACAACGAGATGAGGATGGTCATTGTCATTTTCTGAGCTGCGAACGGGCAGAAAGGTGAGAAAATGTCGGATTTTGACCATTTGTGCTGACCTTTCAATTTCAACGTACCTCTCTATAACATGAACCAGCTGTAATTTCAGTGGTCGCATTGGTTTGATTTTTGGTTTGCTTGTAGGGCGCTGGCACCCGCATTCAGTGACCCAGAAAATTTGGCACTGCTGTGAATAGTTTAGTCGCAAAGTGAAGATTCACGGGTAAAAAGCCCCAAACTTCTAGATAGGTTCTTTTTCAGCTTTCAGCAGCCCTGGGCGAGTTCTTTAGAGAAATGTGGGTCTTTTTCTAGGTGCTCTTGTCTATGTCCAGCTATACTAAGAGATGAGGATGGTCATTGTCATTTTCTGAGCTGCGAACGGGCAGAAAGGTGAGAAAATGTCGGATTTTGACCATTTGTGCTGACCTTTCAATTTCAACGTACCTCTCTATAACATGACCCAGCTGTAATTTCAGTGGTCGCATTGGTTTGATTTTTGGTTTGCTTGTAGGGCGCTGGCACCCGCATTCAGTGACCCAGAAAATTTGGTACTGCTTTGAATAGTTTAGTCGCAAAGTGAAGATTCACGGGTAAAAAGCCCCAAACTTCTAGATAGGTTCTTTTTCAGCTTTCAGCAGCCCTGGGCGAGTTCTTAAGAGAAATGTGTGTCTTTTTCTTGGTGCTCTTGTCTATGTCCAGCTATACAACGAGATGAGCATGGTCATTGTCATTTTCTGAGCTGCGAACGGGCAGAAAGGTGAGAAAATGTCGGATTTTGACCATTTGTGCTGACCTTTCAATTTCAACGTACCTCTCTATAACATGACCCAGCTGTAATTTCAGTGGTCGCATTGGTTTGATTTTTGGTTTGCTTGTAGGGCGCTGGCACCCGCATTCAGTGACCCAGAAAATTTGGCACTGCTGTGAATAGTTTAGTCGCAAAGTGAAGATTCACGGGTAAAAAGCCCCAAACTTCTAGATAGGTTCTTTTTCAGCTTTCAGCAGCCCTGGGCGAGTTCTTTAGAGAAATGTGGCTCTTTTTCATGGTGCTATTTTCTATGTCCAGCTACACAACAAGATGCGGATGGTCATTGTCATTTTCTGAGCTGCGAACGGGCAGCAAGGTGAGAAAATGTCGGATTTTGACCATTTGTGCTGACCTTTCAATTTCAACGTACCTCTCTATAACATGACCCAGCTGTAATTTCAGTGGTCGCATTGGTTTCATTTTTGGTTTGCTCGTAGGGCGCTGGCACCCGCATTCAGTGACCCAGAAAATTTGGCACTGCTGTGAATAGTTTAGTCGCAAAGCGAAGATTCACGGGTAAAAAGCCCCAAACTTCTAGATAGGTTCTTTTTCAGCTTTCAGCAGCCCTAGGCGAGTTCTTTAGAGAAATGTGGGTCTTTTTCTTGGTGCTCTTGTCTATGTCCAGCTATACAATGAGATGAGGATGGTCATTGTCATTTTCTGAGCTGCGAACAGGCAGAAAGGTGAGAAAATGTCGGATTTCGACCATTTGTGCTGACCTTTCAATTTCAACGTACCTCTCTATAACATGAACCAGCTGTAATTTCAGTGGTCGCATTGGTTTGATTTTTGGTTTCCTTGTAGGGCGCTGGCACCCGCATTAAGTGACCCAGAAAATTTGGCACTGCTGTGAATAGTTTAGTCGCAAAGTGAAGATTCACGGGCAAAAAGCCCCAAACTTCTAGATAGATTCTTTTTCAGCTTTCAGCAGCCCTGGGCGAGTTCTTTAGAGAAATGTGGGTCTTTTTCTTGGTGCTCTTGTCTATGTCCAGCTATACAACGAGATGAGGATGGTCATTGTCATTTTCTGAGCTGCGAACAGGAAGAAAGGTGAGAAAATGTCGGATTTTGACCATTTGTGCTGACCTTTCAATTTCAACGTACCTCTCTATAACATGACCCAGCTGTAATTTCAGTGGTCGCATTGGTTTCATTTTTGGTTTGCTTTTAAGGCGCTGGCACCAGCATTCAGTGACCCAGAAAATTTGGCACTGCTGTGAATAGTTTAGTCGCAAAGTGAAGATTCACGGGTAAAAAGCCCCAAACTTCTAGATAGGTTCTTTTTCAGCTTTCAGCAGCCCTGGGCGAGTTCTTTAGAGAAATGTGGCTCTTTTTCTTGGTGCTATTTTCTATGTCCAGCTACACAACGAGATGAGGATGGTCATTGTCATTTTCTGAGCTGCGAACTGGCAGAAAGGTGAGAAAATGTCGGATTTTGACCATTTGTGCTGACCTTCCAATTTCAACGTACCTCTCTATAACATGACCCAGCTGTAATGTCAGCGGTCGCATTGGTTTCATATTTGGTTTGCTTGTAGGGCGCTGGCACCCACAATTAGTGACCCTAAACATTTGGCACTGCTGTGAATAGTTTAGTCGCAAAGTGAAGATTCACGGGTAAAAAGCTCCAAACTTCTAGATAGGTTCTTTTTCAGCTTTCAGCAGCCCTGGGCAAGTTCTTTAGAGAAATGTGGCTCTTTTTAATGGTGCTCTTGTCTATGTCCAGCTATACAACGAGATGAGCATGGTCATTGTCATTTTCTGAGCTGCGAACGGGCAGAAAGGTGAGAAAATGTCGGATTTTGACCATTTGTGCTGACCTTTCAATTTCAACGTACCTCTCTATAATATGACCCAGCTGTAATTTCAGTGGTCGCATTGGTTTGATTTTTGGTTTGCTTGTAGGGCGCTGGCACCCGCATTCAGTGACTCTAAAAATTTGGCACTGCTGTGAATAGTTTAGTCGCAAAGTGAAGATTCACGGGTAAAAAGCCCCAAACTTCTAGGTAGGTTCTTTTTCAGCTTTCAGCCGCCCTGGGCGAGTTCTTTAGAGAAATGTGGCTCTTTTTCATGGTGCTATTTTCTATGTCCAGCTACACAACAAGATGAGGATGGTCATTGTCATTTTCTGAGCTGCGAACGGGCAGAAAGGTGAGAAAATGTCGGATTTTGACCATTTGTGCTGACCTTTCAATTTCAACGTACCTCTCTATAACATGACCCAGCTGTAATTTCAGTGGTCGCATTGGTTTCATTTTTGGTTTGCTCGTAGGGCGCTGGCACCCGCATTCAGTGACCCTAAAAATTTGGCACTGCTGTGAATAGTTTAGTCGCAAAGTGAAGATTCACGGGTAAAAAGCCCCAAACTTCTAGATAGGTTCTTTTTCAGCTTTCAGCAGCCCTAGGCGAGTTCTTTAGAGAAATGTGGGTCTTTTTCTTGGTGCTCTTGTCTATGTCCAGCTATACAATGAGATGAGGATCATTGTCATTTTCTGAGCTGCGAACGGGCAGAAAGGTGAGAAAATGTCGGATTTCGACCATTTGTGCTGACCTTTCAATTTCAACGTACCTCTCTATAACATGAACCAGCTGTAATTTCAGTGGTCGCATTGGTTTGATTTTTGGTTTCCTTGTAGGGCGCTGGCACCCGCATTAAGTGACCCAGAAAATTTGGCACTGCTGTGAATAGTTTAGTCGCAAAGTGAAGATTCACGGGCAAAAAGCCCCAAACTTCTAGATAGGTTCTTTTTCAGCTTTCAGCAGCCCTGGGCGAGTTCTTTAGAGAAATGTGGGTCTTTTTCTTGGTGCTCTTGTCTATGTCCAGCTATACAACGAGATGAGGATGGTCATTGTCATTTTCTGAGCTGCGAACAGGAAGAAAGGTGAGAAAATGTCGGATTTTGACCATTTGTGCTGACCTTTCAATTTCAACGTACCTCTCTATAACATGACCCAGCTGTAATTTCAGTGGTCGCATTGGTTTCATTTTTGGTTTGCTTTTAAGGCGCTGGCACCAGCATTCGGTGACCCAGAAAATTTGGCACTGCTGTGAATAGTTTAGTCGCAAAGTGAAGATTCACGGGTAAAAAGCCCCAAACTTCTAGATAGGTTCTTTTTCAGCTTTCAGCAGCCCTGGGCGAGTTCTTTAGAGAAATGTGGCTCTTTTTCATGGTGCTATTTTCTATGTCCAGCTACACAACGAGATGAGGATGGTCATTGTCATTTTCTGAGCTGCGAACTGGCAGAAAGGTGAGAAAATGTCGGATTTTGACCATTTGTGCTGACCTTCCAATTTCAACGTACCTCTCTATAACATGACCCAGCTGTAATGTCAGCGGTCGCATTGGTTTCATATTTGGTTTGCTTGTAGGGCGCTGGCACCCACAATTAGTGACCCTAAAAATTTGGCACTGCTGTGAATAGTTTAGTTGCAAAGTGAAGATTCACGGGTAAAAAGCTCCAAACTTCTAGATAGGTTCTTTTTCAGCTTTCAGCAGCCCTGGGCGAGTTCTTTAGAGAAATGTGGGTCTTTTTCTTGGTGCTCTTGTCTATGTCCAGCTACACAACGAGATGAGTATGGTCATTGTCATTTTCTGAGCTGCGAACGGGCAGAAAGGTGAGAAAATGTCGGATTTTGACGATTTGTGCTGACCTTTCAATTTCAACGTACCTCTCTATAACATGACCCAGCTGTATTTTCAGTGGTCGCATTGGTTTCATTTTTGGTTTGCTTGTAGGGCGCTGGCACCCGCATTCAGTGACCCAGAAAATTTGGCACTGCCGGGAATAGTTTAGTCGCAAAGTGAAGATTCACGGGTAAAAAGCTCCAAACTTCTAGGTAGGTTCTTTTCCAGCTTTCAGCTGCCCTGGGTGAGTTCTTTAGAGAAATGTGGCTCTTTTTCATGGTGCTATAATATTATTCTATGTCCAGCTACACAACGAGATGAGGATGGTCATTGTCATTTTCTGAGCTGCGAACGGGCAGAAAGGTGAGAAAATGTCGGATTTTGACCATTTGTGCTGACCTTTCAATTTCTACGTACCTCTCTATGACATGACCCAGCTGTAAATTCAGTGGTCGCATTGGTTTCATTTTTGGTTTGCTTGTAGGGCGCTGCCACCCGCATTCAGTAACCCAGAAAATTTGGCACTGCTGTGAATAGTTTAGTCGCAAAGTGAAGATTCACGGGTAAAAAGCCCCAAACTTCTAGATAGGTTCTTTTTCAGCTTTCAGCAGCCCTGGGCGAGTTCTTTAGAGAAATGTGACTCTTTTTCATGGTGCTCTTGTCGTATGTCCAGCTAACCAACGAAATGAGGATGGTCATTGTCATTTTCAAAGCTGCGACCGGGCAGAAAGGTGAGAAAATGTCGGATTTTGACCATTTGTGCTGACCTTTCAATTTCAATGTACCTCTCTATAACATGACCCAGCTGTAATGTCAGCGGTCGCATTGGTTTCATATTTGGTTTGCTTGTAGGGCGCTGGCACGCACAATCAGTGACCCTAAAAATTTGGCACTGCTGTGAATAGTTTAGTCGCAAAGTGAGGATTCACGGGTAAAAAGCCCCAAACTTCTAGATAGGTTCTTTTTCAGCTTTCAGCAGCCCTGGGCGAGTTCTTTAGAGAAATGTGGGTCTTTTTCGTGGTGCTCTTGTCTATGTCCAGCTACAAAACGAGATAAGGATGGTCATTGTCATTTTCTGAGCTGTGAACGGGCAGAAAGGTGAGAAAATGTCGGATTTTGACCATTTGTGCTGACCTTTCAATTTCAACGTACCTCTCTATAACATGACCCAGCTGTATTTTCAGTGGTCGCATTGGTTTCATTTTTGGTTTGCTTGTAGGGCGCTGGCACCCGCATTCAGTGACCCAGAAAATTTGGCACTGCTGTGAATAGTTTAGTCGCAAAGTGAAGATTCACGGGTAAAAAGCCCCAAACTTCTAGATAGGTTCTTTTTCAGCTTTCAGCAGCCCTGGGTGAGTTCTTTAGAGAAATGTGGGTCTTTTTCATGGTGCTATTTTCTATGTCCAGCTACACAACGAGATGAGGATGGTCATTGTCATTTTCTAAGCTGCGAACGGGCAGAAAGGTGAGAAAATGTCGGATTTTGACCATTTGTGCTGACCTTTCAATTTCAACGTACCTCTCTATAACATGACCCAGCTGTAATTTCAGTGGTCGCATTGGTTTAATTTTTGGTTTGCTTGTAGGGCGCTGGCACCCGCATTAAGAGACCCAGAAAATTTGGCACTGCTGTGAATAGTTTAGTCGCAAAGTGAAGATTCACGGGTAAAAAGCCCCAAACTTCTAGATAGGTTCTTTTTCAGCTTTCAGCAGCCCTGGGTGAGTTCTTTAGAGAAATGTGTGTCTTTTTCATGGTGCTATTTTCTATGTCCAGCTATACAACGAGATGAGGATGGTCATTGTCATTTTCTGAGCTGCGAACGGGCAGAAAGGTGAGAAAATGTCGGATTTTGACCATTTGTGCAGACCTTTCAATTTCAACGTACCTCTCTATAACATAACCCAGCTGTAATTTTAGTGGTCGCATTGGTTTGATTTTTGGTTTGCTTGTAGGGCGCTGGCACCCGCATTCAGTGACGCAGAAAATTTGGCACTGCTGTGAATAGTTTAGTCGCAAAGTGAAGATTCACGGGTAAAAAGCCCCAAACTTCTAGATAGGTTCTTTTCCAGCTTTCAGCAGCCCTGGGCAAGTTCTTTAGAGAAATGTGGCTCTTTTTCTTGGCGCTCTTGTCTATGTCCAGCTAGACAACGAGATGAGGATGGTCATTGTCATTTTCTGAGCTGCGACCGGGCAGAAAGGTGAGAAAATGTCTGATATTGACCATTTGTGCTGACCTTTCAATTTCAACGTACCTCTCTATAACATGACCCAGCTGTAATTTCAGTGGTAGCATTGGTTTCATTTTTGGTTTGCTTGTAGGGCGCTGGCACCCGCATTCAGTGACCCAGAAAATTTGGCACTGCTGTGAATAATTTAGTCGCAAAGTGAAGATTCACGGGTAAAAAGCCCCAAACTTCTAGATAGGTTCTTTTTCAGCTTTCAGCAGCCCTAGGCAAGTTCTTTAGAGAAATGTGAGTCTTTTTCTTGGTGCTCTTGTCTATGTCCAGCTAACCAACGAGATGAGGATGGTCATTGTCATTTTCTGAGCTGCGAACGGGCAGAAAGGTGAGAAAATGTCGGATTTTGACCATTTGTGCTGACCTTTCAATTTCAACGTACCTCTCTATAACATGACCCAGCTGTAATGTCAGCGGTCGCATTGGTTTCATATTTGGTTTGCTTGTAGGGCGCTGGCACCCACAATCAGTGACCCTAAAAATTTGGCACTGCTGTGAATAGTTTAGTCGCAAAGTGAAGATTCACGGGTAAAAAGCCCCAAACTTCTAGATAGGTTCTTTTTCAGCTTTCAGCAGCCCTGGGCGAGTTCTTTAGAGAAATGTGGGTCTTTTTCGTGGTGCTCTTGTCTATGTCCATCTACAAAACGAGATGAGGATGGTCATTGTCATTTTCTGAGCTGTGAACGGGCAGAAAGGTGAGAAAATGTCGGATTTTGAACATTTGTGCTGACCTTTCAATTTCAACGTACCTCTCTATAACATGACCCAGCTGTATTTTCAGTTGTCGCATTGGTTTCATTTTTGGTTTGCTTGTAGGGCGCTGGCACCCACAATCAGTGACCCTAAAAATTTGGCACTGCTGTGAATGGTTTAGTCGCAAAGTGAAGATTCACGGGTAAAAAGCCCCTAACTTCTAGATAGGTTCTTTTTCAGCTTTCAGCAGCCCTGGGTGAGTACTTTAGAGAAAAGTGTGTCTTTTTCATGGTGCTATTTTCTATGTTCAGCTATACAACGAGATGAGGATGGTCATTGTCATTTTCTGAGCTGCGAACGGGCAGAAAGGTGAGAAAATGTCGGATTTTGACCATTTGTGCAGACCTTTCAATTTCAACGTACCTCTCTATAACATAACCCAGCTGTAATTTTAGTGGTCGCATTGGTTTCATTTTTGGTTTGCTTGTAGGGCGCTGGCACCCGCATTCAGTGACCCAGAAAATTTGGCACTGCTGTGAATAGTTTAGTCGCAAAGTGAAGATTCACGGGTAAAAAGCCCCAAACTTCTAGATAGGTTCTTTTTCAGCTTTCAGCAGCCCTGGGTGAGTTCTTTAGAGAAATGTGGGTCTTTTTCATGGTGCTATTTTCTATGTCCAGCTACACAACGAGATGAGGATGGTCATTGTCATTTTCTAAGCTGCGAACGGGCAGAAAAGTGAGAAAATGTCGGATTTTGACCATTTGTGCTGACCTTTCAATTTCAACGTACCTCTCTATAACATGACCCAGCTATAATTTCAGTTGTCGCATTGGTTTCATTTTTGGTTTTCTTGTAGGGCGCTGGCACCCGCATTCAGAGACCCAGAAAATTTGGCACTGCTGTGAATAGTTTAGTCGCAAAGTGAAGATTCACGGGTAAAAAGCCCCAAACTTCTAGATAGGTTCTTTTTCAGCTTTCAGCAGCCCTAGGCAAGTTCTTTAGAGAAATGTGAGTCTTTTTCTTGGTGCTCTTGTCTATGTCCAGCTAACCAACGAGATGAGGATGGTCATTGTCATTTTCTGAGCTGCGAACGGGCAGAAAGGTGAGAAAATGTCGGATTTTGACCATTTGTGCTGACCTTTCAATTTCAACGTACCTCTCTATAACATGACCCAGCTGTAATGTCAGCGGTCGCATTGGTTTCATACTTGGTTTGCTTGTAGGGCGCTGGCACCCACAATCAGTGACCCTAAAAATTTGGCACTGCTGTGAAAAGTTTAGTCGCAAAGTGAAGATTCACGGGTAAAAAGCCCCAAACTTCTAGATAGGTTTTTTTTCAGCTTTCAGCAGCCCTGGGTGAGTTCTTTAGAGAAATGTGGGTCTTTTTCGTGGTGCTCTTGTCTATGTCCAGCTACAAAACGAGATGAGGATGGTCATTGTCATTTTCTGAGCTGTGAACGGGCAGAAAGGTGAGAAAATGTCGGATTTTGACCATTTGTGCTGACCTTTCAATTTCAACGTACCTCTCTATAACATGACCCAGCTGTATTTTCAGTGGTCGCATTGGTTTCATTTTTGGTTTGCTTGTAGGGCGCTGGCACCCGCATTCAGTGACCCAGAAAATTTGGCACTGCTGTGAATAGTTTAGTCGCAAAGTGAAGATTCACGGCTAAAAAGCCCCAAACTTCTAGATAGGTTCTTTTTCAGCTTTCAGCAGCCCTGGGTGAGTTCTTTAGAGAAATGTGGGTCTTTTTCATGGTGCTATTTTCTATGTCCAGCTACACAACGAGATGAGGATGGTCATTGTCATTTTCTAAGCTGCGAACGGGCAGAAAGGTGAGAAAATGTCGGATTTTGACCATTTGTGCTGACCTTTCAATTTCAACGTACCTCTCTATAACATGACCCAGCTGTAATTTCAGTGGTCGCATTGGTTTCATTTTTGGTTTGCTTGTAGGGCGCTGGCACCCGCATTAAGAGACCCAGAAAATTTGGCACTGCTGTGAATAGTTTAGTCGCAAAGTGAAGATTCACGGGTAAAAAGCCCCAAACTTCTAGATAGGTTCTTTTTCAGCTTTCAGCAGCCCTGGGTGAGTTCTTTAGAGAAATGTGTGTCTTTTTCATGGTGCTATTTTCTATGTCCAGCTATACAACGAGATGAGGATGGTCATTGTCATTTTCTGAGCTGCGAACGGGCAGAAAGGAGAGAAAATGTCGGATTTTGACCATTTGTGCAGACCTTTCAATTTCAACGTACCTCTCTATAACATAACCCAGCTGTAATTTTAGTGGTCGCATTGGTTTGATTTTTGGTTTGCTTGTAGGGCGTTGGCACCCGCATTCAGTGACCCAGAAAATTTGGCACTGCTGTGAATAGTTTAGTCGCAAAGTGAAGATTCACGGGTAAAAAGCCCCAAACTTCTAGATAGGTTCTTTTTCAGCTTTCAGCAGCCCTGGGCAAGTTCTTTAGAGAAATGTGGCTCTTTTTCTTGGTGCTCTTGTCTATGTCCAGCTAGACAACGAGATGAGGATGGTCATTGTCATTTTCTGAGCTGCGACCGGGCAGAAAGGTGAGAAAATGTCTGATTTTGACCATTTGTGCTGACCTTTCAATTTCAACGTACCTCTCTATAACATAACCAAGCTGTAATTTCAGTGGTCGCATTGGTTTCATTTTTGGTTTGCTTGTAGGGCGCTGGCACCCGCATTCAGAGGCCCAGAAAATTTGGCACTGCTGTGAATAGTTTAGTCGCAAAGTGAAGATTCACGGGTAAAAAGCCCCAAACTTCTAGATAGGTTCTTTTCAGCTTTCAGCAGCCCTAGGGAAGTTCTTTAGAGAAATGTGAGTCTTTTTCTTGGTGCTCTTGTCTATGTCCAGCTAACCAACGAGATGAGGATGGTCATTGTCATTTTCTGAGCTGCGAACGGGCAGAAAGGTGAGAAAATGTCGGATTTTGACCATTTGTGCTGACCTTTCAATTTCAACGTACCTCTCTATAACATGACCCAGCTGTAATGTCAGCGGTCGCATTGGTTTCATATTTGGTTTGCTTGTAGGGCGCTGGCACCCACAATCAGTGACCCTAAAAATTTGGCACTGCTGCGAATAGTTTAGTCGCAAAGTGAAGATTCACGGGTAAAAAGCCCCAAACTTCTAGATAGGTTCTTTTTCAGCTTTCAGCAGCCCTGGGTGAGTTCTTTAGAGAAATGTGTGTCTTTTTCATGGTGCTATTTTCTATGTCCAGCTATACAACGAGATGAGGATGGTCATTGTCATTTTCTGAGCTGAGAACGGGCAGAAAGGTGAGAAAATGTCGGATTTTGACCATTTGCGCAGACCTTTCAATTTCAACGTACCTCTCTATAACATAACCCAGCTGTAATTTTAGTGGTCGCATTGGTTTGATTTTTGGTGTGCTTGTAGGGCGCTGGCACTCGCATTCAGTGACCCAGAAAATTTGCCACTGCTGTGAATAGTTTAGTCGCAAAGTGAAGATTCACGGGTAAAAAGCCCCAAACTTCTAGATAGGTTCTTTTTCAGGTTTCAGCAGCCCTGGGCAAGTTCTTTAGAGAAATGTGGCTCTTTTTCTTGGTGCTCTTGTCTATGTCCAGCTAGACAACGAGATGAGGATGGTCATTGTCATTTTCTGAGCTGCGACCGGGCAGAAAGGTGAGAAAATGTCTGATTTTGACCATTTGTGCTGACCTTCCAATTTCAACGTACCTCTCTATAACATAACCAAGCTGTAATTTCAGTGGTCGCATTAGTTTCATTTTTGGTTTGCTTGTAGGGCGCTGGCACCCGCATTCAGAGGCCCAGAAAATTTGGCACTGCTGTGAATAGTTTAGTCGCAAAGTGAAGATTCACGGGTAAAAAGCCCCAAACTTCTAGATAGGTTCTTTTCAGCTTTCAGCAGCCCTAGGGAAGTTCTTTAGAGAAATGTGAGTCTTTTTCTTGGTGCTCTTGTCTATGTCCAGCTAACCAACGAGATGAGGATGGTCATTGTCATTTTCTGAGCTGCGAACGGGCAGAAAGGTGAGAAAATGTCGGATTTTGACCATTTGTGCTGACCTTTCAATTTCAACGTACCTCTCTATAACATGACCCAGCTGTAATGTCAGCGGTCGCATTGGTTTCATATTTGGTTTGCTTGTAGGGCGCTGGCACCCACAATCAGTGACCCTAAAACTTTGGCACTGCTGCGAATAGTTTAGTCGCAAAGTGAAGATTCACGGGTAAAAAGCCCCAAACTTCTAGATAGGTTCTCTTTCAGCTTTCAGCAGCCCTGGGTGAGTTCTTTAGAGAAATGTGTGTCTTTTTCATGGTGCTATTTTCTATGTCCAGCTATACAACGAGATGAGGATGGTCATTGTCATTTTCTGAGCTGCGAACGGGCAGTAAGGTGAGAAAATGTCGGATTTTGACCATTTGTGCTGACCTTTCAATTTCAACGTACCTCTCTATAACATAACCCAGCTGTAATTTTAGTGGTCGCATTGGTTTGATTTTTGGTTTGCTTGTAGGGCGCTGGCACCCGCATTCAGTGACCCAGAAAATTTGGCACTGCTGTGAATAGTTTAGTCGCAAAGTGAAGATTCACGGGTAAAAAGCCCCAAACTTCTAGATAGGTTCTTTTTCAGCTTTCAGCAGCCCTGGGCAAGTTCTTTAGAGAAATGTGGCTCTTTTCTTGGTGCTCTTGTCTATGACCAGCTAGACAACGAGATGAGGATGGTCATTGTCATTTTCTGAGCTGCGACCGGGCAGAAAGGTGAGAAAATGTCTGATTTTGACCATTTGTGCTGACCTTTCAATTTCAACGTACCTCTCTATAACATAACCAAGCTGTAATTTCAGTGGTCGCATTGGTTTCATTTTTGGTTTGCTTGTAGGGCGCTGGCACCCGCATTTAGAGGCCCAGAAAATTTGGCACTGCTGTGAATAGTTTAGTCGCAAAGTGAAGATTCACGGGTAAAAAGCCCCAAACTTCTAGATAGGTTCTTTTCAGCTTTCAGCAGCCCTAGGGAAGTTCTTTAGAGAAATGTGAGTCTTTTTCTTGGTGCTCTTGTCTATGTCCAGCTAACCAACGAGATGAGGATGGTCATTGTCATTTTCTGAGCTGCGAACGGGCAGAAAGGTGAGAAAATGTCGGATTTTGACCATTTGTGCTGACCTTTCAATTTCAACGTACCTCTCTATAACATGACCCAGCTGTAATGTCAGCGGTCGCATTGGTTTCATATTTGGTTTGCTTGTAGGGCGCTGGCACCCACAATCAGCGACCCTAAAACTTTGGCACTGCTGCGAATAGTTTAGTCGCAAAGTGAAGATTCACGGGTAAAAAGCCCCAAACTTCTAGATAGGTTCTCTTTCAGCTTTCAGCAGCCCTGGGTGAGTTCTTTAGAGAAATGTGTGTCTTTTTCATGGTGCTATTTTCTATGTCCAGCTATACAACGAGATGAGGATGGTCATTGTCATTTTCTGAGCTGCGAACGGGCAGTAAGGTGAGAAAATGTCGGATTTTGACCATTTGTGCTGACCTTTCAATTTCAACGTACCTCTCTATAACATAACCCAGCTGTAATTTTAGTGGTCGCATTGGTTTGATTTTTGGTTTGCTTGTAGGGCGCTGGCACCCGCATTCAGTGACCCAGAATTTTTGGCACTGCTGTGAATAGTTTAGTCGCAAAGTGAAGATTCACGAGTAAAAAGCCCCAAACTTCTAGATAGGTTCTTTTTCAGCTTTCAGCAGCCCTGGGCAAGTTCTTTAGAGAAATGTGGCTCTTTTTCTTGGTGCTCTTGTCTATGTCCAGCTAGACAACGAGATGAGGATGGTCATTGTCATTTTCTGAGCTGCGACCGGGCAGAAAGGTGAGAAAATGTCTGATTTTGACCATTTGTGCTGACCTTTCAATTTCAACGTACCTCTCTATAACATAACCAAGCTGTAATTTCAGTGGTCGCATTGGTTTCATTTTTGGGTTGCTTGTAGGGCGCTGGCACCCGCATTCAGAGGCCCAGAAAATTTGGCACTGCTGTGAATAGTTTAGTCGCAAAGTGAAGATTCACGGGTAAAAAGCCCCAAACTTCTAGATAGGTTCTTTTCAGCTTTCAGCAGCCCTAGGGAAGTTCTTTAGAGAAATGTGAGTCTTTTTCTTGGTGCTCTTGTCTATGTCCAGCTAACCAACGAGATGAGGATGGTCATTGTCATTTTCTGAGCTGCGAACGGGCAGAAAGGTGAGAAAATGTCGGATTTTGACCATTTGTGCTGACCTTTCAATTTCAACGTACCTCTCTATAACATGACCCAGCTGTAATGTCAGCGGTCGCATTGGTTTCATATTTGGTTTGCTTGTAGGGCGCTGGCACCCACAATCAGTGACCCTAAAAATTTGGCACTGCTGCGAATAGTTTAGTCGCAAAGTGAAGATTCACGGGTAAAAAGCCCCAAACTTCTAGATAGGTTCTTTTTCAGCTTTCAGCAGCCCTGGGCGAGTTCTTTAGAGAAATGTGGGTCTTTTTCGTGGTGCTCTTGTCTATGTCCAGCTACAAAACGAGATGACGATGGTCATTGTCATTTTCTGAGCTGTGAACGGGCAGAAAGGTGAGAAAATGTCGGATTTTGACCATTTGTGCTGACCTTTCAATTTCAACGTACCTCTCTATAACATGACCCAGCTGTATTTTCAGTGGTCGCATTGGTTTCATTTTTGGTTTGCTTGTAGGGCGCTGGCACCCGCATTCAGTGACCCAGAAAATTTGGCACTGCTGTGAATAGTTTAGTCGCATAGTGAAGATTCACGGGTAAAAAGCCCCAAACTTCTAGATAGGTTCTTTTTCAGCTTTCAGCAGCCCTGGGTGAGTTCTTTAGAGAAATGTGGGTCTTTTTCATGGTGCTATTTTCTATGTCCAGCTACACAACGAGATGAGGATGGTCATTGTCATTTTCTAAGCTGCGAACGGGCAGAAAGGTGAGAAAATGTCGGATTTTGACCATTTGTGCTGACCTTTCAATTTCAACGTACCTCTCTATAACATGACCCAGCTGTAATTTCAGTGGTCGCATTGGTTTCATTTTTGGTTTGCTTGTAGGGCGCTTGCACCCGCATTCAGAGACCCAGAAAATTTGGCACTGCTGTGAATAGTTTAGTCGCAAAGTGAAGATTCACGGGTAAAAAGCCCCAAACTTCTAGATAGGTTCTTTTTCAGCTTTCAGCAGCCCTAGGCAAGTTCTTTAGAGAAATGTGAGTCTTTTTCTTGGTGCTCTTGTCTATGTCCAGCTAACCAACGAGATGGGGATGGTCATTGTCATTTTCTGAGCTACGAACGGGCAGAAAGGTGAGAAAATGTCGGATTTTGACCATTTGTGCTGACCTTTCAATTTCAACGTACCTCTCTATAACATGACCCAGCTGTAATGTCAGCGGTCACATTGGTTTCATATTTGGTTTGCTTGTAGGGCGCTGGCACCCACAATCAGTGACCCTAAAAATTTGGCACTGCTGTGAATAGTTTAGTCGCAAAGTGAAGATTCACGGGTAAAAAGCCCCAAACTTCTAGATAGGTTCTTTTTCAGCTTTCAGCAGCCCTGGGCGAGTTCTTTAGAGAAATGTGGGTCTTTTTCGTGGTGCTCTTGTCTATGTCCAGCTACAAAACGAGATGAGGATGGTCATTGTCATTTTCTGAGCTGTGAACGGGCAGAAAGGTGAGAAAATGTCGGATTTTGACCATTTGTGCTGACCTTTCAATTTCAACGTACCTCTCTATAACATGACCCAGCTGTATTTTCAGTGGTCGCATTGGTTTCATTTTTGGTTTGCTTGTAGGGCGCTGGCACCCGCATTCAGTGACCCAGAAAATTTGGCACTGATGTGAATAGTTTAGTCGCAAAGTGAAGATTCACGGGTAAAAAGCCCCAAACTTCTAGATAGGTTCTTTTTCAGCTTTCAGCAGCCCTGGGTGAGTTCTTTAGAGAAATGTGGGTCTTTTTAATGGTGCTATTTTCTATGTCCAGCTACACAACGAGATGAGGATGGTCATTGTCATTTTCTAAGCTGCGAACGGGCAGAAAGGTGAGAAAATGTCTGATTTTGACCATTTGTGCTGACCTTTCAATTTCAACGTACCTCTCTATAACATGACCCAGCTGTAATTTCAGTGGTCGCATTGGTTTCATTTTTGGTTTGCTTGTAGGGCGCTGGCACCCGCATTCAGAGACCCAGAAAATTTGGCACTGCTGTGAATAGGTCAGTCGCAAAGTGAAGATTCACGGGTAAAAAGCCCCAAACTTCTAGATAGGTTCTTTTTCAGCTTTCAGCAGCCCTAGGAAAGTTCTTTAGAGAAATGTGAGTCTTTTTCTTGGTGCTCTTGTCTATGTCCAGCTAACCAACGAGATGAGGATGGTCATTGTCATTTTCTGAGCTGCGAACGGGCAGAAAGGTGAGAAAATGTCGGATTTTGACCATTTGTGCTGACCTTTCAATTTCAACGTACCTCTCTATAACATGACCCAGCTGTAATTTCAGTGGTCGTATTGGTTTCATTTTTGGTTTGCTTGTAGGGCGCTGGCACCCGCATTCAGAGACCCAGAAAATTTGGCACTGCTGTGAATAGTTTAGTCGCAAAGTGAAGATTCACGGGTAAAAAGCCCCAAACTTCTAGATAGGTTCTTTTTCAGCTTTCAGCAGCCCTAGGCAAGTTCTTTAGAGAAATGTGAGTCTTTTTCTTGGTGCTCTTGTCTATGTCCAGCTAACCAACGAGATGAGGATGGTCAGTGTCATTTTCTGAGCTGCGAACGGGCAGAAAGGTGAGAAAATGTCGGATTTTGATCATTTGTGCTGACCTTTCAATTTCAACGTACCTCTCTATAACATGACCCAGCTGTAATGTCAGCCGTCGCATTGGTTTCATATTTGGTTTGCTTGTAGGGCGCTGGCACCCGCATTCAGTGACCCAGAAAATTTGGCACTGCTGTGAATAGTTTAGTCGCAAAGTGAAGATTCACGGGTAAAAAGCCCCAAACTTCTAGATAGGTTCTTTTTCAGCTTTCAGCAGCCCTGGGCGAGTTCTTTAGAGAAATGTGGGTCTTTTTCTTGGTGCTCTTGTCTATGTCCAGCTACAAAACGAGATGAGGATGGTCATTGTCATTTTCTGAGCTGTGAACGGGCAGAAAGGTGAGAAAATGTCGGATTTTGACCATTTGTGCTGACCTTTCAATTTCAACGTACCTCTCTATAACATGACCCAGCTGTATTTTCAGTGGTCGCATTGGTTTCATTTTTGGTTTGCTTGTAGGGCGCTGGCACCCGCATTCAGTGACCCAGAAAATTTGGCACTGCTGTGAATAGTTTAGTCGCAAAGTGAAGATTCACGGGTAAAAAGCTCCAAACTTCTAGATAGGTTCTTTTTCAGCTTTCAGCAGCCCTGGGTGAGTTCTTTAGAGAAATGTGTGTCTTTTTCATGGTGCTATTTTCTATGTCCAGCTACACAACGAGATGAGGATGGTCATTGTCATTTTCTAAGCTGCGAACGGGCAGAAAGGTGAGAAAATGTCGGATTTTGACCATTTGTGCTGACCTTTCAATTTCAACGTACCTCTCTATAACATGACCCAGCTGTAATTTCAGTGGTCGCATTGGTTTCATTTTTGGTTTGCTTGTAGAGCGCTGGTACCCGCATTCAGAGACCCAGAAAATTTGGCACTGCTGTGAATAGTTTAGTCGCAAAGTGAAGATTCACGGGTAAAAAGCCCCAAACTTCTAGATAGGTTCTTTTTCAGCTTTCAGCAGCCCTGGGCGAGTTCTTTAGAGAAATGTGGGTCTTTTTCTTGGTGCTCTTGTCTATGTCCAGCTATAAAACGAGATGAGGATGGTCATTGTCATTTTCTGAGCTGCGAACGGGCAGAAAGGTGAGAAAATGTCGGATTTTGACCATTTGTGCTGACCTTTCAATTTCAACGTACCTCTCTATCACATGACCCAGCTGTATTTTCAGTGGTCGCATTGGTTTCATTTTTGGTTTGCTTGTAGGGCGCTGGCACCCGCATTCAGTGACCCAGAAAATTTGGTACGGCTGTGAATAGTTTAGTCGCAAAGTGAAGATTCACGGGTAAAAAGCCCCAAACTTCTAGATAGGTTCTTTTTCAGCTTTCAGCAGCCCTGGGTGAATTCTTTAGAGAAATGTGGCTCTTTTTCATGGTGCTATTTTCTATGTCCAGCTACACAACGAGATGAGGATGGTCATTGTCATTTTCTAAGCTGCGAACGGGCAGAAAGGTGAGAAAATGTCGGATTTTGACCATTTGTGCTGACCTTTCAATTTCAACGTACCTCTCTATAACATGACACAGCTGTAATTTCAGTGGTCGCATTGGTTTCATTTTTGGTTTGCTTGTAGGGCGCTGGCACCCGCATTCAGTGACCCAGAAGAGTTGGCACTGCTGTGAATATTTTAGTCGCAAAGTGAAGATTCACGGGTAAAAAGCCCCAAACTTCTAGATAGGTTCTTTTTCAGCTTTCAGCAGCCCTGGGCGAGTTCTTTAGAGAAATGTGGGTCTTTTTCTTGGTGCTCTTGTCTATGTCCAGCAACACAACGAGATGAGGATGGTCATTGTCATTTTCTGAGCTGCGAACGGGCAGAAGGTGAGAAAATGTCGGATTTTGACCATTTGTGCTGACCTTTTAATTTCAACGTACCTCTCTATAACATGACCCAGCTGTAATGTCAGCGGTCGCATTGGTTTCATATTTGGTTTGCTTGTAGGGCGCTGGCACCCACAATCAGTGAGCCTAAAAATTTGGCACTGCTGTGAATAGTTTAGTCGCAAAGTGAAGATTCACGGGTAAAAAGCCCCAAACTTCTAGATAGGTTCTTTTTCAGCTTTCAGCAGCCCTGGGCGAGTTCTTTAGAGAAATGTGGGTCTTTTTCGTGGTGCTCTTGTCTATGTCCAGCTACAAAACGAGATGAGGATGGTCATTGTCATTTTCTGAGCTGTGAACGGGCAGAAAGGTGAGAAAATGTCGGATTTTGACCATTTGTGCTGACCTTTCAATTTCAACGTACCTCTCTATAACATGACCCAGCTGTATTTTCAGTGGTCGCATTGGTTTCATTTTTGGTTTGCTTGTAGGGCGCTGGCACCCGCATTCAGTGACCCAGAAAATTTGGCACTGCTGTGAATAGTTTAGTCGCAAAGTGAAGATTCACGGGTAAAAAGCCCCAAACTTCTAGATAGGTTCTTTTTCAGCTTTCAGCAGCCCTGGGTGAGTTCTTTAGAGAAATGTGGGTCTTTTTCATGGTGCTATTTTCTATGTCCAGCTACACAACGAGATGAGGATGGTCATTGTCATTTTCTAAGCTGCGAACGGGCAGAAAGGTGAGAAAATGTCGGATTTTGACCATTTGTGCTGACCTTTCAATTTCAACGTACCTCTCTATAACATGACCCAGCTGTAATTTCAGTGGTCGCATTGGTTTCATTTTTGGTTTGCTTGTAGGGCGCTGGCACCCGCATTCAGAGGCCCAGAAAATTTGGCACTGCTGTGAATAGTTTAGTCGCAAAGTGAAGATTCACGGGTAAAAAGCCCCAAACTTCTAGATAGGTTCTTTTTCAGCTTTCAGCAGCCCTAGGCAAGTTCTTTAGAGAAATGTGAGTCTTTTTCTTGGTGCTCTTGTCTATGTCCAGCTAACCAACGAGATGAGGATGGTCATTGTCATTTTCTGAGCTGCGAACGGGCAGAAAGGTGAGAAAATGTCTGATTTTGACCATTTGTGCTGACCTTTCAATTTCAACGTACCTCTCTATAACATGACCCAGCTGTAATGTCAGCGGTCGCATTGGTTTCATATTTGGTTTGCTTGTAGGGCGCTGGCACCCACAATCAGTGACCCTAAAAATTTGGCACTGCTGTGAATAGTTTAGTCGCAAAGTGAAGATTCACGGGTAAAAAGCCCCAAACTTCTAGATAGGTTCTTTTTCAGCTTTCAGCAGCCCTAGGCAAGTTCTTTAGAGAAATGTGAGTCTTTTTCTTGGTGCTCTTGTCTATGTCCAGCTATACAACGAGATGAGGATGGTCATTGTCATTTTCTGAGCTGCGAACGGGCAGAAAGGTGAGAAAATGTCGGATTTTGACCATTTGTGCTGACCTTTCAATTTCAACGTACCTCTCTATAACATGACCCAGCTGTAATTTCAGTGGTCGCATTGGTTTCATTTTTGGTTTGCTTGTAGGGCGCTGGCACCCGCATTCAGAGACCCAGAAAATTTGGCACTGCTGTGAATAGTTTAGTCGCAAAGTGAAGATTCACGGGTAAAAAGCCCCAAACTTCTAGATAGGTTCTTTTTCAGCTTTCAGCAGCCCTAGGCAAGTTCTTTAGAGAAATGTGAGTCTTTTTCTTGGTGCTCTTGTCTATGTCCAGCTAACCAACGAGATGAGGATGGTCATTGTCATTTTCTGAGCTGCGAACGGGCAGAAAGGTGAGAAAATGTCGGATTTTGACCATTTGTGCTGACCTTTCAATTTCAACGTACCTCTCTATAACATGACCCAGCTGTAATGTCAGCGGTCGCATTGGTTTCATATTTGGTTTGCTTGTAGGGCGCTGGCACCCACAATCAGTGACCCTAAAAATTTGGCACTGCTGTGAATAGTTTAGTCGCAAAGTGAAGATTCACGGGTAAAAAGCCCCAAACTTCTAGATAGGTTCTTTTTCAGCTTTCAGCAGCCCTGGGCGAGTTCTTTAGAGAAATGTGGGTCTTTTTCATGGTGCTATTTTCTATGTCCAGCTACACAACGAGATGAGGATGGTCATTGTCATTTTCTAAGCTGCGAACGGGCAGAAAGGTGAGAAAATGTCGGATTTTGACCATTTGTGCTGACCTTTCAATTTCAACGTACCTCTCTATAACATGACCCAGCTGTAATTTCAGTGGTAGCATTGGTTTCATTTTTGGTTTGCTTGTAGGGCGCTGGCACCCGCATTCAGAGACCCAGACAATTTGGCACTGCTGTGAATAGTTTAGTCGCAAAGTGAAGATTCACGGGTAAAAAGCCCCAAACTTCTAGATAGGTTCTTTTTCAGCTTTCAGCAGCCCTGGGTGAGTTCTTTAGAGAAATGTGGGTCTTTTTCATGGTGCTATTTCTATGTTCAGCTATACAACGAGATGAGGATGGTCATTGTCATTTTCTGAGCTGTGAACGGGCAGAAAGGTGAGAAAATGTCGGATTTTGACCATTTGTGCAGACCTTTCAATTTCAGCGTACCTCTCTATAACATCACCCAGCGGTAATTTTAGTGGTCGCATTGGTTTGATTTTTGGTTTGCTTGTAGGGCGCTGGCACCCGCATTCATGGACCCAGAAAATTTGGCACTGCTGTGAATAGTTTAGTCGCAAAGTGAAGATTCACGGCTAAAAAGCCCCAAACTTCTAGATAGGTTCTTTTTCAGCTTTGAGCAGCCCTGGGCGAGTTCTTTAGAGAAATGTGGCTCTTTTTCTTGGTGCTCTTGTCTATGTCCAGCTAGACAACGAGATGAGGATGGTCATTGTCATTTTCTGAGCTGCGACCGGGCAGAAAGGTGAGAAAATGTCTGATTTTGACCATTTGTGCTGACCTTTCAATTTCAACGTACCTCTCTATAACATGACCCAGCTGTAATTTCAGTGGTCGCATTGGTTTCATTTTTGGTTTGCTTGTAGGGCGCTGGCACCCGCATTCAGTGACCCAGAAAATTTGGCACTGCTGTGAATAGTTTAGTCGCAAAGTGAAGATTCACGGGTAAAAAGCCCCAAACTTCTAGATAGGTTCTTTTTCAGCTTTCAGCAGCCCTGGGCGAGTTCTTTAGAGAAATGTGGGTCTTTTTCTTGGTGCTCTTGTCTATGGCCAGCTAACCAACGAGATGAGGATGGTCATTGTCATTTTCTGAGCTGCGAACGGGCAGAAAGGTGAGAAAATGTCGGATTTTGACCACTTGTGCTGACCTTTCAATTTCAACGTACCTCTCTATAACATGACCCAGCTGTATTTTCAGTGGTCGCATTGGTTTCATTTTTGGCTTGCTTGTAGGGCGCTGGCACCCGCATTCAGTGACCCAGAAAATTTGGCACTGCTGTGAATAGTTTAGTCGCAAAGTGAAGATTCACGGGTAAAAAGCCCCAAACTTCTAGATAGGTTCTTTTTCAGCTTTCAGCAGCCCTGGGCGAGTTCTTTAGAGAAATGTGACTCTTTTTCATGGTGCTCTTGTCTATGTCCAGGTAACCAACGAGATGAGAATGGTCATTGTCATTTTCTAAGCTGCGAACGGGCAGTAAGGTGAGAAAATGTCGGATTTTGACCATTTGTGCTGACCTTCCAATTTCAACGTACCTCTCTATAACATGACCCAGCTGTAATGTGAGCGGTCGCATTGGTTTCATATTTGGTTTGCTTGTAGGGCGCTGGCACCCACAATTAGTGACCCTAAAAATTTGGCACTGCTGTGAATAGTTTAGTCGCAAAGTGAAGATTCACGGGTAAAAAGCTCCAAACTTCTAGATAGGTTCTTTTCCAGCTTTCAGCAGCCCTGGGCGAGTTCTTTAGAGAAATGTGGGTCTTTTTCTTGGTGCTCTTGTCTATGTCCAGCTATACAACGAGATGAGGATGGTCATTGTCATTTTCTTAGCTGCGAACGGGCAGAAAGGTGAGAAAATGTCGGATTTTGACCATTTGTGCTGACCTTTCAATTTCCACGTACTTCTCTATAACATGACCCAGCTGTAATTTCAGTGGTCGCATTGGTTTGATTTTTGGTTTGCTTGTAGGGCGCTGGCACCCGCATTGAGTGACCCAGAAAATTTGGCACTGCTGTGAATATTTTAGTCGCAAAGTGAAGATTCACGGGTAAAAAGCCCCAAACTTCTAGATAGGTTCTTTTTCAGCTTTCAGCAGCCCTGGGCGAATTCTTTAGAGAAATGTGAGTCTTTTTCTTGGTGCTCTTGTCTATGTCCAGCTTACCAACGAGATGAGGATGGTCATTGTCATCTTCTAAGCTGCGAACGGGCAGAAAGGTGAGAAAATGTCGGATTTTGACCATTTGTGCTGACCTTTCAATTTCAACGTACCTCTCTATAACATGACCCAGCTGTAATTTCAGTGGTCGCATTGGTTTGATTTTTGGTTTGCTTGTAGGGCGCTGGCACCCGCATTCAGTGACCCAGAAAATTTGGCACTGCTGTGAACGGTTTAGTCGCAAAGTGAAGATTCACGGGTAAAAAGCCCCAAACTTCTAGATAGGTTCTTTTTCAGCTTTCAGCAGCCCTGGGCGAGTTCTTTAGAGAAATGTGACTCTTTTTCATGGTGCTCTTGTCTATGTCCAGCTAACCAACGAGATGAGGATGGTCATTGTCATTTTCTAAGCTGCGAACGGGCAGAAAGGTGAGAAAATGTCGGACTTTGACCATTTGTGCTGACCTTCCAATTTTAACGTACCTCTCTATAACATGACCCAGCTGTAATGTCAGCGGTCGCATTGGTTTCATATTTGGTTTGCTTGTAGGGCGCTGGCACCCACAATCAGTGACCCTAAAAATTTGGCACTGCTGTGAATAGTTTAGTCGCAAAGTGAAGATTCACGGGTAAAAAGCCCCAAACTTCTAGATAGGTTATTTTCCAGCTTTCAGCAGCCCTGGGCGAGTTCTTTAGAGAAATGTGGGTGTTTTTCTTGGTGCTCTTGTCTATGTCCAGCTATACAACGAGATGAGCATGGTCATTGTCATTTTCTGAGCTGCAAACGGGCAGAAAGGTGAGAAAATGTCGGATTTTGACCATTTGTGCTGACCTTTCAATTTCAACGTACCTCTCTATAACATGACCCAGCTGTAATTTCAGTGGTCGCATTGGTTTGATTTTTGGTTTGCTTGTAGGGCGCTGGCACCCGCATTCAGTGGGTCAGAAAATTTGGCACTGCTGTGTATAGTTTAGTCGCAAAGTAAAGATTCACGGGTAAAAAGCCCCAAACTTCTAGATAGGTTCTTTTTCAGCTTTCAGCAGCCCTGGGCGAGTTCTTTAGAGAAATGTGGGTCTTTTACATGGTGCTATTTTCTATGTCCAGCTACACAACGAGATGAGGATGGTCATTGTCATTTTCTGAGCTGCGAACGGGCAGAAAGGTGAGAAAATGTCGGATTTTGACCATTTGTGCTGACCTTTCAATTTCAACGTACCTCTCTATAACATGACCCAGGTGTATTTTCAGTGGTCGCATTGGTTTGATTTTTGGTTTGCTTGTAGGGCGCTGGCACCCGCATTCAGTGACCCAGAAAATTTGGCACTGCTGTGAATAGCTTAGTCGCAAAGTGAAGATTCACGAGTAAAAAGCCCCAAACTTCTAGATAGGTTCTTTTTCAGCTTTCAGCAGCCCTGGGTGAGTTCTTTAGAGAAATGTGGCTCTTTTTCATGGTGCTATTTTCCATGTCCAGCTACACAACGAGATGAGGATGGTCATTGTCATTTTCTGAGCTGCGAACGGGCAGAAAGGTGAGAAAATGTCGGATTTTGACCATTTGTGCTGACCTTTCAATTTCAACGTACCTCTCTATAACATGACCCAGCTGTAATTTCAGTGGTCGCATTGGTTTCATTTTTGGTTTGCTTGTAGGGCGCTGGCACCCGCATTCAGTGACCCAGAAAATTTGGCACTGCTGTGAATAGTTTAGTCGCAAAGTGAAGATTCACGGGTAAAAAGCCCCAAACTTCTAGATAGGTTCTTTTTCAGCTTTCAGCAGCCCTGGGCGAGTTCTTTAGAGAAATGTGGGTCTTTTTCTTGGTGCTCTTGTCTATGTCCAGCTAACCAACGAGATGAGGATGGTCATTGTCATTTTCTAAGCTGCGAACGGGCAGAAAGGTGAGAAAATGTCGGACTTTGTCCATTTGTGCTGACCTTCCAATTTTAACGTACCTCTCTATAACATGACCCAGCTGTAATGTCAGCGGTCGCATTGGTTTCATATTTGGTTTGCTTGTAGGGCGCTGGCACCCACAATCAGTGACCCTAAAAATTTGGCACTGCTGTGAATAGTTTAGTCGCAAAGTGAACATTCATGGGTAAAAAGCCCCAAACTTCTTGATAGGTTATTTTCCAGCTTTCAGCAGCCCTGGGCGAGTTCTTTAGAGAAATGTGGGTCTTTTTCTTGGTGCTCTTGTCTATGTCCCGCTATACAACGAGATGAGGATGGTCATTGTCATTTTCTGAGCTGCGAACGGGCAGAAAGGTGAGAAAATGTCGGATTTTGACCATTTGTGCTGACCTTTCAATTTCAACGTACCTCTCTAAAACATGACCCAGCTGTAATTTCAGTGGTCGCATTGGTTTCATTTTTGGTTTGCTTGTAGGGCGCTGGCACCCGCATTCAGTGACCCAGAAAATTTGGCACTGCTGTGAATAGTTTAGTCGCAAAGTGAAGATTCACGGGTAAAAAGCCCCAAACTTCTAGATAGGTTCTTTTTCAGCTTTCAGCAGCCCTGGGTGAGTTCTTTAGAGAAATGTGGCTCTTTTTCATGGTGCTATTTTCTATGTCCAGCTACACAACGAGATGAGGATAGTCATTGTTATTTTCTGAGCTGCGAACGTCCAGAAAGGTTAGAAAATGTCGGATTTTGACCATTTGTGCTGACCTTTCAATTTCAACGTACCTCTCTATAACATGACCCAGCTGTAATTTCAGTGGTCGCATTGGTTTGATTTTTGGTTTGCTTGTAGGGCGCTGGCACCCGCATTCAGTGACCCAGAAAATGTGGCACTGCTGTGAATAGTTTAGTCGCAAAGTGAAGATTCACGGGTAAACAGCCCCAAACTTCTAGATAGGTTCTTTTTCAGCTTTCAGCAGCCCTGGGCGAGTTCTTTAGAGAAATGTGGGTCTTTTTCTTGGTGATCTTGTCTATGTCCAGCTATACAACGAGATGAGGATGGTCATTGTCATTTTCTGAGCTGCAAACGGGCAGAAAGGTGAGAAAATGTCGGATTTTGACCATTTGTGCTGACCTTTCAATTTCAACGTACCTCTCTATAACATGACCCAGCTGTAATTTCAGTGGTCGCATTGGTTTGATTTTTGGTTTGCTTGTAGGGCTCTGGCACCCGCATTCAGTGACCCTAAAAATTTGGCACTGCTGTGAATAATTTAGTCGCAAAGTGAAGATTCACGGGTAAAAAGCCCCAAACTTCTAGATAGGTTCTTTTTCAGCTTTCAGCAGCCCTGGGCGAGTTCTTTAGAGAAATGTGGGTCTTTTTCATGGTGCTATTTTCTATGTCCAGCTACACAACAAGATGAGGATGGTCATTGTCATTTTCTGAGCTGCGAACGGGCAGAAAGGTGAGAAAATGTCGGATTTTGACCATTTGTGCTGACCTTTCAATTTCAACGTACCTCTCTATAACATGACCCAGGTGTATTTTCAGTGTTCGCATTGGTTTCATATTTGGTTTGCTTGTAGGGCGCTGGCACCCACAATCAGTGACCCTAAAAATTTGGCACTGCTGTGAATAGTTTAGTCGCAAAGTGAAGATTCACGGGTAAAAAGCCCCAAACTTCTAGATAGGTTATTTTCCAGCTTTCAGCAGCCCTGGGCGAGTTCTTTAGAGAAATGTGGGTGTTTTTCTTGGTGCTCTTGTCTATGTCCAGCTATACAACGAGATGAGCATGGTCATTGTCATTTTCTGAGCTGCAAACGGGCAGAAAGGTGAGAAAATGTCGGATTTTGACCATTTGTGCTGACCTTTCAATTTCAACGTACCTCTCTATAACATGACCCAGCTGTAATTTCAGTGGTCGCATTGGTTTGATTTTTGGTTTGCTTGTAGGGCGCTGGCACCCGCATTCAGTGGGTCAGAAAATTTGGCACTGCTGTGTATAGTTTAGTCGCAAAGTAAAGATTCACGGGTAAAAAGCCCCAAACTTCTAGATAGGTTCTTTTTCAGCTTTCAGCAGCCCTGGGCGAGTTCTTTAGAGAAATGTGGGTCTTTTACATGGTGCTATTTTCTATGTCCAGCTACACAACGAGATGAGGATGGTCATTGTCATTTTCTGAGCTGCGAACGGGCAGAAAGGTGAGAAAATGTCGGATTTTGACCATTTGTGCTGACCTTTCAATTTCAACGTACCTCTCTATAACATGACCCAGGTGTATTTTCAGTGGTCGCATTGGTTTGATTTTTGGTTTGCTTGTAGGGCGCTGGCACCCGCATTCAGTGACCCAGAAAATTTGGCACTGCTGTGAATAGCTTAGTCGCAAAGTGAAGATTCACGAGTAAAAAGCCCCAAACTTCTAGATAGGTTCTTTTTCAGCTTTCAGCAGCCCTGGGTGAGTTCTTTAGAGAAATGTGGCTCTTTTTCATGGTGCTATTTTCCATGTCCAGCTACACAACGAGATGAGGATGGTCATTGTCATTTTCTGAGCTGCGAACGGGCAGAAAGGTGAGAAAATGTCGGATTTTGACCATTTGTGCTGACCTTTCAATTTCAACGTACCTCTCTATAACATGACCCAGCTGTAATTTCAGTGGTCGCATTGGTTTCATTTTTGGTTTGCTTGTAGGGCGCTGGCACCCGCATTCAGTGACCCAGAAAATTTGGCACTGCTGTGAATAGTTTAGTCGCAAAGTGAAGATTCACGGGTAAAAAGCCCCAAACTTCTAGATAGGTTCTTTTTCAGCTTTCAGCAGCCCTGGGCGAGTTCTTTAGAGAAATGTGGGTCTTTTTCTTGGTGCTCTTGTCTATGTCCAGCTAACCAACGAGATGAGGATGGTCATTGTCATTTTCTAAGCTGCGAACGGGCAGAAAGGTGAGAAAATGTCGGACTTTGTCCATTTGTGCTGACCTTCCAATTTTAACGTACCTCTCTATAACATGACCCAGCTGTAATGTCAGCGGTCGCATTGGTTTCATATTTGGTTTGCTTGTAGGGCGCTGGCACCCACAATCAGTGACCCTAAAAATTTGGCACTGCTGTGAATAGTTTAGTCGCAAAGTGAACATTCATGGGTAAAAAGCCCCAAACTTCTTGATAGGTTATTTTCCAGCTTTCAGCAGCCCTGGGCGAGTTCTTTAGAGAAATGTGGGTCTTTTTCTTGGTGCTCTTGTCTATGTCCCGCTATACAACGAGATGAGGATGGTCATTGTCATTTTCTGAGCTGCGAACGGGCAGAAAGGTGAGAAAATGTCGGATTTTGACCATTTGTGCTGACCTTTCAATTTCAACGTACCTCTCTAAAACATGACCCAGCTGTAATTTCAGTGGTCGCATTGGTTTCATTTTTGGTTTGCTTGTAGGGCGCTGGCACCCGCATTCAGTGACCCAGAAAATTTGGCACTGCTGTGAATAGTTTAGTCGCAAAGTGAAGATTCACGGGTAAAAAGCCCCAAACTTCTAGATAGGTTCTTTTTCAGCTTTCAGCAGCCCTGGGTGAGTTCTTTAGAGAAATGTGGCTCTTTTTCATGGTGCTATTTTCTATGTCCAGCTACACAACGAGATGAGGATAGTCATTGTTATTTTCTGAGCTGCGAACGTCCAGAAAGGTTAGAAAATGTCGGATTTTGACCATTTGTGCTGACCTTTCAATTTCAACGTACCTCTCTATAACATGACCCAGCTGTAATTTCAGTGGTCGCATTGGTTTGATTTTTGGTTTGCTTGTAGGGCGCTGGCACCCGCATTCAGTGACCCAGAAAATGTGGCACTGCTGTGAATAGTTTAGTCGCAAAGTGAAGATTCACGGGTAAACAGCCCCAAACTTCTAGATAGGTTCTTTTTCAGCTTTCAGCAGCCCTGGGCGAGTTCTTTAGAGAAATGTGGGTCTTTTTCTTGGTGATCTTGTCTATGTCCAGCTATACAACGAGATGAGGATGGTCATTGTCATTTTCTGAGCTGCAAACGGGCAGAAAGGTGAGAAAATGTCGGATTTTGACCATTTGTGCTGACCTTTCAATTTCAACGTACCTCTCTATAACATGACCCAGCTGTAATTTCAGTGGTCGCATTGGTTTGATTTTTGGTTTGCTTGTAGGGCTCTGGCACCCGCATTCAGTGACCCTAAAAATTTGGCACTGCTGTGAATAATTTAGTCGCAAAGTGAAGATTCACGGGTAAAAAGCCCCAAACTTCTAGATAGGTTCTTTTTCAGCTTTCAGCAGCCCTGGGCGAGTTCTTTAGAGAAATGTGGGTCTTTTTCATGGTGCTATTTTCTATGTCCAGCTACACAACAAGATGAGGATGGTCATTGTCATTTTCTGAGCTGCGAACGGGCAGAAAGGTGAGAAAATGTCGGATTTTGACCATTTGTGCTGACCTTTCAATTTCAACGTACCTCTCTATAACATGACCCAGGTGTATTTTCAGTGTTCGCATTGGTTTCATTTTTGGTTTGCTTGTAGGGCGCTGGCACCCGCATTCAGTGACCCAGAAAAGTTGGCACTGCTGTGAATATTTTAGTCGCAAAGTGAAGATTCACGGGTAAAAAGCCCCAAACTTCTAGATAGGTTCTTTTTCAGCTTTCAGCAGCCCTGGGCGAGTTCTTTAGAGAAATGTGGGTCTTTTTCTTGGTGCTCTTGTCTATGTCCAGCTACACAACGAGATGAGGATGGTCATTGTCATTTTCTGAGCTGCGAACGGGCAGAAAGGTGAGAAAATGTCGGATTTTGACCATTTGTGCTGACCTTTCAATTTCAACGTACCTCTCTATAACATGACCCAGCTGTATTTTCAGTGGTCGCATTGGTTTCATTTTTGGTTTGCTTGTAGGGCGCTGGCACCCGCATTCAGTGACCCTGAAAATGTGGCACTGCTGTGAATAGTTTAGTCGCAAAGTGAAGATTCACGGGTAAAAAGCCCCAAACTTCTAGATAGGTTCTTTTTCAGCTTTCAGCAGCCCTGGGCGAGTTCTTTAGAGAAATGTGGGTCTTTTTCTTGGTGCTCTTGTCTATGTCCAGCTATACAACGAGATGAGCATGGTCATTGTCATTTTCTAAGCTGCGAACGGGCAGAAAGGTGAGAAAATGTCGGACTTTGACCATTTGTGCTGATCTTCCAATTTTAACGTACCTCTCTATAACATGACCCAGCTGTAATGTCAGCGGTCGCATTGGTTTCATATTTGGTTTGCTTGTAGGGCGCTGGCACCCACAATCAGTGACCCTAAAAATTTGGCACTGCTGTGAATATTTCAGTCGCAAAGTGAAGATTCACGGGTAAAAAGCCCCAAACGTCTAGATAGGTTCTTTTTCAGCTTTCAGCAGCCCTGGGCGAGTTCTTTAGAGAAATGTGGGTCTTTTTCTTGGTGCTCTTGTCTATGTCCAGCTATACAACGAGATGAGCATGGTCATTGTCATTTTCTGAGCTGCAAACGGGCAGAAAGGTGAGAAAATGTGGGGTTTTGACCATTTGTGCTGACCTTTCAATTTCAACGTACCTCTCTATAACATGACCCAGCTGTAATTTCAGTGGTCGCATTGGTTTGATTTTTGGTTTGCTTGTAGGGCGCTGGCACCCGCATTCAGTGACCCAGAAAATTTGGCACTGCTGTGAATATTTTAGTCGCAAAGTGAAGATTCACGAGTAAAAAGCCCCACACTTCTAGATAGGTTCTTTTTCAGCTTTCAGCAGCCCTGGGTGAGTTCTTTAGAGAAATGTGGCTCTTTTTCATGGTGCTATTTTCTATGTCCAGCTATACAACGAGATGAGGATGGTCATTGTCATTTTCTGAGCTGCGAACGGGCAGAAAGGTGAGAAAATGTCGGATTTTGACCATTTGTGCTGACCTTTCAATTTCAACGTACCTCTCTATAACATGACCCAGCTGTAATTTCAGTGGTCGCATTGGTTTCATTTTTGGTTTGCTTGTAGGGCGCTGGCACCCGCATTGAGTGACTCAGAAAATTTGGCACTGCTGTGAATATTTTAGTCGCAAAGTGAAGATTCACGGGTAAAAAGCCCCAAACTTCTAGATAGGTTCTTTTTCAGCTTTCAGCAGCCCTGGGCGAGTTCTTTAGAGAAATGTGGGTCTTTTTCTTGGTGCTCTTGTCTATGTCCAGCTAACCAACAAGATGAGGATGGTCATTGTCATTTTTTAAGCTGCGAACGGGCAGAAAGGTGAGAAAATGTCGGACTTTGACCATTTGTGCTGACCTTCCAATTTTAACGTACCTCTCTATAACATGACCCAGCTGTAATGTCAGCGGTCGCATTGGTTTCATATTTGGTTTGCTTGTAGGGCGCTGGCACCCACAATCAGTGACCCTAAAAATTTGGCACTGCTGTGAATAGTTTAGTCGCAAAGTGAAGATTCACGGGTAAAAAGCCCCAAACTTCTTGATAGGTTATTTTCCAGCTTTCAGCAGCCCTGGGCGAGTTCTTTAGAGAAATGTGGGTCTTTTTCTTGGTGCTCTTGTCTATGTCCCGCTATACAACGAGATGAGGATGGTCATTGTCATTTTCTGAGCTGCGAACGGGCAGAAAGGTGAGAAAATGTCGGATTTTGACCATTTGTGCTGACCTTTCAATTTCAACGTACCTCTCTATAACATGACCCAGCTGTAATTTCAGTGGTCGCATTGGTTTGATTTTTGGTTTGCTTGTAGGGCGCTGGCACCCGCATTCAGTGACCCAGAAAATGTGGCACTGCTGTGAATAGTTTAGTCGCAAAGTGAAGATTCACGGGTAAACAGCCCCAAACTTCTAGATAGGTTCTTTTTCAGCTTTCAGCAGCCCTGGGCGAGTTCTTTAGAGAAATGTGGGTCTTTTTCTTGGTGATCTTGTCTATGTCCAGCTATACAACGAGATGAGGATGGTCATTGTCATTTTCTGAGCTGCAAACGGGCAGAAAGGTGAGAAAATGTCGGATTTTGACCATTTGTGCTGACCTTTCAATTTCAACGTACCTCTCTATAACATGACCCAGCTGTAATTTCAGTGGTCGCATTGGTTTGATTTTTGGTTTGCTTGTAGGGCGCTGGCACCCGCATTCAGTGACCCAGAAAATTTGGCACTGCTGTGAATAGTTTAGTCGCAAAGTGAAGATTCACGGGTAAAAAGCCCCAAACTTCTAGATAGGTTCTTTTTCAGCTTTCAGCAGCCCTGGGCGAGTTCTTTAGAGAAATGTGGGTCTTTTTCATGGTGCTATTTTCTATGTCCAGCTACACAACAAGATGAGGATGGTCATTGTCATTTTCTGAGCTGCGAACGGGCAGAAAGGTGAGAAAATGTCGGATTTTGACCATTTGTGCTGACCTTTCAATTTCAACGTACCTCTCTATAACATGACCCAGGTGTATTTTCAGTGGTCGCATTGGTTTCATTTTTGGTTTGTTTGTAGGGCGCTGGCACCCGCATTCAGTGACCCAGAAAAGTTGGCACTGCTGTGAATATTTTAGTCGCAAAGTGAAGATTCACGGGTAAAAAGCCCCAAACTTCTAGATAGGTTCTTTTTCAGCTTTCAGCAGCCCTGGGCGAGTTCTTTAGAGAAATGTGGGTCTTTTTCTTGGTGCTCTTGTCTATGTCCAGCTACACAACGAGATGAGGATGGTTATTGTCATTTTCTGAGCTGCGAACGGGCAGAAAGGTGAGAAAATGTCGGATTTTGACCATTTGTGCTGACCTTTCAATTTCAACGTACCTCTCTATAACATGACCCAGCTGTATTTTCAGTGGTCGCATTGGTTTCATTTTTTGTTTGCTTGTAGGGCGCTGGCACCCGCATTCAGTGACCCTGAAAATGTGGCACTGCTGTGAATAGTTTAGTCGCAAAGTGAAGATTCACGGGTAAAAAGCCCCAAACTTCTAGATAGGTTCTTTTTCAGCTTTCAGCAGCCCTGGGCGAGTTCTTTAGAGAAATGTGGGTCTTTTTCTTGGTGCTCTTGTCTATGTCCAGCTATACAACGAGATGAGCATGGTCATTGTCATTTTCTAAGCTGCGAACGGGCAGAAAGGTGAGAAAATGTCGGACTTTGACCATTTGTGCTGATCTTCCAATTTTAACGTACCTCTCTATAACATGACCCAGCTGTAATGTCAGCGGTCGCATTGGTTTCATATTTGGTTTGCTTGTAGGGCGCTGGCACCCACAATTAGTGACCCTAAAAATTTGGCACTGCTGTGAATATTTCAGTCGCAAAGTGAAGATTCACGGGTAAAAAGCCCCAAACGTCTAGATAGGTTCTTTTTCAGCTTTCAGCAGCCCTGGGCGAGTTCTTTAGAGAAATGTGGGTCTTTTTCTTGGTGCTCTTGTCTATGTCCAGCTATACAACGAGATGAGCATGGTCATTGTCATTTTCTGAGCTGCAAACGGGCAGAAAGGTGAGAAAATGTGGGGTTTTGACCATTTGTGCTGACCTTTCAATTTCAACGTACCTCTCTATAACATGACCCAGCTGTAATTTCAGTGGTCGCATTGGTTTGATTTTTGGTTTGCTTGTAGGGCGCTGGCACCCGCATTCAGTGACCCAGAAAATTTGGCACTGCTGTGAATAGCTCAGTCGCAAAGTGAAGATTCACGAGTAAAAAGCCCCACACTTCTAGATAGGTTCTTTTTCAGCTTTCAGCAGCCCTGGGTGAGTTCTTTAGAGAAATGTGGCTCTTTTTCATGGTGCTATTTTCTATGTCCAGCTATACAACGAGATGAGGATGGTCATTGTCATTTTCTGAGCTGCGAACGGGCAGAAAGGTGAGAAAATGTCGGATTTTGACCATTTGTGCTGACCTTTCAATTTCAACGTACCTCTCTATAACATGACCCAGCTGTAATTTCAGTGGTCGCATTGGTTTCATTTTTGGTTTGCTTGTAGGGCGCTGGCACCCGCATTGAGTGACCCAGAAAATTTGGCACTGCTGTGAATATTTTAGTCGCAAAGTGAAGATTCACGGGTAAAAAGCCCCAAACTTCTAGATAGGTTCTTTTTCAGCTTTCAGCAGCCCTGGGCGAGTTCTTTAGAGAAATGTGGGTCTTTTTCTTGGTGCTCTTGTCTATGTCCAGCTAACCAACAAGATGAGGATGGTCATTGTCATTTTCTAAGCTGCGAACGGGCAGAAAGGTGAGAAAATGTCGGACTTTGACCATTTGTGCCGACCTTCCAATTTTAACGTACCTCTCTATAACATGACCCAGCTGTAATGTCAGCGGTCGCATTGGTTTCATATTTGGTTTGCTTGTAGGGCGCTGGCACCCACAATCAGTGACCCTAAAAATTTGGCACTGCTGTGAATAGTTTAGTCGCAAAGTGAAGATTCACGGGTAAAAAGCCCCAAACTTCTTGATAGGTTATTTTCCAGCTTTCAGCAGCCCTGGGCGAGTTCTTTAGAGAAATGTGGGTCTTTTTCTTGGTGCTCTTGTCTATGTCCCGCTATACAACGAGATGAGGATGGTCATTGTCATTTTCTGAGCTGCGAACGGGCAGAAAGGTGAGAAAATGTCGGATTTTGACCATTTGTGCTGACCTTTCAATTTCAACGTACCTCTCTAAAACATGACCCAGCTGTAATTTCAGTGGTCGCATTGGTTTCATTTTTGGTTTGCTTGTAGGGCGCTGGCACCCGCATTCAGTGACCCAGAAAATTTGGCACTGCTGTGAATAGTTTAGTCGCAAAGTGAAGATTCACGGGTAAAAAGCCCCAAACTTCTAGATAGGTTCTTTTTCAGCTTTCAGCAGCCCTGGGTGAGTTCTTTAGAGAAATGTGGCTCTTTTTCATGGTGCTATTTTCTATGTCCAGCTACACAACGAGATGAGGATGGTCATTGTTATTTTCTGAGCTGCGAACGTGCAGAAAGGTGAGAAAATGTCTGATTTTGACCATTTGTGCTGACCTTTCAATTTCAACGTACCTCTCTATAACATGACCCAGCTGTAATTTCAGTGGTCGCATTGGTTTGATTTTTGGATTGCTTGTAGGGCGCTGGCACCCGCATTCAGTGACCCAGAAAATGTGGCACTGCTGTGAATAGTTTAGTCGCAAAGTGAAGATTCACGGGTAAAAAGCCCCAAACTTCTAGATAGGTTCTTTTTCAGCTTTCAGCAGCCCTGGGCGAGTTCTTTAGAGAAATGTGGGTCTTTTTCTTGGTGATCTTGTCTATGTCCAGCTATACAACGAGATGAGCATGGTCATTGTCATTTTCTGAGCTGCAAACGGGCAGAAAGGTGAGAAAATGTCGGATTTTGACCATTTGTGCTGACCTTTCAATTTCAACGTACCTCTCTATAACATGACCCAGCTGTAATTTCAGTGGTCGCATTGGTTTCATTTTTGGTTTGCTTGTAGGGCGCTGGCACCCGCATTCAGAGACCCAGAAAATTTGGCACTGCTGTGAATAGTTTAGTCGCAAAGTGAAGATTAACGGGTAAAAAGCCCCAAACTTCTAGATAGGTTCTTTATCAGCTTTCAGCAGCCCTGGGTGAGTTCTTTAGAGAAATGTGGGTCTTTTTCATGGTGCTATTTTCTATGTCCAGCTACACAACGAGATGAGGATGGTCATTGTCATTTTCTAAGCTGCGAACGGGCAGAAAGGTGAGAAAATGTCGGATTTTGACCATTTGTGCTGACCTTTCAATTTCAACGTACCTCTCTATAACATGACCCAGCTGAAATTTCAGTGGTAGCATTGGTTTCATTTTTGGTTTGCTTGTAGGGCGCTGGCACCCGCATTCAGAGACCCAGACAATTTGGCACTGCTGTGAATAGTTTAGTCGCAAAGTGAAGATTCACGGGTAAAAAGCCCCAAACTTCTAGATAGGTTCTTTTTCAGCTTTCAGCAGCCCTGGGTGAGTTCTTTAGAGAAATGTGTGTCTTTTTCATGGTGGTATTTTCTATGTTCAGCTATACAACGAGATGAGGATGGTCATTGTCATTTTCTGAGCTGTGAACGGGCAGAAAGGTGAGAAAATGTCGGATTTTGACCATTTGTGCAGACCTTTCAATTTCAACAACCTCTCTATAACATAACCCAGCTGTAATTTTAGTGTTCGCATTGGTTTGATTTTTGGTTTGCTTGTAGGGCGCTGGCACCCGCATTCAGTGACCCAGAAAATTTGGCACTGCTGTGAATAGTTTAGTCGCAAAGTGAAGATTCACGGGTAAAAAGCCCCAAACTTCTAGATAGGTTCTTTTTCAGCTTTCAGCAGCCCTGGGCAAGTTCTTTAGAGAAATGTGGCTCTTTTTCTTGGTGCTCTTGTCTATGTCCAGCTAGACAACGAGATGAGGATGGTCATTGTCATTTTCTGAGCTGCGACCGGGCAGAAAGGTGAGAAAATGTCTGATTTTGACCATTTGTGCTGACCTTTCAATTTCAACGTACCTCTCTATAACATGACCCAGCTGTAATTTCAGTGGTCGCATTGGTTTGATTTTTGGTTTGCTTGTAGGGCGCTGGCACCCGCATTCAGTGACCCAGAAAATTTGCCACTGCTGTGAATAGTTTAGTCGCAAAGATCAGATTCATGGCTAAAAAGCCCCAAACTTCTAGATAGGTTCTTTTTCAGCTTTCAGCAGCCCTGGGCGAGTTCTTTAGAGAAATGTGGGTCTTTTTCTCGGTGCTCTTGTCTATGTCCAGCAACACAACGAGATGAGGATGGTCATTGTCATTTTCTGAGCTGGGAACGGGCAGAAGGTGAGAAAATGTCGGATTTTGACCATTTGTGCTGACCTTTTAATTTCAACGTACCTCTCTATAACATGACCCAGCTGTAATGTCAGCGGTCCCATTGGTTTCATATTTGGTTTGCTTGTAGGGCGCTAGCACCCACAATCAGTGACCCTAAAAATTTGGCACTGCTGTGAATAGTTTAGTCGCAAAGTGAAGATTCACGGGTAAAAAGCCCCAAACTTCTAGATAGGTTCTTTTTCAGCTTTCAGCAGCCCTGGGCGAGTTCTTTAGAGAGATGTGGGTCTTTTTCTTGGTGCTCTTGTCTATGTCCAGCTATACAATGAGATGAGGATGGTCATTGTCATTTTCTGAGCTGCGAACGGGCAGAAAGGTGAGAAAATGTCGGATTTTGACCATTTGTGCTGACCTTTCAATTTCAACATACCTCTCTATAACATGAACCAGCTGTAATTTCAGTGGTCGCATTGGTTTGATTTTTGGTTTCCTTGTAGGGCGCTTGCACCCGCATTCAATGACCCAGATAAATTTGGCACTGCTGTGAATAGTTTAGTCGCAAAGTGAAGATTCACGGGCAAAAAGCCCCAAACTTCTAGATAGGTTCTTTTTCAGCGTTCAGCAGCCCTGGGTGAGTTCTTTAGAGAAATGTGGGTCTTTTTCTTGGTGCTCTTGTCTATGTCCAGCTATACAACGAGATGAGGATGGTCATTGTCATTTTCTGAGCTGAGAACGGGAAGAAAGGTGAGAAAATGTCGGATTTTGACCATTTGTGCTGACCTTTCAATTTCAACGTACCTCTCTATAACATGACCCAGCTGTAATTTCAGTGGTCGCATTGGTTTCATTTTTGGTTTGCTTGTAGGGCGCTGCCACCCGCATTCAGTGACCGAGAAAATTTGGCACTGCTGTGAATAGTTTAGTCGCAAAGTGAAGATTCACGGGTAAAAAGCCCCAAACTTCTAGATAGGTTCTTTTTCAGCTTTCAGCAGCCCTGGGCGAGTTCTTTAGAGAAATGTGACTCTTTTTCATGGTGCTCTTGTCTATGTCCAGCTAACCAACGAGATGAGAATGGTCATTGTCATTTTCTAAGCTGCGAACGGGCAGAAAGGTGAGAAAATGTCGGATTTTGACCATTTGTGCTGACCTTCCAATTTCAACGTACCTCTCTATAACATGACCCAGCTGTAATGTCAGCGGTCGCATTGGTTTCATATTTGGTTTGCTTGTAGGGCGCTGGCACCCACAATTAGTGATCCTAAAAATTTGGCACTGCTGTGAATAGTTTAGTCGGAAAGTGAAGATTCACGGGTAAAAAGCTCCAAACTTCTAGATAAGTTCTTTTCCAGCTTTCAGCAGCCCTGGGCGAGTTCTTTAGAGAAATGTGGGTCTTTTTCTTGGTGCTCTTGTCTATGTCCAGCTATACAACGAGATGAGGATGGTCATTGTCATTTTCTCAGCTGCGAACGGGCAGAAAGGTGAGAAAATGTCGGATTTTGACCATTTGTGCTGACCTTTCAATTTCCACGTACTTCTCTATAACATGACCCAGCTGTAATTTCAGTGGTCGCATTGGTTTGATTTTTGGTTTGCTTGTAGGGCGCTGGCAGCCGCATTCAGTGACCCAGAAAATTTGGCACTGCTGTGAATATTTTAGTCGCAAAGTGAAGATTCACGGGTAAAAAGCCCCAAACTTCTAGATAGGTTCTTTTTCAGCTTTCAGCAGCCCTGGGCGAGTTCTTTAGAGAAATGTGGGTCTTTTTCTTGGTGCTCTTGTCTATGTCCCGCTATACAACGAGATGAGGATGGTCATTGTCATTTTCTGAGCTGCGAACGGGCAGAAAGGTGAGAACATGTCGGATTTTGACCATTTGTGCTGACCTTTCAATTTCCACGTACTTCTCTATAACATGACCCAGCTGTAATTTCAGTGGTCGCATTGGTTTGATTTTTGGTTTGCTTGTAGGGCGCTGGCACCCGCATTCAGTGACCCAGAAAATTTGGCACTGCTGTGAATATTTTAGTCGCAAAGTGAAGATTCACGGGTAAAAAGCCCCAAACTTCTAGATAGGTTCTTTTTCAGCTTTCAGCAGCCCTGGGCGAGTTCTTTAGAGAAATGTGAGTCTTTTTCTTGGTGTTCTTGTCTATGTCCAGCTTACCAACGAGATGAGGATGGTCATTGTCATCTTCTAAGCTGCGAACGGGCAGAAAGGTGAGAAAATGTCGGATTTTGACCATTTGTGCTGACCTTTCAATTTCAACGTACCTCTCTGTAACATGACCCAGCTGTAATTTCGGTGGTCGCATTGGTTTGATTTTTGGTTTGCTTGTAGGGCGCTGGCACCCGCATTCAGTGACCCAGAAAATTTGGCACTGCTGTGAATAGTTTAGTCGCAAAGTGAAGATTCACGGGTAAAAAGCCCCAAACTTCTAGATAGGTTCTTTTTCAGCTTTCAGCAGCCCTGGGCGAGTTCTTTAGAGAAATGTGACTCTTTTTCATGGTGCTCTTGTCTATGTCCAGCTAACCAACGAGATGAGGATGGTCATTGTCATTTTCTAAGCTGCGAACGGGCAGAAAGGTGAGAAAATGTCGGACTTTGACCATTTGTGCTGACCTTCCAATTTTAACGTACCTCTCTATAACATGACCCAGCTGTAATGTCAGCGGTCGCATTGGTTTCATATTTGGTTTGCTTGTAGGGCGGTGGCACCCACAATCAGTGACCCTAAAAATTTGGCACTGCTGTGAATATTTTAGTCGCAAAGTGAAGATTCACGGGTAAAAAGCCCCAAACTTCTAGATAGGTTATTTTCCAGCTTTCAGCAGCCCTAGGCGAGTTCTTTAGAGAAATGTGGGTCTTTTTCTTAGTGCTCTTGTCTATGTCCCGCTATACAACGAGATGAGGATGGTCATTGTCATTTTCTGAGCTGCGAACGGGCAGAAAGGTGAGAACATGTCGGATTTTGACCATTTGTGCTGACCTTTCAATTTCAACGTACCTCTCTAAAACATGACCCAGCTGTAATTTCAGTGGTCGCATTGGTTTGATTTTTGGTTTGCTTGTAGGGCGCTGGCACCCGCATTCAGTGACCCAGAAAATTTGGCACTGCTGTGAATAGTTTAGTCGCAAAGTGAAGATTCACGGGTAAAAAGCCCCAAACTTCTAGATAGGTTCTTTTTCAGCTTTCAGCAGCCCTGGGCGAGTTCTTTAGAGAAATGTGGGTCTTTTACATGGTGCTATTTTCTATGTCCAGCTACACAACGAGATGAGGATGGTCATTGTCATTTTCTGAGCTGCGAACGGGCAGAAAGGTGAGAAAATGTCGGATTTTGACCATTTGTGCTGACCTTTCAATTTCAACGTACCTCTCTATAACATGACCCAGCTGTAATGTCAGTGGTCGCATTGGTTTCATATTTGGTTTGCTTGTAGGGCGCTGGCACCCACAATCAGTGACCCTAAAAATTTGGAACTGCTGTGAATAGTTTAGTCGCAAAGTGAAGATTCACGGGTAAAAAGCCCCAAACTTCTTGATAGGTTCTTTTTCAGCTTTCAGCAGCCCTGGGTGAGTTCTTTAGAGAAATGTGGCTCTTTTTCATGGTACTATTTTCTATGTCCAGCTACACAACGAGATGAGGATGGTCATTGTCATTTTCTGAGCTGCGAACGGGCAGAAAGGTGAGAAAATGTCGGATTTTGACCATTTGTGCTGACCTTTCAATTTCAACGTACCTCTCTATAACATGACCCAGCTGTAATTTCAGTGGTCGCATTGGTTTGATTTTTGGTTTGCTTGTAGGGCGCTGGCACCCGCATTCAGTGACCCAGAAAATGTTGCACTGCTGTGAATAGTTTAGTCGCAAAGTGAAGATTCACGGGTAAAAAGCCCCAAACTTCTAGATAGGTTCTTTTTCAGCTTTCAGCAGCCCTGGGCGAGTTCTTTAGAGAAATGTGGGTCTTTTTCTTGGTGATCTTGTCTATGTCCAGCTATACAACGAGATGAGCATGGTCATTGTCATTTTCTGAGCTGCAAACGGGCAGAAAGGTGAGAAAATGTCGGATTTTGACCATTTGTGCTGACCTTTCAATTTCAACGTACCTCTCTATAACATGACCCAGCTGTAATTTCAGTGGTCGCATTGGTTTGATTTTTGGTTTGCTTGTAGGGCGCTGGCACCCGCATTCAGTGACCCAGAAAATTTGGCACTGCTGTGAATAGTTTAGTCGCAAAGTGAAGATTCACGGGTGAAAAGCCCCAAACTTCTAGATAGGTTCTTTTTCAGCTTTCAGCAGCCCTGGGCGAGTTCTTTAGAGAAATGTGGGTCTTTTTCATGGTGCTATTTTCTATGTCCAGCTACACAACAAGATGAGGATGGTCATTGTCATTTTCTGAGCTGCGAACGGCCAGAAAGGTGAGAAAATGTCGGATTTTGACCATTTGTGCTGACCTTTCAATTTCAACGTACCTCTCTATAACATGACCCAGCTGTATTTTCAGTGGTCGCATTGGTTTCATTTTTGGTTTGCTTGTAGGGCGCTGGCACCCGCATTCAGTGACCCAGAAAATTTGGCACTGCTGTGAATAGTTTAGTCGCAAAGTGAAGATTCACGAGTAAAAAGCTCCAAACTTCTAGATAGGTTCTTTTTCAGCTTTCAGCAGCCCTGGGCGAGTTCTTTAGAGAAATGTGATTCTTTTTCATGGTGCTATTTTCTATGTCCAGCTACACAACGAGATGAGGATGGTCATTGTCATTTTCTGAGCTGCGAACGGGCAGAAAGGTGAGAAAATGTCGGATTTTGACCATTCGTGCTGACCTTTCAATTTCAACGTACCTCTCTATAACATGACCCAGCTGTAATTTCAGTGGTCGCATTGGTTTGATTTTTGGTTTGCTTGTAGGGCGCTGGCACCCGCATTCAGTGACCCAGAAAAGTTGGCACTGCTGTGAATATTTTAGTCGCAAAGTGAAGATTCACGGGTAAAAAGCCCCAAACTTCTAGATAGGTTCTTTTTCAGCTTTCAGCAGCCCTGGGCGAGTTCTTTAGAGAAATGTGGGTCTTTTTCTTGGTGCTCTTGTCTATGTCCAGCTACACAACGAGATGAGGATGGTCATTGTCATTTTCTGAGCTGCGAACGGGCAGAAAGGTGAGAAAATGTCGGATTTTGACCATTTGTGCTGACCTTTCAATTTCAACGTACCTCTCTATAACATGACCCAGCTGTAATTTCAGTGGTCGCATTGGTTTGATTTTTGGTTTGCTTGTAGGGCGCTGGCACCCGCATTCAGTGACCCAGAAAATTTGGCACTGCTGTGAATAGTTTAGTCGCAAAGTGAAGATTCACGGGTGAAAAGCCCCAAACTTCTAGATAGGTTCTTTTTCAGCTTTCAGCAGCCCTGGGCGAGTTCTTTAGAGAAATGTGGGTCTTTTTCATGGTGCTATTTTCTATGTCCAGCTACACAACAAGATGAGGATGGTCATTGTCATTTTCTGAGCTGCGAACGGGCAGAAAGGTGAGAAAATGTCGGATTTTGACCATTTGTGCTGACCTTTCAATTTCAACGTACCTCTCTATAACATGACCCAGCTGTATTTTCAGTGGTCGCATTGGTTTCATATTTGGTTTGCTTGTAGGGCGCTGGCACCCGCATTCAGTGACCCAGAAAATTTGGCACTGCTGTGAATAGTTTAGTCGCAAAGTGAAGATTCACGAGTAAAAAGCCCCAAACTTCTAGATAGGTTCTTTTTCAGCTTTCAGCAGCCCTGGGCGAGTTCTTTAGAGAAATGTGGCTCTTTTTCATGGTGCTATTTTCTATGTCCAGCTACACAACGAGATGAGGATGGTCATTGTCATTTTCTGAGCTGCGAACGGGCAGAAAGGTGAGAAAATGTCGGATTTTGACCATTCGTGCTGACCTTTCAATTTCAACGTACCTCTCTATAACATGACCCAGCTGTAATTTCAGTGGTCGCATTGGTTTGATTTTTGGTTTGCTTGTAGGGCGCTGGCACCCGCATTCAGTGACCCAGAAAATTTGGCACTGCTGTGAATAGTTTAGTCGCAAAGTGAAGATTCACGGGTAAAAAGCCCCAAACTTCTAGATAGGTTCTTTTTCAGCTTTCAGCAGCCCTGGGTGAGTTCTTTAGAGAAATGTGGGTCTTTTTCATGGTGCTATTTTCTATGTCCAGCTACACAACGAGATGAGGATGGTCATTGTTATTTTCTGAGCTGCGAACGGGCAGAAAGGTGAGAAAATGTCGGATTTTGACCATTTGTGCTGACCTTTCAATTTCAACGTACCTCTCTATAACATGACCCAGCTGTAATTTCAGTGGTCGCATTGGTTTGATTTTTGGTTTGCTTGTAGGGCGCTGGCACCCGCATTCAGTGACCCAGAAAATTTGGCACTGCTGTGAATAGTTTAGTCGCAAAGTGAAGATTCACGGGTAAAAAGCCCCAAACTTCTAGATAGGTTCTTTTTCAGCTTTCAGCAGCCCTGGGCGAGTTCTTCAGAGAAATGTGGCTCTTTTTCATGGTGCTATTTTCTATGTCCAGCTACACAACAAGATGAGGATGGTCATTGTCATTTTCTGAGCTGCGAACGGGCAGAAAGGTGAGAAAATGTCGGATTTTGACCATTTGTGCTGACCTTTCAATTTCAACGTACCTCTCTATAACATGACCCAGCTGTAATTTAAGTGGTCGCATTGGTTTCATTTTTGGTTTGCTTGTAGGGCGCTGGCACCCGCATTCAGTGACCCAGAAAATTTGGCACTGCTGTGAATAGTTTAGTCGATAAGTGAAGATTCACGGGTAAAAAGCCCCAAACTTCTAGATAGGTTCTTTTTCAGCTTTCAGCAGCCCTGGGCGAGTTCTTTAGAGAAATGTGGGTCTTTTTCTTGGTGCTCTTGTCTATGTCCAGCTACACAACGAGATGAGGATGGTCATTGTCATTTTCTGAGCTGCGAACGGGCAGAAAGGTGAGAAAATGTCGGATTTTGACCATTTGTGCTGACCTTTCAATTTCAACGTACCTCTCTATAACATGACCCAGCTGTATTTTCAGTGGTCGCATTGGTTTCATTTTTGGCTTGCTTGTAGGGCGCTGGCACCCGCATTCAGTGACCAGAGAAAATTTGGCACTGCTGTGAATAGTTTAGTCGCAAAGTGAAGATTCACGGGTAAAAAGCCCCAAACTTCTAGATAGGTTCTTTTTCAGCTTTCAGCAGCCCTGGGTGAGTTCTTTAGAGAAATGTGACTATTTTTCATGGTGCTCTTGTCTATGTCCAGCTACACAACGAGATGAGGATGGTCATTGTCATTTTCTGAGCTGCGAACGGGCGGAAAGGTGAGAAAATGTCGGATTTTGACCATTTGTGCTGACCTTTCAATTTCAACGTACCTCTCTATAACATCACCCAGCTGTGATTTCAGTGGTCGCATTGGTTTCATTTTTGGTTTGCTTGTAGGGCGCTGGCACCCGCATTCAGTGACCCAGAAAATTTGGCACTGCTGTGAATTGTTTAGTCGCAAAGTGAAGATTCACGGGTAAAAAAACCCAAACTTCTAGATAGGTTCTTTTTCAGCTTTCAGCAGCCCTGGGTGAGTTCTTTAGAGAAATGTGGCTCTTTTTCATGGTGCTATTTTCTATGTCCAGCTACACAACGAGATGAGGATGGTCATTGTCATTTTCTGAGCTGCGAACGGGCAGAAAGGTGAGAAAATGTCGGATTTTGACCATTTGTGCTGACCTTTCAATTTCAACGTACCTCTCTATAACATGACCCAGCTGTAATTTCAGTGGTCGCATTGGTTTCATTTTTGGTTTGCTTGTAGGGCGCTGGCACCCGCATTCAGTGACCCAGAAAATCTGGCACTGCTGTGAATAGTATAGTCGCAAAGTGAAGGTTCACGGGTAAAAAGCCCCAAAATTCTAGATAGGTTCTTTTTCAGCTTTCAGCAGCCCTGGGTGAGTTCTTTGAAGAAATGTGACTCTTTTTCATGGTGCTCTTGTCTATGTCCAGCTAACCAACGAGATGAGGATGGTCATTGTCATTTTTTAAGCTACGAACGGGCAGGAAGGTGAGAAAATGTCGGATTTTGACCATTTGTGCTGACCTTTCAATTTCAACGTACCTCTCTATAACATGACCCAGCTGTAATGTCAGCGGTCGCATTGGTTTCATTTTTCGTTTGCTTGTAGGGCGCTGGCACCCACAATCAGTGGTCCTAAAAATTTGGCACTGCTGTGAATAGTTTAGTGGTGTACTAGCTGTGCTAGTACTTGTTAGCAACAATCCGAACTAGCGCACACACTGCACTGCATTGCTTTGTACTGCATTCAAGACTGACGTCATGCGCTTTGTTTTGCTGCGTAATCACAAAAGGCACCAGCCCATTTTGCGGAAAAGAAAAACAAATCTTGCTTGCCCTGTTGTGCTCTTCCAGACAACGGATCGTGCTTCAGCAGTGTTTCTTTTCCCACCATCCCTCCCTATCCAACTTATTCACACCATCATAATTATCGTACCCACTAATCGGGTCCACTCTCACAACTGGTGTTATCTAGCTATTTGCTGCGGCTCTGCCTTGCGCTATATTACATCCATTGCAGCTCTACGTTGAGCTAACAGCAGCTCTACTTTGAGCTAACAGCAGCTCTACTTTGAGCTAACAGCAGCTCTACTTTGAGCTAACCGCAGCTCTACTTTGAGCTAACAGCAGCTCTACTTTGAGCTAACCGCAGCTCTACTTTGAGCTAACCGCAGCTCTACTTTGAGCTAACCGCAGCTCTACTTTGAGCTAACAGCAGCTCTACTTTGAGCTAACAGCAGCTCTACCTTGAGCTAACAGCAGCTCTACTTTGAGCTAACAGCAGCTCTACTTTGAGCTAACAGCAGCTCTACTTTGAGCTAACCGCAGCTCTACTTTGAGCTAACAGCAGCTCTACTTTGAGCTAACAGCAGCTCTACTTTGAGCTAACCGCAGCTCTACTTTGAGCTAACAGCAGCTCTACTTTGAGCTAACAGCAGCTCTGCTCTGAGCTAACAGCAGCTCTGCTCTGAGCTAACAGCAGCTCTGCTCTGAGCTAACACCAGCTCTACTTTGAGCTTCAAACCAGTTGTTTCGAAACCAGCACTCCTCAATCCAAAGATGCCTCTTTGTTGACTTGTTTTGTGTGAGGGATGGGGCTAATCGCAAAGATCAGATTCATGGCTAAAAAGCCCCAAACTTCTAGATAGGTTCTTTTTCAGCTTTCAGCAGCCCTGGGCGAGTTCTTTAGAGAAATGTGGGTCTTTTTCTCGGTGCTCTTGTCTATGTCCAGCAACACAACAAGATGAGGATGGTCATTGTCATTTTCTGAGCTGCGAACGGGCAGAAGGTGAGAAAATGTCGGATTTTGACCATTTGTGCTGACCTTTTAATTTCAACGTACCTCTCTATAACATGACCCAGCTGTAATGTCAGCGGTCGCATTGGTTTCATATTTGGTTTGCTTGTAGGGCGCTAGCACCCACAATCAGTGACCCTAAAAATTTGGCACTGCTGTGAATAGTTTAGTCGCAAAGTGAAGATTCACGGGTAAAAAGCCCCGAACTTCTAGATAGGTTCTTTTTCAGCTTTCAGCAGCCCTGGGCGAGTTCTTTAGAGAAATGTGGGTCTTTTTCTTGGTGCTCTTGTCTATGTCCCGCTATACAACGAGATGAGGATGGTCATTGTCATTTTCTGAGCTGCGAACGGGCAGAAAGGTGAGAAAATGTCGGATTTTGACCATTTGTGCTGACCTTTCAATTTCAACGTACCTCTCTATAACATGACCCAGCTGTAATTTCAGTGGTCGCATTGGTTTCATTTTTGGCTTGCTTCTAGGGCGCTGCCACCCGCATTCAGTGACCAGAGAAAATTTGGCACTGCTGTGAATAGTTTAGTCGCAAAGTGAAGATTCACGGGTAAAAAGCCCCAAACTTCTAGATAGGTTCTTTTTCAGCTTTCAGCAGCCCTGGGTGAGTTCTTTAGAGAAATGTGACTATTTTTCATGGTGCTCTTGTCTATGTCCAGCTACACAACGAGATGAGGATGGTCATTGTCATTTTCTGAGCTGCGAACGGGCGGAAAGGTGAGAAAATGTCGGATTTTGACCATTTGTGCTGACCTTTCAATTTCAACGTTCCTCTCTATAACATCACCCAGCTGTGATTTCAGTGGTCGCATTGGTTTCATTTTTGGTTTGCTTGTAGGGCGCTGGCACCCGCATTCAGTGACCCAGAAAATTTGGCACTGCTGTGAATTGTTTAGTCGCAGAGTGAAGATTCACGGGTAAAAAAAACCAAACTTCTAGATAGGTTCTTTTTCAGCTTTCAGCAGCCCTGGGTGAGTTCTTTAGAGAAATGTGGCTCTTTTTCATGGTGCTATTTTCTATGTCCAGCTACACAACGAGATGAGGATGGTCATTGTCATTTTCTGAGCTGCGAACGGGCAGAAAGGTGAGAAAATGTCGGATTTTGACCATTTGTGCTGACCTTTCAATTTCAACGTACCTCTCTATAACATGACCCAGCTGTAATTTCAGTGGTCGGATTGGTTTCATTTTTGGTTTGCTTGTAGGGCGCTGGCACCCGCATTCAGTGACCCAGAAAATCTGGCACTGCTGTGAATAGTATAGTCGCAAAGTGAAGGTTCACGGGTAAAAAGCCCCAAAATTCTAGATAGGTTCTTTTTCAGCTTTCAGCAGCCCTGGGTGAGTTCTTTGGAGAAATGTGACTCTTTTTCATGGTGCTCTTGTCTATGTCCAGCTAACCAACGAGATGAGGATGGTCATTGTTATTTTCTAAGCTGCGAACGGGCAGGAAGGTGAGAAAATGTCGGATTTTGACCATTTGTGCTGACCTTTCAATTTCAACGTACCTCTCTATAACATGACCCAGCTGTAATGTCAGCGGTCGCATTGGTTTCATTTTTCGTTTGCTTGTAGGGCGCTGGCACCCACAATCAGTGACCCTAAAAATTTGGCACTGGTGTGAATAGTTTAGTCGCAAAGATCAGATTCATGGCTAAAAAGCCCCAAACTTCTAGATAGGTTCTTTTTCAGCTTTCAGCAGCCCTGGGCGAGTTCTTTAGAGAAATGTGGGTCTTTTTCTCGGTGCTCTTGTCTATGTCCAGCAACACAACGAGATGAGCATGGTCATTGTCATTTTCTGAGCTGCGAACGGGCAGAAGGTGAGAAAATGTCGGATTTTGACCATTTGTGCTGACCTTTCAATTTCAACGTACCTCTCTATAACATGACCCAGCTGTATTTTCAGTGGTCGCATTGGTTTCATTTTTGGTTTGCTTGTAGGGCGCTGGCACCCGCATTCAGTGACCAGAGAAAATTTGGCACTGCTGTGAATAGTTTAGTCGCAAAGTGAAGATTCACGGGTAAAAAGCCCCAAACTTCTAGATAGGTTCTTTTTCAGCTTTCAGCAGCCCTGGGTGAGTTCTTTAGAGAAATGTGACTATTTTTCATGGTGCTCTTGTCTATGTCCAGCTACACAACGAGATGAGGATGGTCATTGGCATTTTCTGAGCTGCGAACGGGCGGAAAGTTGAGAAAATGTCGGATTTTGACCATTTGTGCTGACCTTTCAATTTCAACGTACCTCTCTATAACATGACCCAGCTGTAATGTCAGCGGTCGCATTGGTTTCATATTTGGTTTGCTTGTAGGGCGCTAGCACCCACAATCAGTGACCCTAAAAATTTGGCACTGCTGTGAATAGTTTAGTCGCAAAGATCAGATTCATGGCTAAAAAGCCCCAAACTTCTAGATAGGTTCTTTTTCAGCTTTCAGCAGCCCTGGGCGAGTTCTTTAGAGAAATGTGGGTCTTTTTCTCGGTGCTCTTGTCTATGTCCAGCAACACAACAAGATGAGGATGGTCATTGTCATTTTCTGAGCTGCGAACGGGCAGAAGGTGAGAAAATGTCGGATTTTGACCATTTGTGCTGACCTTTTAATTTCAACGTACCTCTCTATAACATGACCCAGCTGTAATGTCAGCGGTCGCATTGGTTTCATATTTGGTTTGCTTGTAGGGCGCTAGCACCCACAATCAGTGACCCTAAAAATTTGGCACTGCTGTGAATTGTTTAGTCGCAAAGTGAAGATTCACGGGTAAAAAGCCCCAAACTTCTAGATAGGTTCTTTTTCAGCTTTCAGCAGCCCTGGGCGAGTTTTTTAGAGAAATGTGGCTCTTTTTCTTGGTGCTCTTGTCTATGTCCCGCTGTACAACGAGATGAGAATGGTCATTGTCATTTTCTGAGCTGCGAACGGGCAGAAAGGTGAGAAAATGTCGGATTTTGACCATTTGTGCTGACCTTTCAATTTCAACGTACCTCTCTATAACATGACCCAGCTGTAATTTCAGTGGTCGCATTGGTTTCATTTTTGGCTTGCTTGTAGGGCGCTGCCACCCGCATTCAGTGACCAGAGAAAATTTGGCACTGCTGTGAATAGTTTAGTCGCAAAGTGAAGATTCACGGGTAAAAAGCCCCAAACTTCTAGATAGGTTCTTTTTCAGCTTTCAGCAGCCCTGGGTGAGTTCTTTAGAGAAATGTGACTATTTTTCATGGTGCTCTTGTCTATGTCCAGCTACACAACGAGATGAGGATGGTCATTGTCATTTTCTGAGCTGCGAACGGGCGGAAAGGTGAGAAAATGTCGGATTTTGACCATTTGTGCTGACCTTTCAATTTCAACGTACCTCTCTATAACATCACCCAGCTGTGATTTCAGTGGTCGCATTGGTTTCATTTTTGGTTTGCTTGTAGGGCGCTGGCACCCGCATTTAGTGACCCAGAAAATTTGGCACTGCTGTGAATTGTTTAGTCGCAAAGTGAAGATTCACGGGTAAAAAAACCCAAACTTCTAGATAGGTTCTTTTTCAGCTTTCAGCAGCCCTGGGTGAGTTCTTTAGAGAAATGTGGCCCTTTTTCATGGTGCTATTTTCTATGTCCAGCTACACAACGAGATGAGGATGGTCATTGTCATTTTCTGAGCTGCGAACGGGCAGAAAGGTGAGAAAATGTCGGATTTTGACCATTTGTGCTGACCTTTCAATTTCAACGTACCTCTCTATAACATGACCCAGCTGTAATTTCAGTGGTCGCATTGGTTTGATTTTTGGTTTGCTTGTAGGGCGCTGGCACCCGCATTCAGTGACCCAGAAAATTTGGCACTGCTGTGAATAGTTTAGTCGCAAAGTGAAGATTCACGGGTAAAAAGCCCCAAACTTCTAGATAGGTTCTTTTTCAGCTTTCAGCAGCCCTGGGCGAGTTCTTTAGAGAAATGTGGGTCTTTTTCTTGGTGCTCTTGTCTATGTCCAGCTCCACAACGAGATGAGGATGTTCATTGTCATTTTCTGAGCTGCGAACGGGCAGAAAGGTGAGAAAATGTCGGATTGGGACCATTTGTGCTGACCTTTCAATTTCAACGTACCTCTCTATAACATGACCCAGCTGTACTGTCAGCGGTCGCATTGGTTTCATATTTGGTTTGCTTGTAGGGCGCTGGCACCCATAATCAGTGACCCTAAAAATTTGGCGCGGCTGTGTATAGTTTAGTCGCAAAGTGAAGATTCACGGGTAAAAAGCCCCAAACTTCTAGATAGGTTCTTTTTAAGCTTTCAGCAACCCTGGGTGAGTTCTTTAGAGATATGTGGCTCTTTTTCATGGTGCAATTTTCTATGTCCAGCTACACAACGAGATGAGGATGGTCATTGTCATTTTCTGAGCTGCGAACGGGCAGAAAGGTGAGAAAATGTCGGATTTTGACCATTTGTGCTGACCTTTCAATTTTAACGTAACTCTCTATAACATGACCCAGCTGTAATTTCAGTGGTCGCATTGGTTTCATTTTTGGTTTGCTTGTAGGGCGCTGGCACCCGCATTCAGTGACCCAGAAAATTTGGCACTGCTGTGAATAGTTTAGTCGCAAAGTGAAGATTCACGGGTAAAAAGCCCCAAACTTCTAGATAGGTTCTTTTTCAGCTTTCAGCAGCCCTGGGCGAGTTCTTTAGAGAAATGTGGGTCTTTTTCTTGGTGCTCTTGTCTATGTCCAGCAACACAACGAGATGAGGATGGTCATTGTAATTTTCTGAGCTGCGAACGGGCAGAAAGGTGAGAAAATGTCGGATTTTGACCTTTTGTGCTGACCTTTTAATTTCAACGTACCTCTCTATAACATGAACCAGCTGTAATGTTAGTGGTCGCATTGATTTGATTTTTGGTTTGCTTTTAGGGCGCTGGCTCCCGCATTCATTGACTCAGAAAATTTGGCACTGCTGTGAATAGTTTAGTCGCAAAGTGAAGATTCACGGGTAAAAAGCCCCAAACTTCTAGATAGGTTTTTTTTCAGCTTTCAGCAGCCCTGGGCGAGTTCTTTAGAGAAATGTGACTCTTTTTCATGGTGCTCTTGTCTATGTCCAGCTAACCAACGAGATGAGGATGGTCATTGTCATTTTCTAAGCTGCGAACGGGCAGAAAGAAGTAAAAATGTCGGATTTTGACCATTTGTGCTGACCTTCCAATTTCAACGTACCTCTCTATAACATGACCCAGCTGTAATGTCAGCGGTCGCATTGGTTTCATATTTTGTTTGCTTGTAGGGCGCTGGCACCCATAATCAGTGACCCTAAAAAGTTGGCGCTGCTGTGAATAGTTTAGTCGCAAAGTGAAGATTCACGGGTAAAAAGCCTCAAACTTCTAGATAGGTTCTTTTTCAGCTTTCAGCAACCCTGGGTGAGTTCTTTAGAGAAATGTGGCTCTTTTTCATGGTGCAATTTTCTATGTCCAGCTACACAACGAGATGAGGATGGTCATTGTCATTTTCTGAGCTGCGAACGGGCAGAAAGGTGAGAAAATGTCGGATTTTGACCATTTGTGCTGACCTTTCAATTTCAACGTACCTCTCTATAACATGACCCAGCTGTAATTTCAGTGATCGCATTGGTTTCATTTTTGTTTTTGCTTGTAGGGCGCTTCCACCCGCATTCAGTGACCCAGAAAATTTGGCACTGCTGTGAATAGTTTAGTCGCAAAGTGAAGATTCACGGGTAAAAAGCCCCAAACTTCTAGATAGGTTCTTTTTCAGCTTTCAGCAGCCCTGGGTGAGTTCTTTAGAGAAATGTGACTCTTTTTCATGGTGCTCTTGTCTATGTCCAGCTAACCAACGAGATGAGGATGGCCATTTTCATTTTCTAAGCTGCGAACGGGCAGAAAGGTGAGAAAATGTCGGATTTTGACCATTTGTGCTGACCTTTCAATTTCAACGTACCTCTCTATAACATGACCCAGCTGTAATGTCAGTGGTCGTATTGGTTTCATTTTTGGTTTGTTTGTAGGTCGCTGGCACCCGCATTCAGTGACCCAGAAAATTTGGCACTGACTGCTGTGAATAGTTTAGTCGCAAAGTGAAGATTCACGGGTAAAAAGCCCCAAACTTCTAGATAGGTTCTTTTTCAGCTTTCAGCAGCCCTGGGCGAGTTCTTTAGAGAAATGTGGGTCTTTTTCTTGGTGCTCTTGTCTATGTCCAGCAACACAACGAGATGAGGATGGTCATTGTAATTTTCTGAGCTGCGAACATGCAGAAAGGTGAGAAAATGTCGGATTTTGACCTTTTGTGCTGACCTTTTAATTTCAACGTACCTCTCTATAACATGAACCAGCTGTAATGTTAGTGGTCGCATTGATTTGATTTTTGTTTTGCTTTTAGGGCACTGGCTCCCGCATTCATTGACCCAGAAAATTTGGCACTGCTGTGAATAGTTTAGTCGCAAAGTGAAGATTCACGGGTAAAAAGCCCCAAACTTCTAGATAGGTTTTTTTTCAGCTTTCAGCAGCCCTGGGCGAGTTCTTTAGAGAAATGTGACTCTTTTTCATGGTGCTCTTGTCTATGTCCAGCTAACCAACGAGATGAGGATGGTCATTGTCATTTTCTAAGCTGCGAACGGGCAGAAAGAAGAGAAAATGTCGGATTTTGACCATTTGTGCTGACCTTCCAATTTCAACGTACCTCTCTATAACATGACCCAGCTGTAATGTCAGCGGTCGCATTGGTTTCATATTTGGTTTGCTTGTAGGGCGCTGGCACCCATAATCAGTGACCCTAAAAAGTTGGCGCTGCTGTGAATAGTTTAGTCGCAAAGTGAAGATTCACGGGTAAAAAGCCTCAAACTTCTAGATAGGTTCTTTTTCAGCTTTCAGCAACCCTGGGTGAGTTCTTTAGAGAAATGTGGCTCTTTTTCATGGTGCAATTTTCTATGTCCAGCTACACAACGAGATGAGGATGGTCATTGTCATTTTCTGAGCTGCGAACGGGCAGAAAGGTGAGAAAATGTCGGATTTTGACCATTTGTGCTGACCTTTCAATTTCAACGTACCTCTCTATAACATGACCCAGCTGTAATTTCAGTGATCGCATTGGTTTCATTTTTGTTTTTGCTTGTAGGGCGCTTCCACCCGCATTCAGTGACCCAGAAAATTTGGCACTGCTGTGAATAGTTTAGTCGCAAAGTGAAGATTCACGGGTAAAAAGCCCCAAACTTCTAGATAGGTTCTTTTTCAGCTTTCAGCAGCCCTGGGTGAGTTCTTTAGAGAAATGTGACTCTTTTTCATGGTGCTCTTGTCTATGTCCAGCTAACCAACGAGATGAGGATGGCCATTTTCATTTTCTAAGCTGCGAACGGGCAGAAAGGTGAGAAAATGTCGGATTTTGACCATTTGTGCTGACCTTTCAATTTCAACGTACCTCTCTATAACATGACCCAGCTGTAATGTCAGCGGTCGCATTGGTTTCATATTTGGTTTGCTTGTAGGGCGCTGGCACCCACAATCAGTGACCCTAAAAATTTGGCACTGCTGTGAATAGTTTAGTCGCAAAGTGAAGTTCACGGGTAAAAAGCCCCAAACTTCTAGATAGGTTCTTTTTCAGCTTTCAGCAGCCCTGGGCGAGTTCTTTAGAGAAATGTGGGTCTTTTTCTTGGTGCTCTTGTCTATGTCCAGCTATACAACGAGATGAGGATGGTCATTGTCATTTTCTGAGCTGCGAACGGGCAGAAAGGTGAGAAAATGTCGGATTTTGACCATTTGTGCTGACCTTTCAATTTCAACGTACCTCTCTATAACATGACCCAGCTGTATTTTCAGTAGTCGCATTGGTTTCTTATTTGGTTTCCTTATAGGGCGCTGGCACCCACAATCAGTGACCCTAAAAATTTGGCACTGCTGTGAATAGTTTAGTCGCAAAGTGAAGATTCACGGGTAAAAAGCCCCAAACTTCTAGATAGGTTCTTTTTCAGCTTTCAGCAGCCCTGGGCGAGTTCTTTAGAGAAATGTGACTCTTTTTCATGGTGCTCTTGTCTATGTCCAGCTAACCAACGAGATGAGGATGGTCATTGTCATTTTCTAAGCTGCGAACGTGCAGAAAGGTGAGAAAATGTCGGATTTTGACCATTTGTGCTGACCTTCCAATTTCAATGTACCTCTCTATAACATGACCCAGCTGTAATGTCAGCGGTCGCATTGGTTTCATATTCGGTTTGCTTGTAGGGCGCTGGCACCCACAATCAGTGACCTCAAAAATTTGGCACTGCTGTGAATAGTTTAGTCGCAAAGTGAAGATTCACGGGTAAAAAGCCCCAAACTTCTAGATAGGTTCTTTTTCAGCTTTCAGCAGCCCTGGGTGAGTTTTTTAGAGAAATGTGACTCTTTTTCATGGTGCTCTTGTCTATGTCCAGCTAACCAACGAGATGAGGATGGTCATTGTCATTTTCTGAGCTGCGAACGGGCAGAAAGGTGAGAAAATGTCGGATTTTGACCATTTGTGCTGACCTTCCAATTTCAACGTACCTCTCTGTTAGGTACCCACTCCCGTACCTTTTCTAGCTGGCCTGCATGCACTTGCGTACTCACCTTTTGTCTCCTTTTGTTCCGTAGGCCTGGGTAGCTACTTGCGCGTCCATATTTGCCATAGCTACCCAGGCCCTTTATCTTGCCGTTCAGACTTGATCTCACTCTCTCTTTTCTCAATCTTCAATGTAGTCGTTTCGTTCGTCTTGGTCTCTTGTCTCGTCGTCTATAATAAATGTCGTTCCCCCAACCTACCTGTTCCCGTTGTAATGTCTGGATATGTCGTCAGTCGTCCTGTTTCGAACTCAACATTGGCGCCCGATTATTGATCGACCCACGACCCTGAGATCATCCCATGCCCAGCCGTCCTCAACCGCCATTCTTCTCGTCTATGTCAACCTCGTCTCATCCATGTCAGTCTCGTCTATCCTACGCCAAACTCATCTCGTGTCTATCAACCTCGTCTCGCCTACGCCAACCTCCTCTAGTCTCGTTCAAGCCATGCAGGTCAGCTACCTTTCTCTCTTTCTTTTTTTGTATGCGTTCCTTCTTCGTCAAATTTTTTTTTCGTGAATTTTTTTGTAGTGTGTGTGCGCGCGTGTGTTCGTAAAACATTACCAAGTTAGGGGTCCGATCATGGTGAGCCACGCTCTAATTTTTGGATGTTTAGCAAAAGTGTAACTAGGCTGTATTAGCCGTGCAAAATACTAGTAATTCATGTTCCTCGTCAAACTCCAATAGTTATTACACACTATAAGTAGTACAGGAATAATCTGTAGTGCATTTAGTACACACTTTCGTGAGATCCGTGCGCGCGTGCAGTATGTGTGTGTGTTTTTTTCTCCGTCAGTCATTTTTTTAAATCTTTTTCTCTCTTTTTTTTCTCTCCGCGAGGACGCGGGATTTTTTTCATGGAGGGGTGGTATGTTAGGTACCCACTCCCGTACCTTTTCTAGCTGGCCTGCATGCACTTGCGTACTCACCTTTTGTCTCCTTTTGTTCCGTAGGCCTGGGTAGCTACTTGCGCGTCCATATTTGCCATAGCTACCCAGGCCCTTTATCTTGCCGTTCAGACTTGATCTCACTCTCTCTTTTCTCAATCTTCAATGTAGTCGTTTCGTTCGTCTTGGTCTCTTGTCTCGTCGTCTATAATAAATGTCGTTCCCCCAACCTACCTGTTCCCGTTGTAATGTCTGGATATGTCGTCAGTCGTCCTGTTTCGAACTCAACATCTCTAAAACATGACCCAGCTGTAATGTCAGCGGTCGCATTGGTTTCATATTTGGTTTGCTTGTAGGGCGCTGGCACCCACAATCAGTGACCCTAAAAATTTGGCACTGCTGTGAATAGTTTAGTCGCAAAGTGAAGATTCACGGGTAAAAAGCCCCAAACTTCTAGATAGGTTCTTTTTCAGCTTTCAGCAGCCCTGGGCGAGTTCTTTAGAGAAATGTGGGTCTTTTTCTTGGTGCTCTTGTCTATGTCCAGCAACACAACGAGATAAGGATGGTCATTGTCATTTTCTGAGCTGCGAACGGGCAGAAAGGTGAGAAAATGCCGGATTTTGACCATTTGTGCTGACCTTTCAATTTCAACGTACCTCTCTATAACATGACCCAGCTGTAATTTCAGTGGTCGCATTGGTTTCATTTTTGGTTTGCTTGTAGGGCGCTGGCACCCGCATTCAGTGACCCAGAAAATTTGGCACTGCTTTGAATAGTTTAGTCGCAAAGTGAAGATTCACGGGTAAAAAGCCCCAAACTTCTAGATAGGTTCTTTTTCAGCTTTCAGCAGCCATGGGTGAGTTCTTTAGAGAAATGTGGCTCTTTTTCATGGTGCTATTTTCTATGTCCAGCTACACAACGAGATGTGGATGGTCATTGTCATTTTCTGAGCTGCGAACGGGCAGAAAGGTGAGAAAATGTCGGATTTTGACCATTTGTGCTTACCTTTCAATTTCAACGTACCTCTCTATAACATGACCCAGCTGTAATGTCAGTGGTGGCATTGGTTTCAATTTTGGTTTTCTTGTAGGGCGCTAGCACCCGCATTCAGTGACCCAGAAAATTTGGCACTGCTGGGAATAGTTTAGTCGCAAAGTGAAGATTCACGGGTAAAAAGCCCCTAACTTCTAGATAGATTCTTTTTCAGCTTTCAGCAGCCCTGGGCAAGTTCTTTAGAGAAATGTGACTCTTTTTCATGGTGCTCTTGTCTATGTCCAGCTAACCAACGAGATGAGGATGGTCATTGTCATTTTCTGAGCTGCGAACGGGCAGAAAGGTGAGAAAATGTTGGATTTTGACAATTTGTGCTGACCTTTCAATTTCAACGTACCTCTCTATAACATGACCCAGCTGTAATGTCAGCGGTCGCATTGGTTTGATTTTTGGTTTGCTTGTAGGGCGCTAGCACCCGCATTCAGTGACCCAGAAAATTTGGCACTGCTGTGAATAGTTTAGTCGCAAAGTGAAGATTCACGGGTAAAATGCCCCAAACTTCTAGATAGATTCTTTTTCAGCTTTCAGCAGCCCTGGGTGAGTTCTTTAGAGAAATGTGGCTCTTTTCTATGGTGCTATTTTCTATGTCCAGCAACACAACGAGATGAGGATGGTCATTGTCATTTTCTGAGTTGCGAACGGGCAGAAAGGTGAGAAAATGTCGGATTTTGACCATTTGTGCTGACCTTCCAATTTCAACGCACCTCTCTATAACATGACCCAGCTGTAATGTCAGCGGTTGCATTGGTTTAATTTTTGGTTTGCTTGTAGGGCGCTGGCACCCACAATCAGTGACCCTAAAAATTTGGCACTGCTGTGAATAGTTTAGTCGCAAAGTGAAGATTCACGGGTAAAAAGCCCCAAACTTCTAGATAGGTTCTTTTTCAGCTTTCAGCCGCCCTGGGCGAGTTCTTTAGAGAAATGTGACTCTTTTTCATGGTGCTCTTGTCTATGTCCAGCTAACCAACGAGATGAGGATGGTCATTGTCATTTTCTAAGCTGCGAACGGGCAGAAAGGTGAGAAAATGTCGGATTTTGACCATTTGTGCTGACATTCCAATTTCAACGTACCTCTCTATAACATGACCCAGCTGTAATGTCAGCGGTCGCATTGGTTTCATATTTGGTTTGCTTGTAGGGCGCTGGCACCCACAATCAGTGACCCTAAAAGTTTGGCACTGCTGAGAATAGTTTATTCGCAAAGTGAAAATTCACGGGTAAAAAGCCCCAAACTTCTAGATACTTCCTCCGTTAACAAAAACTTCGTGATGGATTTTGATGGATATGAAAACGCTTAGAACAGGTCAAGAACAGTTTGTATCAACTGCAAATCATTAGACGAAGGTGAATCGGCCTATGTACAGCGTCTTTTCAAGAGAAACTGTTGGAGGAAAGAGCAGAGAGTTCAGTTTGCGTCGCTTTCGCTCGACTCATTTTTGACCTGCGTCGCTGTCGTCATCTGCTGCCCCCGAGTCGTCATCTGCTGCACGCGAGTCGTCATCTCTCTCGAGTCGTTGTTCAGCTCGTTTCAGCCTTGCCTCGGCTTCTTTGATCACACTCTGCTGACCTTGATGTCGCCGTCGTTCAAGTAAGTTGGCTTTCAAGCTGCGTGATCCGCCGCGTTGGCGATTACTCGTTTCCACAAGGGAGTCGTGAAAAATATTTTACGACTCCTTGGTTTCATCTTCGCTCTCCAGAACTCCGGGAAACGAGGAGTAAAGGCACAGCCAAACTGGTTCCATTTTCTCTAATGGATACCCCTGCAAGCACTGAACGGCAGCGGCTAGCAAGTCCAGTCGACTTTCTTTAGCCATGAGACTCGCATCGGACTGCAGACTTCTGAAAGAATGCATGGTGATCATCATTCGAATCTGGGCTTTGCGCAGTTTGAACAAGAACTTGAGTTCAGAATTAGTTTTCATTGAGCCGTGCGATCGGAGCAGCCCTTGTTCACTCGCTCATTATGTGGGCTCGCTGCTCCGTTTTATCGCTCTCTATCGCTCTCCAACTCACTTAGTGCCAAAGTGGTAGAGAGGCCAAGCAGCGCAATATCCCCTCGGAGAAGTGGTATTTCAGTTTCGCTCGCCATGACTGTCATCACCTACGTTTCCACAGCGCAACCATTGATTCCGCTCGACTTGTTGTTAAAGGTCGTTTTCCTTGCATTGTACTTCTTTCATGGCATGCCAGGGAAGGCCAAGAAAGTGATTGCGACTCATTGCACGGCAGTTTGTGCCAAAATCAGCCCCTCAAAAATCCATCACGAAGTTTTTGTTAACGGAGGAAGTAGGTTCTTTTTCAGCTTTCAGCAGCCCTGAGCGAGTTCTTTAGAGAAATGTGGGTCTTTTTCTTGGTGCTCTTGTCTATGTCCAGCTATACAACGAGATGAGGATGGTCATTGTCATTTTCTGAGCTGCGAACGGGCAGAAAGGTGAGAAAATGTCGGATTTTGACCATTTGTGCTGACCTTTCAATTTCAACGTACCTCTCTATAACATGACCCAGCTGTAATTTCAATGGTCGCATTGGTTTCATTTTTGGTTTGCTTGTAGGGCGCTGCCACCCGCATTCAGTAACCCAGAAAATTTGGCACTGCTGTGAATAGTTTAGTCGCAAAGTGAAGATTCACGGATAAAAAGCCCCAAACTTCTAGATAGGTTCTTTTTCAGCTTTCAGCAGCCCTGGGCGAGTTCTTTAGAGAAATGTGACTCTTTTTCATGGTGCTCTTGTCTATGTCCAGCTAACCAACGAGATGAGGATGGTCATTGTCATTTTCTGAGCTGCGACCGGGCAGAAAGGTGAGAAAATGTCGGATTTTGACCATTTGTGCTGACCTTCCAATTTCAACGTACCTCTCTATAACATGACCCAGCTGTAATGTCAGCGGTCGCATTGGTTTCATTTTTGGTTTGCTTGTAGGGCGCTGGCAGCCACAATCAGTGACCCAGAAAATTTGGCACTGCTGTGAATACTTTAGTCGCAAAGTGAAGATTCACGGGTAAAAAGCCCCAAACTTCTAGATAGGTTCCTTTTCAGCTTTCAGCAGCCCTGGGCGAGTTCTTTAGAGAAATGTTACTCTTTTTCATGGTGCTCTTGTCTATGTCCAGCTACACAACGAGATGAGGATGGTCATTGTCATTTTCTAAGCTGCGAACGGGCAGAAAGGTGAGAAAATGTCTGATTTTGACCATTTGTGCTGACCTTTCAATTTCAACGTACCTCTCTATAACATGACCCAGCTGTAATTTCAGTGGTCGCATTGGTTTCATTTTTGGTTTGCTTGTAGGGCGCAGGCACCCACATTCAGTGACCCAGAAAATTTGGCACTGCTGTGAATAGTTTAGTCGCAAAGTGAAGATTCACGGGTAAAAAGCCCCAGACTTCTAGATAGGTTCTTTTTCAGCTTTCAGCAGCCCTGGGCGAGTTCTTTAGGGAAATGTGGCTCTTTTTCATGGTGCTATTTTCTATGTCCAGCTACACAACGAGATAAGGATGGTCATTGTCATTTTCTGAGCTGCGAACGGGCAGAAAGGTGAGAAAATGTCGGATTGGGACCATTTGTGCTGACCTTTCAATTTCAACGTACCTCTCTATAACATGACCCAGCTGTAATTTCAGTGGTCGCATTGGTTTCATTTTTGGTTTGCTTGTAGGGCGCTGGCACCCGCATTCAGTGACCCAGAACATTTGGCACTGCTGTGAATAGTTTAGTCGCAAAGTGAAGATTCACGGGTAAAAAGCCCCAAACTTCTAGATAGGTTCTTTTTCAGCTTTCAGCAGCCCTGGGCGAGTTCTTTAGAGAAATGTGATTCTTTTTCATGGTGCTCTTTTCTACGTCCAGCTAACCAACGAGATGAGGATGGTCATTGTCATTTTCTGAGTTGCGAACGGGCAGAAAGGTGAGAAAATGTCGGATTTTGACCATTTGTGCTGACCTTCCAATTTCAATGTACCTCTCTATAACATGACCCAGCTGTAATGTCAGCGGTCGCATTGGTTTCATATTTGGTTTGCTTGTAGGGCGCTGGCACCCACAATCAGTGACCCTAAAAATTTGGCACTGCTGTGAATAGTTTAGTCGCAAAGTGAAGATTCACGGGTAAAAAGCCCCAAACTTCTAGATAGGTTCTTTTTCAGCTTTCAGCAGCCATGGGTGAGTTCTTTAGAGAAATGTGGCTCTTTTTCATGGTGCTATTTTCTATGTCCAGCTACACAACGAGATGTGGATGGTCATTGTCATTTTCTGAGCTGCGAACGGGCAGAAAGGTGAGAAAATGTCGGATTTTGACCATTTGTGCTTACCTTTCAATTTCAACGTACCTCTCTATAACATGACCCAGCTGTAATGTCAGTGGTGGCATTGGTTTCAATTTTGGTTTTCTTGTAGGGCGCTAGCACCCGCATTCAGTGACCCAGAAAATTTGGCACTGCTGGGAATAGTTTAGTCGCAAAGTGAAGATTCACGGGTAAAAAGCCCCTAACTTCTAGATAGATTCTTTTTCAGCTTTCAGCAGCCCTGGGCAAGTTCTTTAGAGAAATGTGACTCTTTTTCATGGTGCTCTTGTCTATGTCCAGCTAACCAACGAGATGAGGATGGTCATTGTCATTTTCTGAGCTGCGAACGGGCAGAAAGGTGAGAAAATGTTGGATTTTGACAATTTGTGCTGACCTTTCAATTTCAACGTACCTCTCTATAACATGACCCAGCTGTAATGTCAGCGGTCGCATTGGTTTGATTTTTGGTTTGCTTGTAGGGCGCTAGCACCCGCATTCAGTGACCCAGAAAATTTGGCACTGCTGTGAATAGTTTAGTCGCAAAGTGAAGATTCACGGGTAAAAAGCCCCAAACTTCTAGATAGATTCTTTTTCAGCTTTCAGCAGCCCTGGGTGAGTTCTTTAGAGAAATGTGGCTCTTTTCTATGGTGCTATTTTCTATGTCCAGCAACACAACGAGATGAGGATGGTCATTGTCATTTTCTGAGTTGCGAACGGGCAGAAAGGTGAGAAAATGTCGGATTTTGACCATTTGTGCTGACCTTCCAATTTCAACGCACCTCTCTATAACATGACCCAGCTGTAATGTCAGCGGTTGCATTGGTTTAATTTTTGGTTTGCTTGTAGGGCGCTGGCACCCACAATCAGTGACCCTAAAAATTTGGCACTGCTGTGAATAGTTTAGTCGCAAAGTGAAGATTCACGGGTAAAAAGCCCCAAACTTCTAGATAGGTTCTTTTTCAGCTTTCAGCCGCCCTGGGCGAGTTCTTTAGAGAAATGTGACTCTTTTTCATGGTGCTCTTGTCTATGTCCAGCTAACCAACGAGATGAGGATGGTCATTGTCATTTTCTAAGCTGCGAACGGGCAGAAAGGTGAGAAAATGTCGGATTTTGACCATTTGTGCTGACATTCCAATTTCAACGTACCTCTCTATAACATGACCCAGCTGTAATGTCAGCGGTCGCATTGGTTTCATATTTGGTTTGCTTGTAGGGCGCTGGCACCCACAATCAGTGACCCTAAAAGTTTGGCACTGCTGAGAATAGTTTATTCGCAAAGTGAAAATTCACGGGTAAAAAGCCCCAAACTTCTAGATACTTCCTCCGTTAACAAAAACTTCGTGATGGATTTTGATGGATATGAAAACGCTTAGAACAGGTCAAGAACAGTTTGTATCAACTGCAAATCATTAGACGAAGGTGAATCGGCCTATGTACAGCGTCTTTTCAAGAGAAACTGTTGGAGGAAAGAGCAGAGAGTTCAGTTTGCGTCGCTTTCGCTCGACTCATTTTTGACCTGCGTCGCTGTCGTCATCTGCTGCCCCCGAGTCGTCATCTGCTGCACGCGAGTCGTCATCTCTCTCGAGTCGTTGTTCAGCTCGTTTCAGCCTTGCCTCGGCTTCTTTGATCACACTCTGCTGACCTTGATGTCGCCGTCGTTCAAGTAAGTTGGCTTTCAAGCTGCGTGATCCGCCGCGTTGGCGATTACTCGTTTCCACAAGGGAGTCGTGAAAAATATTTTACGACTCCTTGGTTTCATCTTCGCTCTCCAGAACTCCGGGAAACGAGGAGTAAAGGCACAGCCAAACTGGTTCCATTTTCTCTAATGGATACCCCTGCAAGCACTGAACGGCAGCGGCTAGCAAGTCCAGTCGACTTTCTTTAGCCATGAGACTCGCATCGGACTGCAGACTTCTGAAAGAATGCATGGTGATCATCATTCGAATCTGGGCTTTGCGCAGTTTGAACAAGAACTTGAGTTCAGAATTAGTTTTCATTGAGCCGTGCGATCGGAGCAGCCCTTGTTCACTCGCTCATTATGTGGGCTCGCTGCTCCGTTTTATCGCTCTCTATCGCTCTCCAACTCACTTAGTGCCAAAGTGGTAGAGAGGCCAAGCAGCGCAATATCCCCTCGGAGAAGTGGTATTTCAGTTTCGCTCGCCATGACTGTCATCACCTACGTTTCCACAGCGCAACCATCGATTCCGCTCGACTTGTTGTTAAAGGTCGTTTTCCTTGCATTGTACTTCTTTCATGGCATGCCAGGGAAGGCCAAGAAAGTGATTGCGACTCATTGCACGGCAGTTTGTGCCAAAATCAGCCCCTCAAAAATCCATCACGAAGTTTTTGTTAACGGAGGAAGTAGGTTCTTTTTCAGCTTTCAGCAGCCCTGAGCGAGTTCTTTAGAGAAATGTGGGTCTTTTTCTTGGTGCTCTTGTCTATGTCCAGCTATACAACGAGATGAGGATGGTCATTGTCATTTTCTGAGCTGCGAACGGGCAGAAAGGTGAGAAAATGTCGGATTTTGACCATTTGTGCTGACCTTTCAATTTCAACGTACCTCTCTATAACATGACCCAGCTGTAATTTCAATGGTCGCATTGGTTTCATTTTTGGTTTGCTTGTAGGGCGCTGCCACCCGCATTCAGTAACCCAGAAAATTTGGCACTGCTGTGAATAGTTTAGTCGCAAAGTGAAGATTCACGGATAAAAAGCCCCAAACTTCTAGATAGGTTCTTTTTCAGCTTTCAGCAGCCCTGGGCGAGTTCTTTAGAGAAATGTGACTCTTTTTCATGGTGCTCTTGTCTATGTCCAGCTAACCAACGAGATGAGGATGGTCATTGTCATTTTCTGAGCTGCGACCGGGCAGAAAGGTGAGAAAATGTCGGATTTTGACCATTTGTGCTGACCTTCCAATTTCAACGTACCTCTCTATAACATGACCCAGCTGTAATGTCAGCGGTCGCATTGGTTTCATTTTTGGTTTGCTTGTAGGGCGCTGGCAGCCACAATCAGTGACCCAGAAAATTTGGCACTGCTGTGAATACTTTAGTCGCAAAGTGAAGATTCACGGGTAAAAAGCCCCAAACTTCTAGATAGGTTCCTTTTCAGCTTTCAGCAGCCCTGGGCGAGTTCTTTAGAGAAATGTTACTCTTTTTCATGGTGCTCTTGTCTATGTCCAGCTACACAACGAGATGAGGATGGTCATTGTCATTTTCTAAGCTGCGAACGGGCAGAAAGGTGAGAAAATGTCTGATTTTGACCATTTGTGCTGACCTTTCAATTTCAACGTACCTCTCTATAACATGACCCAGCTGTAATTTCAGTGGTCGCATTGGTTTCATTTTTGGTTTGCTTGTAGGGCGCAGGCACCCACATTCAGTGACCCAGAAAATTTGGCACTGCTGTGAATAGTTTAGTCGCAAAGTGAAGATTCACGGGTAAAAAGCCCCAGACTTCTAGATAGGTTCTTTTTCAGCTTTCAGCAGCCCTGGGCGAGTTCTTTAGGGAAATGTGGCTCTTTTTCATGGTGCTATTTTCTATGTCCAGCTACACAACGAGATAAGGATGGTCATTGTCATTTTCTGAGCTGCGAACGGGCAGAAAGGTGAGAAAATGTCGGATTGGGACCATTTGTGCTGACCTTTCAATTTCAACGTACCTCTCTATAACATGACCCAGCTGTAATTTCAGTGGTCGCATTGGTTTCATTTTTGGTTTGCTTGTAGGGCGCTGGCACCCGCATTCAGTGACCCAGAACATTTGGCACTGCTGTGAATAGTTTAGTCGCAAAGTGAAGATTCACGGGTAAAAAGCCCCAAACTTCTAGATAGGTTCTTTTTCAGCTTTCAGCAGCCCTGGGCGAGTTCTTTAGAGAAATGTGATTCTTTTTCATGGTGCTCTTTTCTACGTCCAGCTAACCAACGAGATGAGGATGGTCATTGTCATTTTCTGAGTTGCGAACGGGCAGAAAGGTGAGAAAATGTCGGATTTTGACCATTTGTGCTGACCTTCCAATTTCAATGTACCTCTCTATAACATGACCCAGCTGTAATGTCAGCGGTCGCATTGGTTTCATATTTGGTTTGCTTGTAGGGCGCTGGCACCCACAATCAGTGACCCTAAAAATTTGGCACTGCTGTGAATAGTTTAGTCGCAAAGTGAAGATTCACGGGTAAAAAGCCCCAAACTTCTAGATAGGTTCTTTTTCACCTTTCAGCAGCCCTGGGCGAGTTCTTTAGAGAAATGTGACTCTTTTTCATGGTGCTCTTGTCTATGTCCAGCTAACCAACGAGATGAGGATGGTCATTGTCATTTTCTGAGCTGCGAACGGGCAGAAAGGTGAGAAAATGTCGGATTTTGACCATTTGTGCTGACCTTTCAATTTCAACGTACCTCTCTATAACATGACCCAGCTGTAACTTCATTGGTCGCATTGGTTTCTTTTTTGGTTTGCTTGTAGGGCGCTGGCACACGCATTCAGTGACCTAGAAAATTTGGCACTGCTGTGAATAGTTTAGTCGCAAAGTGAAGATTCACGGGTAAAAAGCCCCAAACTTCTAGATAGGTTCTTTTTCAGCTTTCAGCAGCCCTGGGCGAGTTCTTTAGAGAAATGTGGCTCTTTTTCATGGTGCTATTTTCTATGTCCACCTACACAACGAGATGAGGATGGTCATTGTCATTTTCTAAGCTGAGAACGGGGAGAAAGGTGAGAAAATGTCGGATTTTGACCATTTGTGCTGGCCTTTCAATTTCAATGTACCTCTCTATAACCTGACCCAGCTTTAATTTCAGTGGTCGCATTGGTTTCATTTTTGGTTCGCTTGTAGGGCGCTGGCACCCGCATTCAGTGACCCAGAAAATTTGGCACTGCTGTGAATAGTTTAGTCGCAAAGTGAAGATTCACGGGTAAAAAGCCCCAAACTTCTAGATAGGTTCTTTTTCAGCTTTCAGCAGCCCTGGGTGAGTTCTTTAGAGAAATGTGGCTCTTTTTCATGGTGCTATTTTCTATGTCCAACTACACAACGAGATGAGGATGGTCATTGTTATTTTCTGAGCTGCGAACGGGCAGAAAGGTGAGAAAATGTCGGATTTTGACCATTTGTGCTGACCTTTCAATTTCAACGTACCTCTCTATAACATGACCCAGCTCTAATTTCAGTGGTCGCATTGGTTTGATTTTTGGTTTGATTGTAGGGCGCTGGCACCCGCATTCAGTGACCCAGAAAATTTGGCACTGATGTGAATAGTTTAGTTGAAAACTGAAGATTCATGGGTAAAAAGCCCCAAACTTCTAGATAGGTTCTTTTTCAGCTTTCAGCAGCCCTGGGTGAGTTCTTTAGAGAAATGGGGCTCTTTTTCATGGTGCTATTTTCTATGTCCAGCTACACAACGAGATGAGGATGGTCATTGTCATTTTCTGAGCTGCGAACGGGCAGAAAGGTTAAAAAATGTCGGATTTTGACCATTTGTGCTGACCTTTCACTTTCAACGTACCTCTCTATAACATGACCCAGCTGTAATGTCAGTGGTCTTATTGGTTTGAATTTTGGTTTGCTTGTAGGGCGCTGGCACCCGCATTCAGTGACCCAGAAAATTTGGCACTGCTGTGTGAATAGTTTAGTCGCAAAGTGAAGATTCCCGGGTAAAAAGCCCCTAAATTCTAGATAGGTTCTTCTTCAGCTTTCAGCAGCCCTGGGCGAGTTCTTTAGAGAAATGTGGCTCTTTTTCATGGTGCTCTTGTCTATGTCCAGCTACACAACGAGATGAGGATGGTCATTGTCATTTTCTGAGCTGCGAACGGGCAGAAAGGTGAGAAAATGTCGGATTTTGACCATTTGTGCTGACCTTTCAATTTCAACGTACCTCTCTATAACATGACCCAGCTGTAATTTCAGTGGTCACATTGGTTTCATTTTTGGTTTGCTTGTAGGGCGCTAGCACCCGCATTCAGTGACCCAGAAAATTTGGCACTGCTGGTGAATAGTTTAGTCGAAAAGTGAAGATTCACGGGTAAAAAGCCCCAAACTTCTAGATAGGTTCTTTTTCAGCTTTCAGCAGCCCTGGGCGAGTTCTTTAGAGAAATGTGGCTCTTTTTCATGGTGCTATTTTCTATGTCCAGCTACACAACGAGATGAGGATGGTCATTGTCATTTTCCGAGCTGCGAACGGGCAGAAAGGTGAGAAAATGTCGGATTTTGACCATTTGTGCTGACTTTTCAATTTCAACGTACCTCTCTATAACATGACCCAGCTGTAATTTCAGTGGTTGCATTGGTTTCATTTTTGGTTTGCTTGTAGGGCGCTGGCATCCGCATTCAGTGACCCAGAAAATTTGGCACTGCTGTTAATAGTTTAGTCGCAAAGTGAAGATTCACGGGTAAGAAGCCCCAAACTTCTAGATAGGTTCTTTTTCAGCTTTCAGCAGCCCTGGGCGAGTTCTTTAGAGAAATGTGGCTCTTTTTCATGGTGCTATTTGCTATGTCTAGCTACACGAGATGAGGATGATCATTGTCATTTTCTGAGCTGCGAACGGGCAGAAAGGTGAGAAACTGTCGGATTTTGACCATTTGTGCTGACCTTTCAATTTCAACGTACCTCTCTATAACATGACCCAGCTGTAATTTCATTGGTCGCATTGGTTTCATTTTTGGTTTGCTTGTAGGGCGCTGGCACCCGCATTCAGTGACCCTGAAAATGTGGCACTGCTGTGAATAGCTTAGTCGCAAAGTGAAGATTCACGGGTAAAAAGCCCCAAACTTCTAGATAGGTTCTTTTTCAGCTTTCAGCAGCCCTGGGCGAGTTCTTTAGAGAAATGTGGCTCTTTTTCATGGTGCTATTTTCTATGTCCAGCTACACAACGAGATTAGGATGGTCATTGTCATTTTCTGAGCTGCGAACGGGCAGAAAGGTGAGAAAATGTCGGATTTTGACCATTTGTGCTGACCTTTCAATTTCAACGTACCTCTCTATAACATGAACCAGCTGTAATGTCAGTGGTCGCATTGATTTGATTTTTGGTTTGCTTTTAGGGCGCTGGCACCCGCATTCATTGACCCAGAAAATGTGGCACTGCTGTAAATAGTTTAGTCGCAAAGTGAAAATTCACGGGTAAAAAGCCCCAAACTTCTAGATAGGTTCTTTTTCAGCTTTCAGCAACCCTGGGCGAGTTCTTTAGAGAAATGTGACTGATTTTCATGGTGCTCTTGTCTATGTCCAGCTAACCAACGAGATTAGGATGGTCATTTTCATGTTCTAAGCTGCGAACGGGCAGAAAGGTGAGAAAATGTCGGATTTTGACCATTTGTGCTGACCTTCCAATTTCAACGTACCTCTCTATAACATGACCCAGCTGTAATGTCAGCGGTTGCATTGGTTTCATATTTGGTTTGCTTATAGGGCGGTGGCACCCACAATCAGTGACCCTAAAAATTTGGCACTGCTGTGAATAGTTTAGTCGCAAGGTGAAGATTCACGGGTAAAAAGCCCCAAACTTCTAGATAGTATCTTTTTCAGCTTTCAGCAGCCCTGGGCGAGTTCTTTACGGAAATGTGCGTCTTTTTCTTGGTGCTCTTGTCTATGTCCAGCTACACAACGAGATAAGGATGGTCATTGTCATTTTCTGAGCTGCGAACGGGCAGAACGGTGAGGAAATGTCGGATTTTGACCAGTTGTGCTGACCTTTCAATTTCAACGTACCTCTCTATAACATGACCCAGCTGTAATTTCAGTGGTCGCATTGGTTTCATTTTTGGTTTGCTTGTAGGACGCTGGCACCCGCATTCAGTGACCCAGAAAATTTGCCACTGCTGTGAATAGTTTAGTCGCAAAGTGAAGATTCACGGGTAAAAAGCCCCAAACTTCTAGATAGGTTCTTTTTCAGCTTTCAGCAGCCCTGGGCGAGTTCTTTAGAGAAATGTGGCTCTTTTTCATGGTGCTATTTTCTATGTCCAGCTACACAACGAGATGAGGATGGTCATTGTCATTTTTTGAGGTGCGAACGGGCAGAAAGGTGAGAAAATGTCGGATTTTGACCATTTGTGCTGACCTTTCAATTTCAACGTACCTCTCTATAACATGAACCCGCTGTAATGTCAGTGGTCGCATCCATTTGATTTTTGGTTTGCTTTTAGGGCGCTGGCACCCGCATTCATTGACCCAGAAAATGTGGCACTGCTGTAAATAGTTTAGTCGCAAAGTGAAGATTCACGGGTAAAAAGCCCCAAACTTCTAGATAGGTTCTTTTTCAGCTTTCAGCAACCCTGGGCGAGTTCTTTAGAGAAATGTGACTCTTTTTCATGGTGCTCTTGTCTATGTCAAGCTAACCAACGAGATGAGGATGGTCATTGTCATGTTCTAAGCTGCGAACGGGCAGAAAGGTGAGAAAATGTTGGATTTTGACCATTTGTGCTGACCTTCCAATTTCAACGTACCTCTCTATAACATGACCCAGCTGTAATGTCAGCGGTCGCATTGGTTTCATACTTTGTTTGCTTATAGGGTGCTGGCACCCACAATCAGTGACCCTAAAAATTTGGCACTGCTGTGAATAGTTTAGTCGCAAGGTGAAGATTCACGGGTAAAAAGCCCCAAACTTCTAGATAGGTTCTTTTTCAGCTTTCAGCAGCCCTGGGCGAGTTCTTTACGGAAATGTGGGTCTTTTTCTTGGTGCTCTTGTCTATGTCCAGCTACACAACGAGATGAGGATGGTCATTGTCATTTTCTGAGCTGCGAACGGGCAGAACGGTGAGAAAATGTCGGATTTTGACCATTTGTGCTGACCTTTCATTTTCAATGTACCTCTCTATAACATGACCCAGCTGTAATTTCAGTGGTCGCATTGGTTTCATTTTTGGTTTGCTTGTAGGGCGCTGGTACCCGCATTCAGTGACCCAGAATATTTGGCACTGCTGTGAATAGTTTAGTCGCAAAGTGAAGATTCACGGGTAAAAAGCCCCAAACTTCTAGATAGGTTCTTTTTCACCTTTCAGCAGCCCTGGGCGAGTTCTTTAGAGAAATGTGGGTCTTTTTCTTGGTGCTCATGTCTATGTCCAGCTACACAACGAGATGAGGATGGTCATTGTCCTTTTCTGAGCTGCGAACGGGCAGAAAGGTGAGAAAATGTCGGATTTTGACCATTTGTGCTGACCTTTCAATTTCAACGTACCTCTCTATAACATGACCCAGCTGTAATTTCAGTGGTCGCATTGGTTTCATTTTTGGTTTGCTTGTAGGGCGCTGGCACCCGCATTCAGTGACCCAGAAAATTTGGCACTGCTGTGAATAGTTTAGTCGCAAAGTGAAGATTCACGGGTAAAAAGCCCCAAACTTCTAGATAGGTTATTTTCAGCTTTCAGCAGCCCTGGGCGAGTTCTTTAGAGAAATGTGAGGCTTTTTCTTGGTGCTCTTGTCTATGTCCAGCTACACAACGAGATAAGGATGGTCATTGTCATTTTCTGAGCTGCGAACGTGCAGAAAGGTGAGAAAATGTCGGATTTTGACCATTTGTGCTGACCTTCCAATTTCAACGTACCTCTCTATAACATGACCCAGCTGTAATGTCAGCGGTCGCATTGGTTTCATATTTGGTTTGCTTGTTGGGCTCTGGCACCCACAATAAGTGGCCCTAAAAATTTGGCACTGCTGTGAATAGTTTAGTCGCAAAGTGAAGATTCACGGGTAAAAAGCCCCAAACTTCTAGATAGGTTCTTTTTCAGCTTTCAGCAGCCCTGGGCGAGTTCTTTAGAGAAATGTGAGGCTTTTTCTTGATGCTCTTTTTTATGTCCAGCTACACAACGAGATGAGGATGGTCATTGTCATTTTCTGAGCTGCGAACGTGCAGAAAGGTGAGAAAATGTCGGATTTTGACCATTTGTGCTGACCTTCCAATTTCAACGTACCTCTCCATAACATGACCCAGCTGTAATGTCAGCGGTCGCATTGGTTTCATATTTGGTTTGTTTGTTGGGCGCTGGCACCCACAATCAGTGACCCCAAAAATTTGGCACTGCTGTGAATAGTTTAGTCGTAAAGTGAAGATTCACGGGTAAAAAGCCCCAAACTTCTAGATAGGTTCTTTTTCAGCTTTCAGCAGCCCTGGGCGAGTTCTTTAGAGAAATGTGGCTCTTTTTCATGGTGCAATTTTCTATGTCCAGCTACACAACGAGATGAGGATGGTCATTGTCATTTTTTGAGCTGCGAACGGGCAGAAAGGTGAGAAAATGTCGGATTTTGACCATTTGTGCTGATCTTTCAATTTCAACGTACCTCTCTATAACATGACCCAGCTGTAATTTCATTGGTCGAATTGGTTTCTTTTTTGGTTTGCTTGTAGGGCGCTGGCACACGCATTCAGTGACCTAGAAAATTTGGCACTGCTGTGAATAGTTTAGTCGCAAAGTGAAGATTCACGGGTAAAAAGCCCCAAACTTCTAGATAGGTTCTTTTTCAGCTTTCAGCAGCCCTGGGCGAGTTCTTTAGAGAAATGTGGCTCTTTTTCATGGTGCTATTTTCTATGTCCAGCTACACAACAATATGAGGATGGTCATTGTCATTTTCTAAGCTGCGAACGGGGAGAAAGGTGAGAAAATGTCGGATTTTGACCATTTGTGCTGGCCTTTCAATTTCAACGTACCTCTCTATAACCTGACCCAGCTTTAATTTCAGTGGTCGCATTGGTTTGATTTTTGGTTCGCTTGTAGGGCGCTGGCACCCGCATTCAGTGACCCAGAAAATTTGGCACTGCTGTGAATAGTTTAGTCGCAAAGTGAAGATTCACGGGTAAAAAGCCCCAAACTTGAAAATAGGTTCTTTTTCAGCTTTCAGCAGCCCTGGGTGAGTTCTTTAGAGAAATGTGGCTCTTTTTCATGGTGCTATTTTCTATGTCCAACTACACAACGAGATGAGGATGGTCATTGTTATTTTCTGAGCTGCGAACGGGCAGAAAGGTGAGAAATTGTCGGATTTTGACCATTTGTGCTGACCTTTCAATTTCAAAGTACCTCTCTATAACATGACCCAGCTGTAATGTCAGTGGTCGTATTGGTTTGATTTTTGGTTTGATTGTAGGGCGCTGGCACCCGCATTCAGTGACCCAGAAAAATTGGCACAGCTGTGAATAGTTTAGTCGCAAAGTGAAGATTCACGGGTAAAAAGCCCCAAACTTCTAGATAGGTTCTTTTACAGCTTTCAGCAGCCCTGGGCGAGTTCTTTGGAGAAATGTGAGTCTTTTTCTTGGTGCTCTTGTCCATGTCCAGCTACACAACGAGATGAGGATGGTTATTGTTATTTTTTGAGCTGCGAACTGGCAGAAAGGTGAGAAAATGTCGGATTTTGACCATTTGTGCTGACCTTTCAATTTCAACGTACCTCTCTATAACATGACCCAGCTGTAATGTCAGCGGTCGCATTGGTTTCATTTTTGGTTTGCTTTTAGGGCGCTGGCACCCACAATCAGTGACCCAGAAAATTTGGCACTACTGTGAATAGTTTAGTCGCAAAGTGAAGATTCACGGGTAAAAAGCCCCAAACTTCTAGATAGGCTCTTTTTCAGCTTTCAGCAGCCCTGGGCGAGTTATTTAGAGAAATGTGGGTCTTTTTCTTGATGGTCTTGTCTATGTCCAGCTACACAACGAGATGAGTATGGTCATTGTCATTTTCTGAGCTGCGAACGGGCAGAAAGGTGAGAAAATGTCGGATTTTGACCATTTGTGCTGACCTTTCAATTTCAACGTACCTCTCTATAACATGACCCAGCTGTATTTTCAGTGGTCGCATAGGTTTCATTTTTGGTTTGCTTGTAGGGCGCTGGCACCCGCATTTAGTGACCCAGAAAATTTGGCACTGCTGTGAATAGTTTAGTCGCAAAGTGAAGATTCACGGGTAAAAAGCCCCAAAATTCTAGATAGGTTCTTTTTCAGCCTTTAGCAGCCCTGGGTGAGTTCTTTAGAGAAATGTGGCTATTTTTCATGGTGCTCTTGTCTATGTCCAGCTAACCAACGAGATGAGGATGGTCATTGTCATTTTCTAAGCTGAGAACGGGCAGAAAGGTGAGAAAATGTCGGATTTTGACCATTTGGCCTGACCTTACAATTTCAACGTACCTCTCTATAACATGACCCAGCTGTAATGTCAGCGGTCGCATTGGTTTCATTTTTGGCTTGCTTTTAGGGCGCTGGCACCCACAATCAGTGACCCTAAATATTTGGCACTGCTGTGAATAGTTTAGTCGCAAAGTGAAGATTCACGGGTAAAAAGCCCCAAACTTCTAGATAGGTTCTTTTTCAGCTTTTAGCAGCCCTGGGCGAGTTCTTTAGAGAAATGTGGGTCATTTTCTTGATGCTCTTGTCTATGTCCAGCTACACAACGAGATGAGGATGATCATTGTCATTTTCTGAGCTGCGAACTGGCAGAAAGGTGAGAAAATGTCGGATTTTGACCATTTGTGCTGACCTTTCAATTTCAACGTACCTCTCTATAACATTACCCAGCTGTATTTTCAGTGGTCGCATTGGTGGTCATTTTTGGTTTGCTTGTAGGGCGCTGGCACCCGCATTCAGTGACCCAGAAAATTTGCCATTGCTGTGAATAGTTTAGTCGAAAAATGAAGATTCACGGGTAAAAAGCCCCAAACTTCTAGATAGGTTCTTTTTCAGATTTGAGCAGCCCTGGGTGAGTTCTTTAGAGAAATGTGGCTCTTTTTCATGGTGCTATTTTCTATGTCCAACTACACAACGAGATGAGGATGGTCATTGTCATTTTCTGAGCTGCGAATGGGCAGAAAGGTGAGAAAATGTCGGATTTTGACCATTTGTGCTGACCTTTCAATTTCAACGTACCTCTCTATAACATGACCCAGCTGTAATTTCTGTGGTCGCATTGGTTTCATTTTTGGTTTGCTTGTAGGGCGCTAGCACCCGCATTCAGTGACCCAGAAAATTTGGCACTGCTGTGAATAGTTTAGTCGAAAAGAGAAGATTCACGGGTAAAAAGCCCCAAACTTCTAGAAAGGTTCTTTTTCAGCTTTCAGCAGCCCTGGGTGAGTTCTTTAGAGAAATGTGGCTCTTTTTCATGGTGCTATTTCTATGTCCAGCTACACAACGAGATGAGGATGGTCATTGTCATTTTCTGAGCTGCGAACGGGCAGAAAGGTGAGAAAATGTCGGATTTTGACCATTTGTGTTGACCTTTCAATTTCAACGTACCTCTCTATAACATGACCCAGCTGTAATTTCAGTGGTCGCATTGGTTTCATTTTTGGTTTGCTTGTAGGGCGCTGGCACCCGCATTCAGTGACCCAGAAAATTTGGCACTGCTGTGAATAGTTTAGTCGCAAAGTGAAGATTCACGGGTAAAAAGCCCCAAACTTCTAGATAGGTTCTTTTTCAGCTTTCAGCAGCCCTGGGTGAGTTCTTTAGAGAAATGTTGCTCTTTTTCATGGTGCTATTTTCTATGTCCAACTACACAACGAGATGAGGATGGTCATTGTCATTTTCTGAGCTGCGAACTGGCAGAAAGGTGAGAAAATGTCGGATTTTGACCATTTGTGCTGACCTTCCAATTTCAACGTACCTCTCTATAACATGACCCAGCTGTAATTTCAGTGGTCGCATTGGTTTCATTTTTGGTTTGCTTGTAGGCCGCTGGCACCCGCATTCAGTGATCCAGAAAATTTGGCACTGCTGTGAATAGTTTAGTCGCAAAGTGAAGATTCACGGGTAAAAAGGCCCAAACTTCTAGATAGGTTCTTTTTCAACTTTCAGCAGCCCTGGGTGAGTTCTTTAGCGAAATGGGGCTCTTTTTCATGGTGCTATTTTCTATGTCCAGCTACACAACGAGATGAGGATGGTCATTGTCATTTTCTGAGCTGCGAACGGGCAGAAAGGTGAAAAAATGTCGGATTTTGACCATTTGTGCTGACCTTTCAATTTCAACGTACCTCTCTATAACATGACCCAGCTGTAATGTCAGTGTTCGGATTGGTTTGATTTTTGGTTTGCTTGTAGAGTGCTGGCACCCGCATTCAGTGACCCAGAAAATTTGGCACTGCTGTGAATAGTTTAGTCGCAAAGTGAAGATTCACGGGTAAAAAGCCCCAAAATTCTAGATAGGTTCTTTTTCAGCTTTTAGCAGCCCTGGGTGAGTTCTTTAGAGAAATGTGGCTATTTTTCATGGTGCTCTTGTCTATGTCCAGCTAACCAACGAGATGAGGATGGTCATTGTCATTTTCTAAGCTGAGAACGGGCAGAAAGGTGAGAAAATGTCGGATTTTGACCATTTGTGCTGACCTTACAATTTCAACGTACCTCTCTATAACATGACCCAGCTGTAATGTCAGCGGTCGCATTGGTTTCATTTTTGGCTTGCTTTTAGGGCGCTGGCACCCACAATCAGTGACCCTAAACATTTGGCACTGCTGTGAATAGTTTAGTCGCAAAGTGAAGATTCACGGGTAAAAAGCCCCAAACTTCTAGAAAGGTTCTTTTTCACCTTTTAGCAGCCCTGGGCGAGTTCTTTAGAGAAATGTTGTTCTTTTTCTTGATGCTCTTGTCTATGTCCAGCTACACAACGAGATAAGGATGGTGATTGTCATTTTCTAAGCTGCGAACGGGCAGAAAGGTGAGAAAATGTCGGATTTTGACCATTTGTGCTGACCTTTCAATTTCAACGTACCTCTCTATTATCCATATAAAAATCGCTCTGTGAGCGGATCTGAAAAACCTTTACTGGTACTGCCCCGTCGTAAAAGTAAGAAATTAGAACCGGCCCATTGTCCCCCCAAATGCGAACTGATCCACCTAAATCGCGAATGACGGGACCCGAACGCACCAGTAGCACGAGGTCGGGAGGGCACAGGATCACGGCAATTATCATAGGGTAACACCAGTAGTAGTAGTAGAATTTATTATTTTGATAGGGAAGCCTACCGCTAGTACAGTACATGGCCTATGGTCCGGACCAACGTCCCCATCTGCATCCACAGGTAGGAACCTCGTGCTACTGATGCGTTCGGGTCCCGTCATTCGCGATTTAGGTGGATCAGTTCGCATTTGGGGGGACAATGGGCCAGTTCTAATTTCTTACTTTTACGACGGGGCAGTACCAGTAAAGGTTTTTCAGAACCGCTCACAGAGCGATTTTTATATGGATAATTTCAGCTCTTTTTCCGTTCCCTCCCCACCCCATGCCCAACCCCGAAGGTAAACATGATGACCACGCGCGATGTACTGTATGTAGCCATGCGACTGCAATAACACACTGATACATACCAGCCCTCCCCGCCTCGCTACTCCGCACACAGATACACAAACATGTGTATGCACACGGCACACACACGTGGCCACGCACACATACGCACATGCACACGACACAAACAGGAAATTCTTCATGTATAATGCCATGCAAAGCAGTGGCCACCGTACTTGAGGAAGTCAGTTGTGAAACAAAAATAATTCAACTACAGCGTGTAGACAAGCTGACGGCCAAAGCACAACATAGCAAACATGACATTTGCCCAAGGATTGCAGTTTGCAGACCATGCCATGGAAGCAGCGAATACAGAATGTAATATAATACAAAGTGACAAGCAAGGACGTGGCCATCATACACCAGAAACTTGCAGAAAGTTACATATCCAACAGATAGAGAAGTGAACAGCAATCTGATACAGCCCACACAGGACAAAGCGGACCTGATACTCGTCCCAGGATCGCAAGTGGCAAAACCGGCTTTTCAATGCATAACATGCAGGTGTACGTTAGACGCATGAACATCTGACCGTGTCGCCAGCATACAATGTCATCACATGTTTACCCACAAGTTACACACATGCACAGTAGAAGCACAATGAAAGCAATGGAAAAGTACGATGTGGTTGCTGAAGCATCTTCACACTTCAAATTCAGACTTCAATGTGGTCGTCACGGGATGATATACCTGCAAGATACAAGTGATGAAGAAAGAAAGCAGAAGGTCGTGAGGTAGGCTATGAGACACCACAAACGGTTCACCTACATGTCTGTTCAGGGCTAGTGCACTCACACGGAGAATTGTCATAATCGAGCATTTCCCAAACTGAGAAGTGCAATGAAATCCACTTGCATGCACAGGAGCAATTTTGCAATATTATGATGCGCAATTCGACACGATCTGCGATGCTGCGTGCGATGTGCCCTGCTGTCATGATAGTGACAGTCACCGCGGTATGTTTTGTCAACGTCGCCCGTGCACTCTTCTGTCAAGTCCAAAGTGCTCACATACTTGGCAATGTTTTTGCAGTGATTTACTTTTATCCATGTTATGTCACGGGTAACTTTAATGAAGTACCCGCAGTCCGTGTCGATCTGCACATCGTCCACTCTCTCATGTACTTGGCCTGCTTTGTCTGTGTATCCATTTCATGTGCGATCCACAAAATCGACTAGACAGTGGGTGCAATACGCTCTCTACCTGAAGCCTGAAGACGTTCTTCTGACGACATCTCGCCATGTACTTGGCCTGGATTTGTCTGTGTATCCATTTCATGTTCGATCAACAAAATCTCAATGCACTACAGAGACTAGACAGTGGGTGCAATACGCTCTCTATCTGAAGACGTGAACCATTAAATTTTTTGGAAAAGTTATACGTACACCTGAAACGTAATGAAGTACAGGAATAGAGAGAGTGACTACAATACGCTCTCGACCTGATAATAGAGAGGTTCCGGGGTACGATTTTCCGTGCCAAAATCCGTATGGGCGCTACGGATTTTTCCCAGACGTGCTCCATACGATTTTTCGGCACGGAGAATCGGTGTGGACTGGCTTTCATACGAACCATGTTTCGTATGGAGATTTTGCGTCATCGGGTGCAGAAAGATTTTCGCGTACAAATTTGGTACGAGAAACATCGATTTTCCGCGGGAAGTTTTGATTTCGGTACAAATTTTCAAAATAGAAAGGCATAGCGCGGGAATGTGACGTGTTTGCGATCGTAACCTAGGCAATGACGGCAAACACATACGTTCCGTACCCCGGAACTTTTCACTGCTCGAAAACGACGTATAAAATAATATCCGTAGCGCATCCACGGATTTTGGCACGAAAAATCGTACTCCGGAACCTCCCTAATAGTGATAACGTGAGTACAAGACACTCTCCACCTGATAACGTGTTAGAAGGTAACATGTCTACAGTCCCACCGTACCCTTCCGACACGACTGTAGACCATTAAATTTTTTTGAGAAGTTATACGTACACCTTAAACGTAATGAAGTACAGGAATAGAGAGAGTGACTACAATACGCTCTCGACCTGATAACGTGTTAGTAGAAGGTAACAGGTCTACAGTCCCACCGTACCCTTCATCATTCCTCATTCACCATCGCGCGATACCCTGGCACACACTGGCAACATATCAATGGGGTGCCTTACCGTCGGCTAGAGGAGACGTCTTCGCAGCAATATTTTCCCTCCTGCGCATTCAGTCGCCGACGCGACAGCGTTCACGGGGCCGTTCCAGTTGCGGAAGACATTCGATTCATCGGGCTAATTCAGAAACAGGGCCGTGGACACACAGGGGGCAGAGGAGAGACATTGTTAGTGGACAAGAAATATGCAGTGGCAAGTGGCGAGTGCCGCATGGATGTCAAGTTGTCATGCACAATTCAGCTATTACTTGCGGTCCAGCTAGTTCTGCCATTGCTCGCTCGTCCTGGTTCCTCCTCGTTCGTCTTCCTGCACGTCTGCACTTCTCCTTCCCCACCGTTGGCTTTGCGGTACGGGGGTGCCGGAAGGAATTCCCACCATGTATCCATGTACATGAAGTCCCACCATGACTCTCCATGTACATGTCCACGGCCACGTCAGCAGTTTGTATAGTACTGGAAGGAGTTCCCACGATGTCTCCAAAGGCCTAGAGCGGACATCTTTGCAGCAATACTTTTCGCCCTGCGCATTCAGTTCGCCGACGATGTCTCCAAAGGCAAAGGCCTAGAGCCTAGTAGTAGAGGGGACGTCTTTGCAGCAATTCTTTTCACCCTAGTACCCTGCACATTCACTCTGCCGACACGACAGCGTTTACGGGGCCGTTCCAGGTGCAAAAGGTCCACGTCAGCAGTTCTCGCGTACGGGATAGTCGCCGCGACAGCGTTTAAGGGGTCGTTCCAGGTGCAAAAGGTATCCATCAATGCCACTTTGCAGTATGGGGTACGGAAAAGGGGCCTCCTCGTTCGACTTCGTCGACTTCTGCAGTTCTCCTTCCCGTCAGGGGTACCGAAAGGGGCCTCCTCGCAGTTGTCCTTGCCGTCAGGTCCACGTCATGCAGTTCTCAACTATTTCGCGTACGGGATAGTCGTCTTTGTCGTACGCGACATCGGCATTTTAATACCGAGTGGCATTGGCACAAAGCAGACCGTTGACGGGGTCACGTGTCAAAAAAGTATCAACAACGTGTCGACTACGTGTCGACCACGTGTATAGCGGTACACTCAGCGGTACACTAATTCTCGTGCCATTCTCGTGTCACAAAACTGGAACATCGAGTACCAGTATGGAAAGGCTTCAGACAAGAAGCCTTTCCAATAACATTACCCAGCTGCATTTTCAGTGGTCGCATTGGTTTCATTTTTGGTTTGCTTGTAGGGCGCTGGCACCCGCATTCAGTGACCCAGAAAATTTGGCACTGCTGTGAATAGTTTAGTCGCAAAGTGAAGATTCACGGGTAAAAAGCCCCAAACTTCTAGATAGGTTCTTTTTCAGCTTTCAGCAGCCCTGGGTGAGTTCTTTAGAGAAATGGGGCTCTTTTTCATCGTGCTATTTTCTATGTCCAGCTACACAACGAGATGGAGATGGTCATTGTCATTTTCTGAGCTGCGAACGGGCAGAAAGGTGAAAAAATGTCGGATTTTGACCATTTGTGCTGACCTTTCAATTTTAACGTACCTCTCTATAACATGACCCAGCTGTAATGTCAGTGGTCGCATTGGTTTGATTTTTGGTTGGCTTGTAGGGCGCTGGCACCCGCATTCAGTGATCCAGAAAATTTGGCACTGCTGTAGATAGTTTAGTCACAAAGTGAAGATTCACGTGTAAAAAGCCCCAAACTTCTAGATAGGTTCTTTTTCAGCTGTCAGCAGCCCTGGGTGAGTTCTTTAGAGAAATGTGGCTCTTTTTCATGGTGCTCTTGTCTATGTCCAGCTAACCAACGAGATGAGGATGGTCATTGTCATTTTCTAAGCTGCGAACGGGCAGAAAGGTGAGAAAATGTAGGATTTTGACCATTTGTGCTGACCTTTCAATTTCAACGTACCTCTCTATAACATGACCCAGCTGTAATTTCAGTGGTCGCATTGGTTTCATTTTTGGTTTGCTTGTAGGGCGCTGCCACCCGCATTCGGTAACCCAGAAATTTTGGCACTGCTGTGAATAGTTTAGTCGCAAAGTGAAGATTCACGGGTAAAAAGCCCCGAACTTCTAGATAGGTTCTTTTTCAGCTTTCAGCAGCCCTGGGTAAGTTCTTTAGAGAAATGTGACTCTTTTTCATGGTGCTCTTGTCTATGTCCAGCTAACCAACGAGATGAGGATGGTAATTGTCATTTTCTAAGCTGCGAACGGGCAGAAAGATGAGAAAATGTCGGATTTTGACCATTTGTGCGGACATTTCAATTTCAACGTACCTCTCTATAACATGACCCAGCTGTAATGCCAGCGGTTGAATTGGTTTCATTTTTGGTTTGCTTTTAGGGCGCTGGCACTCGCATTCATTGACCCAGAAAATTTGGCACTGCTGTGAATAGTTTAGTCGCAAAGTGAAGATTCACGGGTAAAAGCCCCAAACTTCTAGATAGGTTCTTTTTCAGCTTTCAGCAGCCCTGGGCGAGTTCTTTAGAGAAATGTGACTCTTTTTCATGGTGCTCTTGTCTATGTCCAGCTAACCAACGAGATGAGGATGGTCATTGTCATTTTCTGAGCTGCGAACGGGCAGAAAGGTGAAAAAATGTCGGATTTTGACCATTTGTGCTGACCTTTCAATTTTAACGTACCTCTCTATAACATGACCCAGCTGTAATGTCAGTGGTCGCATTGGTTTGATTTTTGGTTGGCTTGTAGGGCGCTGGCACCCGCATTCAGTGATCCAGAAAATTTGGCACTGCTGTAGATAGTTTAGTCACAAAGTGAAGATTCACGTGTAAAAAGCCCCAAACTTCTAGATAGGTTCTTTTTCAGCTGTCAGCAGCCCTGGGTGAGTTCTTTAGAGAAATGTGGCTCTTTTTCATGGTGCTCTTGTCTATGTCCAGCTAACCAACGAGATGAGGATGGTCATTGTCATTTTCTAAGCTGCGAACGGGCAGAAAGGTGAGAAAATGTAGGATTTTGACCATTTGTGCTGACCTTTCAATTTCAACGTACCTCTCTATAACATGACCCAGCTGTAATTTCAGTGGTCGCATTGGTTTCATTTTTGGTTTGCTTGTAGGGCGCTGCCACCCGCATTCGGTAACCCAGAAATTTTGGCACTGCTGTGAATAGTTTAGTCGCAAAGTGAAGATTCACGGGTAAAAAGCCCCGAACTTCTAGATAGGTTCTTTTTCAGCTTTCAGCAGCCCTGGGTAAGTTCTTTAGAGAAATGTGACTCTTTTTCATGGTGCTCTTGTCTATGTCCAGCTAACCAACGAGATGAGGATGGTAATTGTCATTTTCTAAGCTGCGAACGGGCAGAAAGATGAGAAAATGTCGGATTTTGACCATTTGTGCGGACATTTCAATTTCAACGTACCTCTCTATAACATGACCCAGCTGTAATGCCAGCGGTTGAATTGGTTTCATTTTTGGTTTGCTTTTAGGGCGCTGGCACTCGCATTCATTGACCCAGAAAATTTGGCACTGCTGTGAATAGTTTAGTCGCAAAGTGAAGATTCACGGGTAAAAGCCCCAAACTTCTAGATAGGTTCTTTTTCAGCTTTCAGCAGCCCTGGGCGAGTTCTTTAGAGAAATGTGACTCTTTTTCATGGTGCTCTTGTCTATGTCCAGCTAACCAACGAGATGAGGATGGTCATTGTCATTTTCTGAGCTGCGAACGGGCAGAAAGGTGAGAAAATGTCGGATTTTGACCATTTGTGCTGACCTTTCAATTTCAACGTACCTCTCTATAACATGACCCAGCTGTAATTTCAGTGGTCGCATTGGTTTCATTTTTGGTTTGCCTGTAGGGAGCTGCCACCCGCATTCCGCAACCCAGAAAATTTGGCACTGCTGTGTATAGTTTATTCGCAAAGTGAAGATTCACGGGTAAAAAGCCCCAAACTTCTAGATAGGTTCTTTTTCAGCTTTCAGCAGCCCTGGGTGAGTTCTTTAGAGAAATGTGACTCTTTTTCATGGTGCTCTTGTCTATGTCCAGCTACACAACGAGATGAGGATGGTCATTGTCATTTTCTAAGCTGCGAACGGGCAGAAAGGAGAGAAAATGTCGGATTTTGACCATTTGTGCTGACCTTTCAATTTCAACGTACCTCTCTATAACATGACCCAGCGGTAATTTCAGTGGTCGCATTGGTTTCATATTTGGTTTGCTTGTAGGGCGCTGGCACCCGCATTCAGTGACCTAGAAAAGTTGGCACTGCTGTGAATAGTTTAGTCGCAAAGTGAAGATTCACGGGTAAAAAGCCCCAAACTTCTAGATAGGTTCTTTTTCAGCTTTCAGCAGCCCTGGGCGAGTTCTTTAGAGAAATGTGGCTCTTTTTCATGGTGCTATTTTCTATGTCCAGCTACACAACGAGATGAGGATGGTCATTGTCATTTTCTAAGCTGCGAACGGGCAGAAAGGTGAGAAAATGTCGGATTTTGACCTTTTGTGCGGACATTTCAATTTCAACGTACCTCTCTATAACATGACCCAGCTGTAATTTCATTGGTCGCATTGGTTTCATTTTTGGGTCGCTTGTGGGGCGCTAGCACCCGCATTCAGTGACCCAGAAAATTTGGCACTACTGTGAATAGTTTAGTCGCAAAGTGAAGATTCACGGGTAAAAAGCCCCAAACTTCTAGATAGGTTCTTTTTCAGCTTTCAGCAGCCCTGGGCGAGTTCTTTAGAGAAATGTGACTCTTTTTCATGGTGCTCTTGTCTATGTCCACCTAACCAACGAGATGAGGATGGTCATTGTCATTTTCTAAGCTGGAACGGGCAGAAAGGTGAGAAAATGTCGAATTTTGACCATTTGTGCTGACCTTCCAATTTCAACGTACCTCTCTATAACATGACCCAGCTGTAATGTCAGCGGTTGCATTGGTTTGATTTTTGGTTTGCTTGTAGGGAGCTGGCAGCCACAATCAGTGACCCAGAAAATTTTGCACTGCTGTGAATAGTTTAGTCGCAAAGTGAAGATTCACGGGTAAAAAGCCCCAAAATTCTAGATAGGTTCTTTTTCAGCTTTTAGCAGCCCTGGGCGAGTTCTTTAGAGAAATGTGACTCTTTTTCATGGTGCTCTTGTCAATGTCCAGCTACACAACGAGATGAGGATGGTCATTGTCATTTTGTAACCTGCGAACGGGCGGAAAGGAGAGAAAATGTCGGATTTTGACCATTTGTGCTGACCTTTCAATTTCAACGTACCTCTCTATAACATAACCCAGCTGTAATTTCAGTGGTCGCATTGGTTTCATTTTTGGTTTGCTTGTAGGGCGCTGGCACCCGCATTCAGTGACCCAGAAAATTTGCCACTGCTGTGAATAGTTTAGTCGAAAAGTGAAGATTCACGGGTAAAAAGCCCCAAACTTCTAGATAGGTTCTTTTTCAGCTTTCAGCAGCCCTGGGCGAGTTCTTTAGAGAAATGTGACTCTTTTTCATGGTGCTCTTGTCTATGTCCAGCTAACCAACGAGATGAGGATGGTCATTGTCATTTTCTAAGCTGCGAACGGGCAGAAAGGTGAGAAAATGTCGGATTTTGACCATTTGTGCTGACCTTCCAATTTCAACGTACCTCTCTATAACATGACCCAGCTGTAATGTCAGCGGTCGCATTGGTTTGATTTTTGGTTTGCTTGTAGGGCGCTGGCAGCTACAATCAGTGACCCAGAAAATTTGGCACTGCTGTGAATAGTTTAGTCGCAAAGTGAAGATTCACGGGTAAAAAGCCCCAAACTTCTAGATAGGTTCTTTTTCAGCTTTCAGCAGCCCTGGGCGAGTTCTTTAGAGAAATGTGGCTCTTTTTCATGGTGCTATTTTCTATGTCCAGCTACACAACGAGATGAGGATGGTCATTGTCATTTTCTGAGCTGCGAACGGGCAGAAAGGTGAGAAATTGTCGGATTTCGACCATTTGTGCTGACCTTTCAATTTCAACGTACCTCTCTATAACATGAACCAGCTGTAATGTCAGTGGTCGCATTGATTTGATTTTTGGTTTGCTTTTAGGGCGCTGGCACCCGCATTCATTGACCCAGAAAATGTGGCACTGCTGTAAATACTTTAGTCGCAAAGTGAAGATTCACGGGTACAAAGCCCCAAACTTCTAGATAGGTTCTTTTTCAGCTTTCAGCAACCCTGGGCGAGTTCTTTAGAGAAATGTGACTCTTTTTCATGGTGCTCTTGTCTATGTCCAGCTAACCAACGAGATGAGGATGGTCATTGTTATGTTCTAAGCTGCGAACGGGCAGAAAGGTTAGAAAATGTCGGATTTTGACCATTTGTGCTGACCTTACAATTTCAACGTACCTCTCTATAACATGACCCAGCTGTAATGTCAGCGGTCGCATTGGTTTCATATTTGGTTTCCTTATAGGGCGCTGGCACCCACAATCAGTGACCCTAAAAATTTGGCACTGCTGTGAATAGTTTAGTCGCAAAGTGAAGATTCACGGGTAAAAAGCCCCAAACTTCTAGATAGGTTCTTTTTCAGCTTTCAGCAGCCCTGGGCGAGTACTTTACGGAAATGTGGGTCTTTTTCTTGGTGCTCTTGTCTATGTCCAGCTACACAACGAGATGAAGATGGTCATTGTCATTTTCTGAGCTGCGAACGGGCAGAAAGGTGAGAAAATGTCGGATTTTGACCATTTGTGCTGACCTTTCAATTTCAACGTACCTCTCTATAACATGACCCAGCTGTAATTTCAGTGGTCGCATTGGTTTCATTTTTGGTTTGCTTGTAAGGCGCTGGCACCCGCATTCAGTGACCCAGAAAATTTGGCACTGCTGTGAATAGTTTAGTCGCAAAGTGAAGATTCACAAGTAAAAAGCCCCAATCTTCTAGATAGGTTCTTTTTCAGCTTTCAGCAGCCCTGGGCGAGTTCTTTAAAGAAATGTGAGTCTTTTTCTTGGTGCTCTTGTCTATGTCCAGCTACACAAAGAGATGAGGATGGTCATTGTCATTTTCTGAGCTGCGAACGGGCAGAAAGGTGAGAAAATGTCGGATTTTGACCATTTGTGCTGACCTTTCAATTTCAACGTACCTCTCTATAACATGACCCAGCTGTAATTTCAGTGGTCGCATTGGTTTCATTTTTGGTTTGCTTGTAGGGCGCTGGCACCCGCATTCAGTGACCCAGAAAATTTGGCACTCCTGTGAATAGTTTAGTCGCAAAGTGAAGATTCACGGGTAAAAAGCCCCAAACTTCTAGATAGGTTCTTTTCAGCTTTCAGCAGCGCTAGGCGAGTTCTTTAGAGAAATGTGGCTCTTTTTCATGGTGCTATTTTCTATGTCCAGCTACACAACGAGATGAGGATGGTCATTGTCATTTTCTAAGCTGCGAACGGGCAGAAAGGTGAGAAAATGTCGGATTTTGACCATTTGTGCTGGCCTTTCAATTTCAACGTACCTCTCTGTAACATGACCCAGCTGTAATTTCAGTGGTCGCATTGGTTTCATTTTTGGTTTCCTTGTGGGGCGCCAGGACCCGCATTCAGTGACCCAGAAAATGTGGCACTGCTGTGAATAGTTTAGTCGCAAAGTGAAGATTCACGGGTAAAAAGCCTCAAACTTCTAGATAGGTTCTTTTTCAGCTTTCAGCAGCCCTGGGCGAGTTCTTTAGAGAAATGTGACTCTTTTTCATAGTGCTCTTGTCTATGTCCAGCTAACCAACGAGATGAGGATGGTCATTTACATTTTCTAAGCTGCGAACGGGCAGAAAGGTGAGAAAATGTCGGATTTTGACCATTTGTGCTGACCTTCCAATTTCAACGTACCTCTCTATAACATGACCCAGCTGTAATGTCAGCGGTCGCATTGGTTTGATTTTTGGTTTGCTTGTAGGGCGCTGGCAGCCACAATCAGTGCCCCTAAAAATTTGGCACTGCTGTGAATAGTTTAGTCGCAAAGTGAAGATTCACGGGTAAAAAGCCCCAAACTTCTAGATAGGTTCTTTTTCAGCTTTCAGCAGCCCTGGGCGAGTACTTTACGGAAATGTGGGTCTTTTTCTTGGTGCTATTTTCTATGTCCAGCTACACAACGAGATGAGGTTGGTCATTGTCCTTTTCTGAGCTGCGAACGGGCAGAAAGGTGAGAAAATGTCGGATTTTGACCATTTGTGCTGACCTTTCAATTTCAACGTACCTCTCTATAACATGACCCAGCTGTAATTTCAGTGGTCGCATTGGTTTCATTTTTGGTTTGCTTGTAGGGCACTGGCACCCGCATTCAGTGACCTAGAAAAGTTGGCACTGCTGTGAATAGTTTAGTCGCAAAGTGAAGATTCACGGGTAAAAAGCCCCAAACTTCTAGATAGGTTCTTTTTCAGCTTTCAGCAGCCCTGGGCGAGTTCTTTAGAGATATGTGGCTCTTTTTCATGGTGCTATTTTCTATGTCCAGCTACACAACGAGATGAGGATGGTCATTGTCATTTTCTGAGCTTCGAACGGGCAGAAAGGTGAGAAAATGTCGGATTTTGACCATTTGTGCTGACCTTTCAATTTCAACGTACCTCTCTATAACATGACCCAGCTGTAATTTCAGTTGTCGCATTGGTTTCATTTTTGGTTTGCTTGTAAGGCGCTGGCACCCGCATTCAGTGACCCAGGAAATTAGGCACTGCTGTGAATAGTTTAGTCGCAAAGTGAAGATTCACAAGTAAAAAGCCCCAATCTTCTAGATAGGTTCTTTTTCAGCTTTCAGCAGCCCTGGACGAGTTTTTTATTAAAGAAATGTGAGTCTTTTTCTTGGTGCTCTTGTCTATGTCCAGCTACACAAAGAGATGAGGATGGTCATTGTCATTTTCTGAGCTGCGAACGGGCAGAAAGGTGAGAAAATGTCGGATTTTGACCATTTGTGCTGACCTTTCAATTTCAACGTACCTCTCTATAACATGACCCAGCTGTAATTTCAGTGGTCGCATTGGTTTCATTTTTGGTTTGCTTGTAGGGCGCTGGCACCCGCATTCAGTGACCCAGAAAATTTCGCACTGCTGTGAATAGTTTAGTCGCAAAGTGAAGATTCACGGGTAAAAAGCCCCAAACTTCTAGATAGGTTCTTTTCAGCTTTCAGCAGCGCTAGGCGAGTTCTTTAGAGAAATGTGGCTCTTTTTCATGGTGCTATTTTCTATGTCCAGCTACACAACGAGATGAGGATGGTCATTGTCATTTTCTAAGCTGCGAACGGGCAGAAAGGTGAGAAAATGTCGGATTTTGACCATTTGTGCTGGCCTTTCAATTTCAACGTACCTCTCTATAACATGACCCAGCTGTAAAATTCAGTGGTCGCATTGGTTTCATTTTTGGTTTGCTTGTGGGGCGCCAGGACCCGCATTCAGTGACCCAGAAAATGTGGCACTGCTGTGAATAGTTTAGTCGCAAAGTGAAGATTCACGGGTAAAAAGCCTCAAACTTCTAGATAGGTTCTTTTTCAGCTTTCAGCAGCCCTGGGCGAGTTCTTTAGAGAAATGTGACTCTTTTTCATGGTGCTCTTGTCTATGTCCAGCTAACCAACGAGATGAGGATGGTCATTGTCATTTTCTAAGCTGCGAACGGGCAGAAAGGTGAGAAAATGTCGGATTTTGACCATTTGTGCTGACCTTCCAATTTCAACGTACCTCTCTATAACATGACCCAGCTGTAATGTCAGCGGTCGCATTGGTTTGATTTTTGGTTTGCTTGTAGGGCGCTGGCAGCCACAATCAGTGCCCCTAAAAATTTGGCACTGCTGCGAATAGTTTAGTCGCAAAGTGAAGATTCACGGGTAAAAAGCCCCAAACTTCTAGATAGGTTCTTTTTCAGCTTTCAGCAGCCCTGGGCGAGTACTTTACGGAAATGTGGGTCTTTTTCTTGGTGCTCTTGTCTATGTCCAGCTACACAACGAGATGAGGATGGTCATTGTCCTTTTCTGAGCTGCGAACGGGCAGAAAGGTGAGAAAATGTCGGATTTTGACCATTTGTGCTGACCTTTCAATTTCAACATACCTCTCTATAACATGACCAAGCTGTAATTTCAGTGGTCGCATTGGTTTTATTTTTGGTTTGCTTGTAGGGCGCTGGCACCCGCATTCAGTGACCTAGAAAAGTTGGCACTGCTGTGAATAGTTTAGTCGCAAAGTGAAGATTCACGGGTAAAAAGCCCCAAACTTCTAGATAGGTTCTTTGTCAGCTTTCAGCAGCCCTGGGCGAGTTCTTTAGAGATATGTGGCTCTTTTTCATGGTGCTATTTTCTATGTCCAGCTACACAACGAGATGAGGATGGTCATTGTCATTTTCTGAGCTTCGAACGGGCAGAAAGGTGAGAAAATGTCGGATTTTGACCATTTGTGCTGACCTTTCAATTTCAACGTACCTCTCTATAACATGACCCAGCTGTAATTTCAGTGGTCGCTTTGGTTTCATTTTTGGTTTGCTTGTAGGGCGCTGGCACCCGCATTCATTGACCCAGAAAATGTGGCACTGCTGTGAATAGTTTAGTCGCATGGTGAAGATTCACGGGTAAAAAGCCCCAAACTTCTAGAAAGGTTCTTTTTCAGCTTTCAGCAGCCCTGGGCTAGTTATTTAGAGAAATGTGGGTCTTTTTCTTGATGCTTTTGTCTATGTCCAGCTATACAACGAGATGAGGATGGTCATTGTCATTTTCTGAGCTGCAAACGGGCAGAAAGGTGAGAAAATGTCGGATTTTGACCATTTGTGCTGACCTTTCAATTTCAACATACCTCTCTATAACATGACCCAGCTGTATTTTCAGTAGTCGCATTGGTTTCATTTTTGGTTTGCTTGTAGGGCGCTGGCACCCGCATTTAGTGACCCAAAAAATTTGGCACTGCTGTGAATAGTTTAGTCGCAAAGTGAAGATTCACGGGTAAAAAGCCCGAAACTTCTAGATAGGTTCCTTTTCAGCTTTCAGCAGCCCTGGGTGAGTTCTTTAGAGAAATTTGGCTCTTTTTCATGGTGCTATTTTCTATGTCCAGCTAACCAACGAGATGAGGATGGTCATTGTCATTTTCTAAGCTGCGAACGTGCAGAAAGGTGAGAAAATGTCGGATTTTGACCATTTGTGCTGACCTTCCAATTTCAACGTACCTCTCTATAACATGACCCAGCTGTAATGTCAGCGGTCGCATTGGTTTCATATTTGGTTTGCTTGTAGGGCGCTGGCACCCACAATCAGTGACCCCAAAAATGTGGCACTGCTGTGAATAGTTTAGTCGCAAAGTGAAGATTCACGGGTAAGAAGCCCCAAACTTCTAGATAGGTTCTTTTTCAGCTTTCAGCAGCCCTGGGCGAGTTCTTTAGAGAAATGTGGTGCTTTTTCATGGTGCTATTTTCTATGTCCAGCTACACAACAAGATGAGGATGGTCATTGTCATTTTCTGAGCTGCGAACGGGCAGAAAGGTGAGAAAATGTCGGATTTTGACCATTTGTGCTGACCTTTCAATTTCAACATACCTCTCTATAACATGACCCAGCTGTAATTTCAGTGGTCGCATTGGTTTCATTTTTGGTTTGCTTGTAGGGCGCTGGCACCCGCATTCAGTGACCTAGAAAATTTGGCACTGCTGTGAATAGTTTAGTCGCAAAGTGAAGATTCACGGGGAAAAAGCCCCAAACTTCTAGAATGGTTCTTTTTCAGCTTTCAGCAGCCCTGGGCGAGTTCTTTAGAGAAATGTGGCTCTTTTTCATGGTGCTATTTTCTATGTCCAGCTACACAACGAGATGAGGATGGTCATTGTCATTTTCTGAGCTGCGAACGGGCAGAAAGGTGAGAAAATGTCGGATTTTGACCATTTGTGCTGACCTTTCAATTTCAACGTACCTCTCTATAACATGACCCAGCTGTAATTTCAGTGGTCGCTTTGGTTTCATTTTTGGTTTGCTTGTAGGGCGCTGGCACCCGCATTCATTGACCCAGAAAATGTGGCACTGCTGTGAATAGTTTAGTCGCAAGGTGAAGATTCACGGGTAAAAAGCCCCAAACTTCTAGAAAGGTTCTTTTTCAGCTTTCAGCAGCCCTGGGCTAGTTATTTAGAGAAATGTGGGTCTTTTTCTTGATGCTTTTGTCTATGTCCAGCTATACAACGAGATGAGGATGGTCATTGTCATTTTCTGAGCTGCGAACGGGCAGAAAGGTGAGAAAATGTCGGATTTTCACCATTTGTGCTGACCTTTCAATTTCAACGTACCTCTCTATAACATGACCCAGCTGTATTTTCAGTGTTCGCATTGGTTTCATTTTTGGTTTGCTTGTAGGGCGCTGGCACCCGCATTTAGTGACCCAGAAAATTTGGCACTGCTGTGAATAGTTTAGTCGCAAAGTGAAGATTCACGGGTAAAAAGCCCGAAACTTCTAGATAGGTTCTTTTTCAGCTTTCAGCAGCCCTGGGTGAGTTCTTTAGAGAAATTTGGCTCTTTTTCATGGTGCTATTTTCTATGTCCAGCTAACCAACGAGATGAGGATGGTCATTGTCATTTTCTAAGCTGCGAACGGGCAGAAAGGTGAGAAAATGTCGGATTTTGACCATTTGTGCTGACCTTCCAATTTCAACGTACCTCTCTATAACATGACCCAGCTGTAATGTCAGCGGTCACATTGGTTTCATATTTGGTTTGCTTATAGGGCGCTGGCACCTACAATCAGTGACCCTAAAAATGTGGCACTGCTGTGAATAGTTTAGTCGCAAGGTGAAGATTCACGGGTAAAAAGCCCCAAACTTCTAGATAGGTTCTTTTTCAGCTTTCAGCAGCCCTGGGCGAGTTCTTTACGGAAATGAGGGTCTTTTTCTTGGTGCTCTTGTCTATGTCCAGCTACACAACGAGATGAGGATGGTCATTGTCATTTTCTGAGCTGCGAACGGGCAGAACGGTGAGAAAATGTCGGATTTTGACCATTTGTGCTGACCTTTCAATTTCAACGTACCTCTCTATAACATGACCCAGCTGTAATTTCAGTGGTCGCATTGGTTTCATTTTTGGTTTGCTTGCAGAGCGCTGGTACCCGCATTCAGTGACCCAGAAAATTTGGCACTGCTGTGAATAGTTTAGTCGAAAAGTGAAGATTCACGGGTAAAAAGCCCCAAACTTCTAGATAGGTTCTTTTTCAGCTTTCAGCAGCCCTGGGTGAGTTCTTTAGAGAAATGTGGCTCTTTTTCATGGTGCTATTTTCTATGTCCAACTACACAACGAGATGAGGATGGTCATTGTCATTTTCTGAGCTGCGAACGGGCAGAAAGGTGAGAAAATGTCGGATTTTGACCATTTGTGCTGACCTTTCAATTTCAACGTACCTCTCTATAATATGACCTAGCTGTAATGTCAGTGGTCTTATTGGTTTGATTTTTGGTTTGCTTTTAGGGCGCTGGCACCCGCATTCAGTGACCCAGAAAAGTTGGCACTGCTGTGAATAGTTTAGTCGCAGAGTGAAGATTCACGGGTAAAAAGGCCCAAAATTCTAGATAGGTTCTTTTTCAGCTTTCAGCAGCCCTGGGCGAGTTCTTTAGAGAAATGTAGCTCTTTTTCATGGTGCTCTTGTCTATGTCTAGCTAACCAACGAGATGAGGATGGTCATTGTCATTTTCTGAGCTGCGAACGGGCAGAAAGGTGAGAAAATGTCGGATTTTGACCATTTGTGCTGAATTTGGCACTGCTGTGAATAGTTTAGTCGAAAAGTGAAGATTCACGGGTAAAAAGCCCCAAACTTCTAGAAAGGTTCTTTTTCAGCTTTCAGCAGCCCTGGGTGAGTTCTTTAGAGAAATATGGCTCTTTTTCATGGTGCTATTTTCTATGTCCAGCTACACAACGAGATGAGGATGGTCATTGTCATTTTGTAAGCTGCGAACGGGCAGAAAGGTGAGAAAATGTCTGATTTTGACCATTTGTGCTGACCTTTCAATTTCAACGTACCTCTCTATAACATGACCCAGCTGTAATTTCAGTGGTCACATTGGTTTCATTTTTGGTTTGCTTGTAGGACGCTAGCACCCGCATTCAGTGACCCAGAAAATATGGCACTGCTGTGAATAGTTTAGTCGAAAAGTGAAGATTCACGGGTAAATAGCCCCAAACTTCTAGATAGGTTCTTTTTCAGCTTTCAGCAGCCCTGGGTGAGTTCTTCAGAGAAATGTGGCTCTTTTTCATGGTGCTATTTTCTATGTCCAGCTACACAACGAGATGAGGATGGTCATTTTCATTTTCTGAGCTGCGAACGGGCACATTACCAGCAATTATATGACATCCCACAGAGTCCGAAATTCCGTAAAATATTTGCGCATTTACTGCAGAGAGTGATCTTGGAAGGAAGAAAATTGCTCTGAACTATGGCCATGATCGAAATGTAAGGCATCAAACCAGTGAACCACGCCAACAAGACAAACAGTTACACAACGAAAAAAACGAAAGTGAAAAACATTGAACAACCGATGCGATCTCAACTCCTAAGAATCATGATTTTCTTCTCCACTGAAAAGTATCTGTTACCTTGGTGATCTTGAGGAAATAGCAAGAATTGACCTTCTTCATGGTCATTTCTGAAGCTTCCTCCAAATATTGTCAGCCAACAAACCACAGCATTGTCACCTGGCTAGTCTGATCTCTGTCCTCAAGAAGGACCAGTTCCAAAAGATTGCAGGTCCAGTGCGCTTTCTAGCTTCAAAGATCTGGGAAATCGCCTCATTCTGCACATTTCAAGCAGCTTCTCAATTGTTTCTGGCTTGACATTGAACAGCAAGAAGATGAAAAGCACTTCTTTCTCAGTTTTTTTCGAGTAAACTACCTCTCCAACCGCGTGGCTTTCTCTGAAGGCCATGTTGTAGGGGCTTTCCCATGGCCATGTGCTGGATGCATGCCATGTCGATGTACTGACATGATGCATGCTAATGCTGTCATGTACAAGGACGTAGACTACTCAGTGACTACAGTCAGTAGATCTACTCTGTACGACTAGTACGAGTCGTAGTCTAGAGTAGAGTGACTGAGTCAGGGAGTCGAATTTTATGACTGCCTGTTGACAAATAGCAACTTGTTTGGTGTAAATTTCGTTTAGAGTGGCTGACAGCTTTGCCAGCTTGATACTTGGTTTCATTCTGCAGCTCACTGGTTTGAGAATACAGTGTTTTCTTGCGGCTTCTTCAACGGATATTGTGCACCATCATCAAGGTGGTTACCTATTTGTGATGCAGCTTCAACTAAAAGTACAACAACAAAAGCAACAGCCTACATTCAACAGCCACAGCCCATGACAACCAGAACAACAACAACAACGACTACAACAACAACAACAACAACAACACCAATTCTCGTTCCTCATATACTGGCACACACAGAGACATAGACAGCAATAGCGGCAACACACAAATTAAAGGGTAGTTGGCCGCAGCCAGATGTGACACTTGCGCAGCTAGTGGGGAAGCACTAGCCATCGGTATTCGGTATGAAAAGATAGAATCTTGCGGCCTACGTATATTGAATGCCTTGAAAAACGCGTCAACATGTTGAAGGTATGACCAGCATCAGCCAACGACTGATGGTCAAAGCAAATACCAAAATACACTGCTATAAAAAAACACACGATCCTTGAAGGGTGTTGGCGTTCCTACGGATGCGGAAAACTCGGCCTTTAGCCGAGTTTGACGCGAACAGTGAAATATACAAGTAATAATAAACAGAACTACAAGGACACATTATGTCACCATAATGTCGGCTGTGCAACCAGTCACTCATCTGACATAAGAATTTTTGAAGCAGCTAGTTGTCTGGAAACTGGGCATGCTTCCAGTTTGTGTCGGTACTTTCAAACTCTGGTTGCTGCAGGTGAAAAGAGATTCTCGCAAACCTATTAAAATGCACGGTTGCAGGCAGCGGTGTACAAGAATAAAAAGAAACGGAAAGAAATAACAAGGGTGCTTCAACGTTGACTGGGTTCGATCACTGAACACTAGACAAGAATGTTTGCAAAACAAAGGTAGAAGAACTGGTCAGCCTCAAATGCTACCTCAAGGACACACAGCGTATCCAAAAAGTAAAGAAAAAATGGAAAATGGTGAGCTGGAGGCGACTGTCGCCGACATCACTGAGCAGTGCAAATGGTATGGGCAGACAAAAACCAATAGGAGAAGACCTACACAGTACTGAAGGAGATGTCAAGCATGAATGCCAAACCTACAAGTGAACCTGAAGGAGAGGAGGATGTGGGTGATGCCATCTTGGCTACCCTGGCCAAAGATTTCTCTGAGCTACGGCAGCACATACCTGGACAGGAAAACCAGCAGAAGCATAACGGAGAGCCTCATCATATCGTTGGGAAACGGCAACAGCAGCGCAACATGAAGAAATAGAAAATGTGTGCTGAAGCTGCATTCTGGTTTACAAGAATGTTTGGGTCTCACTGCTAAATTACCTCGTACGCATAGCCTGTGTAATTGCTTTAGTCTTTTCTCTGCTCTTTCCGGTTGCACAGATGTTTAGCTTGTACAAGTGCTTTCACTTACTCCCACCCACTCTCACCTCTCTTTCCGGGTATATACGGATATCATTGCTTTTTCTTCTATCTTTCACACTAGTAATGTACTGCGTCCGGACTTCGCTAAAGCTTAGATAAATATTGATACCTAAATCTATAACTTGCACTGCTTCCAGGAATACAATGCTGGTGATGCTATGCTTTACCTCCATTAGCCGTCTGTGCCATTGTGCAGATTTGTATTCAGACAAATTAGTTTCATGCTACAATGCTTTCGTTGTGCTCTGCGGTAAGCTCATGATTACCGGGTAATCAATGCCCTTTTCTGTGGAAGAGACAAACTGCCGGGCAGCACGATCCCCTCCTGTCAAGGTAATCAGGTAGTGAGCCCGTGGGCCTTGTCCATGTACGTTCATGCAAGCATCCCAACCTGGAGGAAAGAACTTCACAGGGAAATTCTTCGGTCCCAACCCCCTTTGTCCAGTTTCTGATTCGAAAGTCAGGAATAGACTATTTCGTTTCAAGGAGGAAAACTTCCTTCTGCCAGCGGAGAGGGCTCGACACAATAATGTGGAGCACTATTACACGTAAAACTCCATTGTGCCTTTTGTGACTATTTCACTTCTATTTTTCACTGCACAGCAGTGCAAGCTCCATCAGCAGCCTCAAACATTCGTCATCTGAGAAAGGGCCCAACATTCCCCGAACCATCAAAATATCTACAGCAAACAAAAGGGAGATTTTCAAATTCATGCATTGAAGAATACATTCAATAAATTCACCCAAAATGAAATGAAATCACCTGATAGATCGTCACTGATATCTGATATCTTCATACTCCCAAGCTCATAGATGATAAAGTCTCTCCATTTCACAAGGTACTGCACGCTGCCACCCTAAAGCAACAAAATTCACAATGCAACGAACAGCTCAATTGTGTCGACCTCGCGACCTGATTTATTACAATAAAATAAACGTACCTTCTTTCCCACTGTCGATCCGGTAAGAAGCAGCAAAAACTTCAGGCCCCTAAGACTGCTTGAATTTTCTCCACAGCGGACTGCTGCTGAAAACATCAGCTTGGCGTAAAAACCAGGCTCATTCTGTCTATGAGATACCTAGCGTAAATGAGAGCCTTCTCGTCGCCAGCCACAACAATAACAACAACAAAAATCACCTCCACCGAAAAAGACATGCAGATCGATCAGAGAGCTTGTTGTGTACAGCGTGAGTTCAAAAAAATCCTTTTTCATTGAGATCACAAAAAAAACTTCACACTCGATCGCGCGAGCTCAGCACCAGCAGTGACGTTTGGGTGGAAATATTTTATTTGAAAAACTTTTGTCAGGCGCGATGTCGCTGATTGCTGGTGATGAGAAAGGTGAGAAAATGTCGGATTTTGACCATTTGTGCTGACCTTTCAATTTCAACGTACCTCTCTATAACATGACCCAGCTGTAATTTCAGTGGTCGCATTGGTTTCATTTTTGGTTTGCTTGTAGGGCGCTAGCACCCGCATTCAGTGACATAGAAAATTTGGCACTGCTGTGAATAGTTTAGTCGAAAAGTGAAGATTCACGGGTAAAAAGCCCCAAACTTCTAGAAAGGTTCTTTTTCAGCTTTCAGCAGCCCTGGGTGAGTTCTTTAGAGAAATGTGGCTCTTTTTCATGGTGCTATTTTCTATGTCCAGCTACACAACGAGATGAGGATGGTCATTGTCATTTTCTGAGCTGCGAACGGGCAGAAAGGTGAGAAAATGTCTGATTTTGACCATTTGTGCTGACCTTTCAATTTCAACGTACCTCTCTATAACATGACCCAGCTGTAATTTCAGTGGTCGCATTGGTTTCATTTTTGGTTTGCTTGTAGGACGCTAGCACCCGCATTCAGTGACCCAGAAAATTTGGCACTGCTGTGAATAGTTTAGTCGCAAAGTGAAGATTCACGGGTAATAAGGCCCAAACTTCTAGATAGGTTCTTTTTCAGCTTTCAGCAGCCCTGGGTGAGTTCTTTAGAGAAATGTGGCTCTTTTTCATGGTGCTATTTTCTATGTCCCGCTATACAACGAGATGAGAATGGTCATTGTCATTTTCTGAGCTGCGAACGGGCAGAAAGGTGAAAAAATGTCGGATTTTGACCATTTGTGCTGACCTTTCAATTTTAACGTATCTCTCTATAACATGACCCAGCTGTAATGTCAGTGGTCGCATTGGTTTGATTTTTGGTTTGCTTGTAGGGCGCTGGCACCCGCATTCAGTGACCCAGAAAATTTGGCACTGCTGTGAATAGTTTAGTCGCAAAGTGAAGATTCACGGGTAAAAAGCCTCAAACTTCTAGATAGGTTCTTTTTCAGCTTTCAGCAGCCCTGGGTGAGTTCTTTAGAGAAATGTGGCTCTTTTTCATGGTGCTATTTTCTATGTCCAACTACACAACAAGATGAGGATGGTCATTGTCATTTTCTGAGCTGCGAACGGGCAGAAAGGTGAGAAAATGTCGGATTTTGACCATTTGTGCTGACCTTTCAATTTCAACGTACCTCTCTATAACATGACCCAGCTGTAATTTCAGTGGTCGCATTGGTTTCATTTTTGGTTTGCTTGTAGGGCGCTGGCACCCGCATTCAGTGACCCAGAAAATTTGGCACTGCTGTGAATAGTTTAGTTGAAAAGTGAAGATTCACGGGTAAAAAGCCCCAAACTTCTAGATAGGTTCTTTTTCAGCTTTCAGCAGCCCTGGGCGAGTTCTTTAGAGAAATGTGACTTTTTTTCATGGTGCTCTTGTCTATGTCCAGCTACACAACGAGATGAGGATGGTCATTGTCATTTTCTGAGCTGCGAACGGGCACAAAGGGGAGAAAATGTCGGATTTTGACCATTTGTGCTGACCTTTCATTTTCAACGTACCTCTCTATAACATGACCCAGCTGTAATTTCAGTGGTCGCATTGGTTTCATTTTTGGTTTGCTTGTAGGGCGCTGGCACCCGCATTCCGTAACCCAGAAAATTTGGCACTGCTGTGAATAGTTTAGTCGCAAAGTGAAGATTCACGGGTAAAAAGCCCCAAACTTCTAGATAGGTTCTTTTTCAGCTTTCAGCAGCCCTGGGCGAGTTCTTTAGAGAAATGTGGCTCTTTTTCATGGTGCTATTTTCTGTGTCCAGCTACACAACGAGATGAGGATGGTCATTGTCATTTTCTAAGCTGCGAACGGGCAGAAAGGTGAGAAAATGTCGGATTTTGACCATTTGTGCTGGCCTTTCTATTTCAACGTACCTCTCTATAACCTCACCCAGCTGAAATTTCAGTGATCGCATTGGTTTCATTTTTGGTTTGCTTGTGGGGCGCTAGCACCCGCATTCAGTGACCCAGAAAATTTGACACTGCTGTGAATAGTTTAGTCGCAAAGTGAAGATTCACGGGTAAGAAGCCCCAAACTTCTAGATAGGTTCTTTTTCAGCTTTCAGCAGCCCTGGGCGAGTTCTTTAGAGAAATGTGACTTTTTTTCATGGTGCTCTTGTCTATGTCCAGCTACACAACGAGATGAGGATGGTCATTGTCATTTTCTGAGCTGCGAACGGGCAGAAAGGTGAGAAAATGTCGGATTTTGACCATTTGTGCTGACCTTCCAATTTCAACGTACCTCTCTATAACATGACCCAGCTGTAATGTCAGCGGTCGCATTGGTTTCATTTTTGGTTTGCTTGTAGGGCGCTGGCAGCCACAATCAGTGACCCAGAAAATTTGGCACTGCTGTGAATAGTTTAGTCGCAAAGTGAAGATTCACGGGTAAAAAGCCCCAAACTTCTAGATAGGTTCTTTTTCAGCTTTCAGCAGCCCTGGGTGAGTTCTTTAGAGAAATGTGACTCTTTTTCATGGTGCTCTTGTCTATGTCCAGCTACACAACGAGATGAGGATGGTCATTGTCATTTTCTAAGCTGCGAACGGGCAGAAAGGAGAGAAAATGTCGGATTTTGACCATTTGTTCTGACCTTTCAATTTCAACGTACCTCTCTATAACCTGACCCAGCGGTAATTTCAGTGGTCGCATCGGTTTCATTTTTGGTTTGCTTGTAGGGCGCTGGCACCCGCATTCAGTGACCCAGAAAATTTGGCACTGCTGTGAATAGTTTAGTCGCAAAGTGAAGATTCACGGGTAAAAAGCCCCAAACTTCTATATAGGTTCTTTTTCAGCTTTCAGCAGCCCTGGGTGAGTTCTTTAGAGAAATGTGGCTTTTTTTCATGGAGCTATTTTCTATGTCCAGCTACACAATGAGATGAGGATGGTCATTGTCATTTTCTGAGCTGCGAACGGGCAGAAAGGTGAGAAAATGTCGGATTTTGACCATTTGTGCTGGCCTTTCAATTTCAACGTACCTCTCTATAACATGACCCAGCTGTATTTTCAGCGGTCGCATTGGTTTCATTTTTGGTTTGCTTGCGGGGCGCTAGCACCCGCATTCAGTGACCCAGAAAATTTGGCACTGCTGTGAATAGTTTAGTCGAAAAGTGAAGATTCACGGGTAAAAAGCCCCAAACTTCTAGAAAGGTTCTTTTTCAGCTTTCAGCAGCCCTGGGTGAGTTCTTTAGAGAAATGTGGCTCTTTTTCATGGTGCTATTTTCTATTTTCAGCTACACAACGAGATGAGGATGGTCATTGTCATTTTCTGAGCTGCGAACGGGCAGAAAGTTGAGAAAATGTCGGATTTTGACCATTTGTGCTGACCTTTCAATTTCAACGTACCTCTCTATAACATGACCCAGCTGTAATTTCAGTGGTCGCATTGGTTTCATTTTTGGTTTGCTTGTAGGGCGCTGGCACCCGCATTCAGTGACCCAGAAAATTTGGCACTGCTGTGAATAGTTTAGTCGCAAAGCGAAGATTCACGGGTAAAAAGCCCCAAACTTCTAGATAGGTTCTTTTCCCGCTTTCAGCAGCCCTGGGCGAGTTCTTTAGAGAAATGTGACTTTTTTTCATGGTGCTCTTGTCTATGTCCAGCTACACAACGAGATGAGGATGGTCATTGTCATTTTCTGAGCTGCGAACGGGCAGAAAGGGGAGAAAATGTCGGATTTTGACCATTTGTGCTGACCTTTCATTTTCAACGTACCTCTCTATAACATGACCCAGCTGTAATTTCAGTGGTCGCATTGGTTTCATTTTTGGTTTGCTTGTAGGGCGCTGGCACCCGCATTCCGTAACCGAGAAAATTTGGCACTGCTGTGAATAGTTTAGTCGCAAAGTGAAGATTCACGGGTAAAAAGACCCAAACTTCTAGATAGGTTCTTTTTCAGCTTTAAGCATCCCTGGACGAGTTCTTTAGAGAAATGTGACTCCTTTTCATGGTGCTCTTGTCTATGTCCAGCTACACAACGAGATGAGGATGGTCATTGTCATTTTCTAAGCTGCGAATGGGCAGAAAGGAGAGAAAATGTCGGATTTTGACCATTTGTGCTGACCTTTCAATTTCAACGTACCTCTCTATAACATGACCCAGCTGTAATTTCAGTGGTCGCATTGGTTTCATTTTTGGTTTGCTTGTAGGGCGCTGGCAGCCACAATCAGTGACCTAGAAAATTTGGCACTGCTGTGAATAGTTTAGTCGCAAAGTGAAGATTCACGGGTAAAAAGCCCCAAACTTCTATATAGGTTCTTTTTCAGCTTTCAGCAGCCCTGGGTGAGTTCTTTAGAGAAATGTGGCTCTTTTTCATGGAGCTATTTTCTATGTCCAGCTACACAATGAGATGAGGATGGTCATTGTCATTTTCTGAGCTGCGAACGGGCAAAAAGGTGAGAAAATGTCGGATTTTGACCATTTGTGCTGGCCTTTCAATTTCAACGTACCTCTCTATAACATGACCCAGCTGTATTTTCAGCGGTCGCATTGGTTTCATTTTTGGTTTGCTTGCGGGGCGCTAGCACCCGCATTCAGTGACCCAGAAAATTTGGCACTGCTGTGAATAGTTTTGTCGAAAAGTGAAGATTCACGGGTAAAAAGCCCCAAACTTCTAGAAAGGTTCTTTTTCAGCTTTCAGCAGCCCTGGGTGAGTTCTTTAGAGAAATGTGGCTCTTTTTCATGGTGCTATTTTCTATGTCCAGCTACACAACGAGATGAGGATGGTCATTGTCATTTTCTGAGCTGCGAACGGGCAGAAAGGTGAGAAAATGTCTGATTTTGACCATTTGTGCTGACCTTTCAATTTCAACGTACCTCTCTATAACATGACCCAGCTGTAATTTCAGTGGTCGCATTGGTTTCATTTTTGGTTTTCTTGTAGGACGCTAGCACCCGCATTCAGTGACCCAGAAAATTTGGCACTGCTGTGAATAGTTTAGTCGCAAAGTGAAGATTCACGGGTAATAAGGCCCAAACTTCTAGATAGGTTCTTTTTCAGCTTTCAGCAGCCCTGGGTGTGTTCTTTAGAGAAATGTGGCTCTTTTTCATGGTGCTATTTTCTATGTCCCGCTACACAACGAGATGAGAATGGTCATTGTCATTTTCTGAGCTGCGAACGGGCAGAAAGGTGAAAAAATGTCGGATTTTGACCATTTGTGCTGACCTTTCAATTTTAACGTATCTCTCTATAACATGACCCAGCTGTAATGTCAGTTTTGGCATTGGTTTGATTTTTGGTTTGCTTGTAGGGCGCTGGCACCCGCATTCAGTGACCCAGAAAATTTGGCACTGCTGTGAATAGTTTAGTCGCAAAGTGAAGATTCACGGGTAATAAGGCCCAAACTTCTAGATAGGTTCTTTTTCAGCTTTCAGCAGCCCTGGGTGAGTTCTTTAGAGAAATGTGGCTCTTTTTCATGGTGCTCTTGTCTATGTCCAGCTAACCAACGAGATGAGGATGGTCATTGTCATTTTGTAAGCTGCGAACGGGCAGAAAGGTGAGAAAATGTAGGATTTTGACCATTTGTGCTGACCTTTCAATTTCAACGTACCTCTCTATAACATGACCCAGCTGTAATTTCAGTGGTCGCATTGGTTTGATTTTGGTTTGCTTGTAGGGCGCTGGCACCCGCATTCAGTGACCCAGAAAATTTGCCACTGCTGTGAATAGTTTAGTCGCAAAGTGAAGATTCACGGGTAAAAAGCCTCAAACTTCTAGATAGGTTCTTTTTCAGCTTTCAGCAGCCCTGGGTGAGTTCTTTAGAGAAATGTGGCTCTTTTTCATGGTGCTATTTTCTATGTCCAACTACACAACGAGATGAGGATGGTCATTGTCATTTTCTGAGCTGCGAACGGGCAGAAAGGTGAGAAAATGTCGGATTTTGACCATTTGTGCTGACCTTTCAATTTCAACGTACCTCTCTATAACATGACCCAGCTGTAATTTCAGTGGTCGCATTGGTTTCATTTTTGGTTTGCTTGTAGGGCGCTGGCACCCGCATTCAGTGACCCAGAAAATTTGGCACTGCTGTGAATAGTTTAGTTGAAAAGTGAAGATTCACGGGTAAAAAGCCCCAAACTTCTAGATAGGTTCTTTTTCAGCTTTCAGCAGCCCTGGGCGAGTTCTTTAGAGAAATGTGACTTTTTTTCATGGTGCTCTTGTCTATGTCCAACTACACAACGAGATGAGGATGGTCATTGTCATTTTCTGAGCTGCGAACGGGCAGAAAGGGGAGAAAATGTCGGATTTTGACCATTTGTTCTGACCTTTCATTTTCAACGTACCTCTCTATAACATGACCCAGCTGTAATTTCAGTGGTCGCATTGGTTTCATTTTTGGTTTGCTTGTAGGGCGCCAGCACCCGCATTCCGTAACCCAGAAAATTTGGCACTGCTGTGAATAGTTTAGTCGCAAAGTGAAGATTCACGGGTAAAAAGCCCCAAACTTCTAGATAGGTTCTTTTTCAGCTTTAAGCATCCCTGGACGAGTTCTTTAGAGAAATGTGACTCCTTTTCATGGTGCTCTTGTCTATGTCCAGCTAACCAACGAGATGAGGATGGTCATTGTCATTTTCTAAGCTGCGAACGGGCAGAAAGGTGAGAAAATGTCGGATTTTGACCATTTGTGCTGACCTTCCAATTTCAACGTACCTCTCTATAACATGACCCAGCTGTAATGTCAGCGGTCGCATTGGTTTCATTTTTGGTTTGCTTGTAGGGCGCTGGCAGCCACAATCAGTGACCCAGAAAATTTGGCACTGCTGTGAATAGTTTATTCGCAAAGTGAAGATTCACGGGTAAAAAGCCCCAAACTTCTAGATAGGTTCTTTTTCAGCTTTCAGCAGCCCTGGGTGAGTTCTTAAGAGAAATGTGGCTCTTTTTCATGGAGCTATTTTCTGTGTCCAGCTACACAACGAGATGAGGATGGTCATTGTCATTTTCTGAGCTGCGAACGGGCAGAAAGGTGAGAAAATGTCGGACTTTGACCATTTGTGCTGACCTTTCAATTTCAACGTACCTCTCTATAACATAACCCAGCTGTAATTTCAGTGGTCACATTGGTTTCATTTTTGGTTTGCTTGAAGGGCGCTGGCACCCGCATTCAGTGACCCAGAAAATTTGGCACTGCTGTGAATAGTTTAGTCGCAAAGTGAAGATTCACGGGTAAAAAGCCCCAAACTTCTAGATAGGTTCTTTTTCAGCTTTCAGCAGCCCTGGGCGAGTTCTTTAGAGAAATGTGGCTCTTTTTCATGGTGCTATTTTCTGTGTCCAGCTACACAACGAGATGAGGATGGTCATTGTCATTTTCTAAGCTGCGAACGGGCAGAAAGGTGAGAAAATGTCGGATTTTGACCATTTGTGCTGACCTTCCAATTTCAACGTACCTCTCTATAACATGACCCAGCTGTAATGTCAGCGGTCGCATTGGTTTCATTTTTGGTTTGCTTGTAGGGCGCTGGCAGCCACAATCAGTGACCCAGAAAATTTGGCACTGCTTAGAATAGTTTAGTCGCAAAGTGAAGATTCACGGGTAAAAAGCCCCAAACTTCTAGATAGGTTCTTTTTCAGCTTTCAGCAGCCCTGGGTGAGTTCTTTAGAGAAATGTGACTCTTTTTCATGGTGCTCTTGTCTATGTCCAGCTACACAACGAGATGAGGATGGTCATTGTCATTTTCTAAGCTGCGAACGGGCAGAAAGGAGAGAAAATGTCGGATTTTGACCATTTGTTCTGACCTTTCAATTTCAACGTACCTCTCTATAACATGACCCAGCTGTAATTTCAGCGGTCGCATTGGTTTCATTTTTGGTTTGCTTTTAGGGCGCTGGCACCCGCATTCAGTGACCCAGAAAATTTGGCACTGCTGTGAATAGTTTAGTTGCAAAGTGAAGATTCACGGGTAAAAAGCTCCAAACTTCTAGATAGGTTCTTTTTCAGCTTTCAGCAGCCCTGGGCGAGTTCTTTAGAGAAATGTGGCTCTTTTTCATGGTGGTTTTTGCTATGTCCAGCTACACAACGAGATGAGGATGGTCATTGTCATTTTCTGAGCTGCGAACGGGCAGAAAGGTGAGAAAATGTCGGATTTTGACCATTTGTGCTGACCTTTCAATTTCAACGTACCTCTCTATAACATGACCCAGCGGTAATTTCAGTGGTCGCATTGGTTTCATTTTTGGTTTGCTTGTAGGGCGCTGGCACCCGCATTCAGTGACCTAGAAAATTTGGCACTGCTGTGAATAGTTTAGTCGCAAAGTGAAGATTCACGGGTAAAAAGCCCCAAACTTCTAGATAGGTTCTTTTTCAGCTTTCAGCAGCCCTGGGTGAGTTCTTTAGAGAAATGAGGCTCTTTTTCATAGTGCTATTTTCTATGTCACGCTACACAACGAGATGAGGATGGTCATTGTCATTTTCTGAGCTGCGAACGGGCAGAAAGGTGAGAAAATGTCGGATTTTGACCATTTGTGCTGACCTTTAAATTTCAACGTACCTCTCTATAACATGACCCAGCTGTAATTTCAGTGGTCGCATTGGTTTCATTTTTGGTTTGCCTTAGGGCGCTGGCACCCGCATTCAGTGACCCAGAAAATTTGGCACTGCTGTGAATAGTTTAGTTGCAAAGTGAAGATTCACGGGTAAAAAGCTCCAAACTTCTAGATAGGTTCTTTTTCAGCTTTCAGCAGCCCTGGGTGAGTTCTTTAGAGAAATGTGGCTCTTTTTCATGGTGCTATTTTCTATGTCCAGCTACACAACGAGATGAGGATGGTCATTGTCATTTTCCGAGCTGCGAACGGGCAGAAAGGTGAGAAAATGTCGGATTTTGACCCTTTGTGCTGACCTTTCAATTTCAACGTGCCTCTCTCATTTTTGTTTTGCTTGTAGGGCGCTGGCAGCCACAATCAGTGACCCAGAAAATTTGGCACTGCTGTGAATAGTTTAGTCGCAAAGTGAAGATTCACGGGTAAAAAGCCCCAAACTTCTAGATAGGTTCTTTTTCAGCTTTCAGCAGCCCTGGGCGATTTCTTTAGACAAATGTGGCTCTTTTTCATGGTGCTCTTGTCTATGTCCAGCTACACAACGAGATGAGGATGGTCATTGTCATTTTCTAAGCTGCGAACGGGCAGAAAGGGGAGAAAATGTCGGATTTTGACCATTTGTGCTGACCTTTCAATTTCAACGTACCTCTCTATAACATGACCCAGCGGTAATTTCAGTGGTCGCATTGGTTTCATTTTTGGTTTGCTTGTAGGGCGCTGGCACCCGCATTCAGTGACCTAGAAAATTTGGCACTGCTGTGAATAGTTTAGTCGCAAAGTGAAGATTCACGGGTAAAAAGCCCCAAACTTCTAGATAGGTTCTTTTTCAGCTTTCAGCAGCCCTGGGTGAGTTCTTTAGAGAAATGTGGCTCTTTTTCATGGTGCTATTTTCTATGTCCAGCTACACAACGAGATGAGGATGGTCATTGTCATTTTCTAAGCTGCGAACGGGCAGAAAGGTGAGAAAATGTCGGATTTTGACCATTTGTGCTGACCTTTCAATTTCAACGTACCTCTCTATAACCTGACCCAGCGGTAATTTCAGTGGTCGCATTGGTTTTATTTTTGGTTTGCTTGTAGGGCGCTGGCACCCGCATTCAGTGACCCAGAAAAGTTGGCACTGCTGTGAATAGTTTAGTCGCAAAGTGAAGATTCACGGGTAAAAAGCCCCAAACTTCTAGATAGGTTCTTTTTCAGCTTTCAGCAGCCCTGGGTGAGTTCTTTAGAGAAATGAGGCTTTTTTTCATGGTGCTATTTTCTATGTCCAGCTACACAACGAGATGAGGATGGTCATTGTCATTTTCTGAGCTGCGAACGGGCAGAAAGGTGAGAAAATGTCGGATTTTGACCATTTGTGCTGACCTTTCAATTTCAACGTACCTCTCTATAACATGACCCAGCTGCAATTTCAGTGGTCGCATTGGTTTCATTTTTGGTTTGCCTTAGGGCGCTGGCACCCGCATTCAGTGACCCAGAAAATTTGGCACTGCTGTGAATAGTTTAGTCGAAAAGTAAAGATTCACGGGTAAAAAGCCCCAAACTTCTAGATAGGTTCTTTTTCAGCTTTCAGCAGCCCTGGGTGAGTTCTTAAGAGAAATGTGGCTCTTTTTCATGGTGCTATTTTCTATGTCCAGCTACACAACGAGATGAGGATGGTCATTGTCATTTTCCGAGCTGCGAACGGGCAGAAAGGTGAGAAAATGTCGGATTTTGACCATTTGTGCTGACCTTTCAATTTCAACGTACCTCTCTATAACATGACCCAGCTGTAATTTCAGTGGTCGCATTGGTTTCATTTTTGGTTTGCTTGTAGGGCGCTGGCAGCCACAATCAGTGACCCAGAAAATTTGGCACTGCTGTGAATAGTTTAGTCGCAAAGTGAAGATTCACTTGTAAAAATCCCCAAACTTCTAGATAGGTTATTTTTCAGCTTTCAGCAGCCCTGGGCGAGTTCTTTAGAGAAATGTGACTCTTTTTCATGGTGCTCTTGTCTATGTCCAGCTACCCAACGAGATGAGGATGGTCATTGTCATTTTCTAAGCTGCGAACGGGCAGAAAGGTGAGAAAATGTCGGATTTTGACCATTTGTGCTGACCTTTCAATTTCAAAGTACCTCTCTATAACATGACCCAGCTGTAATGCCAGCGGTCGCATTGGTTTCATTTTTGGTTTGCTTTTAGGGCGCTGGCGCCCGCATTCATTGACACAGAAAATTTGGCACTGCTGTGAATAGTTTAGTCGCAAAGTGAAGATTCACGGGTAAAAAGCCCCAAACTTCTAGATAGGTTCTTTTTCAGCTTTCAGCAGCCCTGGGCGAGTTCTTTAGAGAAATGTGACTCTTTTTCATGGTGCTCTTTTCTATGTCCAGCTAACCAACGAGATGAGGATGGTCATTGTCATGTTCTAAGCTGCGAACGGGCAGAAAGGTGAGAAAATGTCGGATTTTGACCATTTGTGCTGACCTTTCAATTTCAACGTACCTCTCTATAACATGACACAGCTGTAATTTCAGTGGTCGCATTGGTTTCATTTTTCGTTTGCTTGTAGGGCGCTGGCACCCGCATTCAGTGACCCAGAAAATTTGGCACTGCTGTGAATAGTTTAGTCGCAAAGTGAAGATTCACGGGTAAAAAGCCCCAAACTTCTAGATAGGTTCTTTTTCAGCTTTCAGCAGCCCTGGGCGAGTTCTTTAGAGAAATGTGGTGCTTTTTCATGGTGCTCTTGTCTATGTCCAGCTAACCAACGAGATGAGGATGGTCATTGTCATGTTCTAAGCTGCGAACGGGCAGAAAGGTGAAAAAATGTCGGATTTTGACCATTTGTGCTGACCTTCCAATTTCAACGTACCTCTCTATAACATGACCCAGCTGCAATGTCAGCGGTCGCATTGGTTTCATATTTGGTTTGCTTATAGGGCGCTGGCACCCACAATCAGTGACCCAGAAAATTTGGCACTGCTGTGAATAGTTTAGTCGCAAAGTGAAGATTCACGGGTTAAAAGCCCCAAACTTCTAGATAGGTTCTTTTTCAGCTTTCAGCAGCCCTGGGTGAGTTCTTTAGAGAAATGTGACTCTTTTTCATGGTGCTATTTTCTATGTCCAGCTAACCAACGAGATGAGGATGGTCATTGTCATTTTCTAAGCTGCGAACGGGCAGAAAGGTGAGAAAATGTCGGATTTTGACCATTTGTACTGACCTTCCAATTTCAACGTACCTCTCTATAACATGACCCAGCTGTAATGTCAGCGGTCGCATTGGTTTCATATTTGGTTTGCTTGTAGGGCGCTGGCACCCACAATCAGTGACCCTAAAAATTTGGCACTGCTGTGAATAGTTTAGTCGCAAAGTGAAGATTCACGGGTAAAAAAACCCAAACTTCTAGATAGGTTCTTTTTCAGCTTTCAGCAGCCCTGGGCGAGTTCTTTAAAGAAATGTGACTCTTTTTCATGGTGCTCTTGTCTATGTCCAGCTAACCAACGAGATGAGGATGGTCATTGTCATTTTCTAAGCTGCGAACGGGCAGAAAGGTGAGAAAATGTCGGATTTTGACCATTTGTGCTGACCTTCCAATTTCAGCGTACCTCTCTATAACATGACCCAGCTGTAATGTCAGGGGTCGCATTGGTTTCATTTTTGGTTTGCTTGTAGGGCGCTGGCAGCCACAATCAGTGACCTAGAAAATTTGGCACTGCTGTGAATAGTTTAGTCGCAAAGTGAAGATTCACGGGTAAAAAGCCCCAAACTTCTAGATAGGTTCTTTTTCAGCTTTCAGCAGCCCTGGGTGAGTTCTTTAGAGAAATGTGGCTCTTTTTCATGGTGCTATTTTCTATGTCCAGCTAACCAACGAGATGAGGATGTTCATTGTCATTTTCTAAGCTGCGAACGTGCAGAAAGGTGAGAAAATGTCGGATTTTGACCATTTGTGCTGACCTTCCAATTTCAACGTACCTCTCTATAACATGACCCAGCTGTAATGTCAGCGGTCGCATTGGTTTCATATTTGGTTTGCTTATAGGGCGCTGGCACCTTCAATCAGTGACCCAGAAAATTTGGCACTGCTGTGAATAGTTTAGTCGCAAAGTGAAGATTCACGGGTAAAAAGCCCCAAACTTCTAGATAGGTTCTTTTTCAGCTTTCAGCAGCCCTGGGCGAGTTAGTTAGAGAAATGTGGGTCTTTTTCTTGATGCTCTTGTCTATGTCCAGCTACACAACGAGATGAGGATGGTCATTGTCATTTTCTGAGCTGCGAACGGGCAGAAAGGTGAGAAAATGTTGGATTTTGACCATTTGTGCTGACCTTTCAATTTCAACGTACCTCTCTATAACATGACCCAGCTGTATTTTCAGTGGTCGCATTGGTTTCATTTTTGTTTGCTTGTAGGGCGCTGGCACTCGCATTCAGTGACCCAGAAAATTTGGCACTGCTGTGAATAGTTTAGTCGCAAAGTGAAGATTCACGGGTAAAAAGCCCCAAACTTCTAGATAGGTTCTTTTTCAGCTTTCAGCAGCCCTGGGTGAGTTCTTTAGAGAAATGTTGCTCTTTTTCATGGTGCTATTTTCTATGTCCAGCTAACCAACGAGATGAGGATGGTCATTGTCATTTTCTAAGCTGCGAACGGGCAGAAAGGTGAGAAAATGTCGGATTTTGACCATTTGTGCTGACCTTCCAATTTCAACGTACCTCTCTATAACATGACCCAGCTGTAATGTCAGCGGTCGCATTGGTTTCATTTTTGGTTTGCTTGTAGGGCGCTGGCACCCGCATTCAGTGACCCAGAAAATTTGGCACTGCTGTAAATAGTTTAGTCGCAAAGTGAAGATTCACGGGTAAAAAGCCCCAAACTTCTAGATAGGTTCTTTTTCAGCTTTCAGCAGCCCTGGGCGAGTTCTTTTGAGAAATGTGACTCTTTTTCATGTGCTGTTGTCTATTTCCAGCTACACAACGAGATGAGGATGGTCATTGTCATTTTCTAAGCTGCGAACGGGCAGAAAGGAGAGAAAATGTCGGATTTTCACCATTTGTGCTGACCTTTCAATTTCAACGTACCTCTCTATAACATGAACCTGCGGTAATTTCAGTAGTCGCATTGGTTTCATTTTTGGTTTGCTTGTAGGGCGCTGGCACCCGCATTCCGTGACCCAGAAAATTTGGCACTGCTGTAAATAGTTTAGTCGCAAAGTGAAGATTCACGGGTAAAAAGCCCCAAACTTCTAGATAGGTTCTTTTTCAGCTTTTAGCAGCCCTGGGCGAGTTCTTTAGAGAAATGTGGGTCTTTTTCTTGGTGCTCTTGTCTATGTCCAGCTACACAACGAGATGAGGATGGTCATTGTCATTTTCTGAGCTGCGAACGGGCAGAAAGGTGAGAAAATGTCGGATTTTGACCATTTGTGCTGACCTTTCAATTTCAACGTACCTCTCTATAACATGACCCAGCTGTAATTTTAGTGGTCGCATTGGTTTCATTTTTGGTTTGCTTGTAGGGCGCTGGCACCCGCATTCAGTGACCTAGAAAATTTGGCACTGCTGTGAATAGTTTAGTCGCAAAGTGAAGATTCCCGGGTAAAAAGCCCCAAACTTCTAGATAGGTTCTTTTTCAGCTTTTAGCAGCCCTGGGCGAGTTCTTTAGAGAAATGTGGGTCTTTTTCTTGGTGCTCTTGTCTATGTCCAGCTACAAAACGAGATGAGGATGGTCATTGTCATTTTCTGAGCTGGGAACGGGCAGAACGGTGAGAAAATGTCGGATTTTGACCATTTGTGCTGACCTTTCAATTTCAACGTACCTCTCTATAACATGACCCAGCTGTAATTTTAGTGGTCGCATTGGTTTCATTTTTGGTTTGCTTGTAGGGCGCTGGCACCCGCGTTCAGTGACCTAGAAAATTTGGCACTGCTGTGAATAGTTTAGTCGCAAAGTGAAGATTCACGGGTAAAAAGCCCCAAACTTCTAGATAGGTTCTTTTTCAGCTTTCAGCAGCCCTGGGCGAGTTCTTTAGAGAAATGTGGCTCTTTTTCATGGTGCTATTTTCTATGTCCAGCTACACAACGAGATGAGGATGGTCATTGTCATTTTCTGAGCTGCGAACGGGCAGAAAAGTGAGAAAATGTCGGATTTTGACCATTTGTGCTGACCTTTCAATTTCAACGTACCTCTCTATAACATGACCCAGCTGTATTTTCAGTGGTCGCATTGGTTTCATTTTTGGTTTCCTTGTAGAACGCTGGCGCCCGCATTCAGTGACCCAGAAAATTTGGCACTGCTGTGAATAGTTTAGTCGCAAAGTGAAGATTCACGGGCAAAAAGCCCCAAACTTCTAGATAGGTTCTTTTTCAGCTTTCAGCAGCCCTGGGTGAGTTCTTTAGAGAAATGTGGCTCTTTTTCATGGTGCTATTTTCTATGTCCAGCTAACCAACGAGATGAGGATGTTCATTGTCATTTTCTAAGCTGCGAACGTGCAGAAAGGTGAGAAAATGTCGGATTTTGACCATTTGTGCTGACCTTCCAATTTCAACGTACCTCTCTATAACATGACCCAGCTGTAATGTCAGCGGTCGCATTGGTTTCATATTTGGTTTGCTTGTAGGGCGCTGGCACCCACAATCAGTGACCCAAAAAATTTGGCACTGCTGTGAATAGTTTAGTCGCAAAGTGAAGATTCACGGGTAAAAAGCCCCAAACTTCTAGATAGGTTCTTTTTCAGCTTTCAGCAGCCCTGGGCGAGTTCTTTAGAGAAATGTGGCTCTTTTTCATGGTGCTATTTGCTATGTCCAGCTACACAACGAGATGAGGATGGTCATTGTCATTTTCTGAGCTGAGAACGGGCAGAAAGGTGAGAAAATGTCGGATTTTGACCATTTGTGCTGACCTTTCAATTTCAACGTACCTCTCTATAACATGAACCAGCTGTAATGTCAGTGGTCGCATTGATTTGATTTTTGGTTTGCTTTTAGGGCGCTGGCACCCGCATTCATTGACCCAGAAAATTTGGCACTGCTGTGAATAGTTTAGTCGCAAAGTGAAGATTCACGGGTAAATAGCCCCAAACTTCTAGATAGGTTCTTTTTCAGCTTTCAGCAGCCCTGGGCGAGTTCTTGAGAGAAATGTGACTCTTTTTCATGGTGCTTTTGTCTATGTCCAGCTAACCAACGAGATGAGCATGGTCATTGTCATTTTCTAAGCTGCGAACGGGCAGAAAGGTGAGAAAATGTCGGATTTTGACCATTTGTGCTGACCTTTCAATTTCAACGTACCTCTCTATAACATGACCCAGCAGTAATTTCAGTGGTCGCATTGGTTTCATTTTTGGTTTGCTTGTAGGGCGCTGGCACCCGCATTCAGTGACCCAGAAAATTTGGCACTGCTGTGAATAGTTTAGTCGCAAAGTGAAGATTCACGGGTAAAAAGCCCCAAACTTCTAGATAGGTTCTTTCTCAGCTTTCAGCAGCCCTGGACGAGTTCTTTAGAGAAATGTGGGTCTTTTTCTTGGTGCTCTTGTCTATGTCCAGCTACACAACGAGATGAGGATTGTCATTGTCATTTTCTAAGCTGCGAACGGGCAGAAAGGTGAGAAAATGTCGGATTTTGACCATTTGTGCTGACCTTTCAATTTCAACGTACCTCTCTATAACATGACCCAGCTGTAATTTCATTGGTCGCATTGGTTTCATTTTTGGTTTGCTTGTAGGGCGCTGGCACCCGCATTCAGTGACCCAGAAAATTTGCCACTGCTGTGAATAGTTTAGTCGCAAAGTGAAGATTCACGGGTAAAAAGCCCCAAACTTCTAGATAGGTTCTTTTTCAGCTTTCAGCAGCCCTGGGCGAGTTCTTTAGAGAAATGTGGCTCTTTTTCATGGTGCTATTTGCTATGTCCAGCTACACAACGAGATGAGGATGGTCATTGTCATTTTCTGAGCTGCGAACGGGCAGAAAGGTGAGAAAATGTCGGATTTTGACCATTTGTGCTGACCTTTCAATTTCAACGTACCTCTCTATAACATGAACCAGCTGTAATGTCAGTGGTCGCATTGATTTGATTTTTGGTTTGCTTTTAGGGCGCTGGCACCCGCATTCATTGACCCAGAAAAGTTGGCACTGCTGTGAATAGTTTAGTCGCAAAGTGAAGATTCACGGGTAAAAAGCCCCAAACTTCTAGATAGGTTCTTTTTCAGCTTTCAGCAGCCCTGGGTGAGTTCTTTAGAGAAATGTGGGTCTTTTTCTTGGTGCTCTTGTCTATGTCCAGCTACACAACGAAATGAGGATTGTCATTGTCATTTTCTAAGCTGCGAACGGGCAGAAAGGTGAGAAAATGTCGGATTTTGACCATTTGTGCTGACCTTTCAATTTCAACGTACCTCTCTATAACATGACCCAGCGGTAATTTCAGTGGTCGCATTGGTTTCATTTTTGGTTTGCTTGTAGGGCGCTGGCATCCGCATTCAGTGACCCAGAAAATTTGGCACTGCTGTGAATAGTTTAGTCGCAAAGTGAAGATTCACGGGTAAAAAGCCCCAAACTTCTAGATAGGTTCTTTTTCAGCTTTCAGCAGCCCTGGGCGAGTTCTTTAGAGAAATGTGGCTCTTTTTCATGGTGCTATTTGCTATGTCCAGCTACACAACGAGATGAGGATGGTCATTGTCATTTTCTGAGCTGCGAACGGGCAGAAAGGTGAGAAAATGTCGGATTTTGACCATTTGTGCTGACCTTTCAATTTCAACGTACCTCTCTATAACATGACCCAGCTGTAATTTCAGTGGTCGTATTGGTTTCATTTTTGGTTTGCTTGTAGGGCGCTGGCACCCGCATTCAGTGACCCAGAAAATTTGGCACTGCTGTGAATAGTTTAGTCGCAAAGTGAAGATTCACGGGTAAAAAGCCCCAAACTTCTAGATAGGTTCTTTTTCAGCTTTCAGCAGCCCTGGACGAGTTCTTTAGAGAAATGTGGGTCTTTTTCTTGGTGCTCTTGTCTATGTCCAGCTACACAACGAGATGAGGATTGTCATTGTCATTTTCTAAGCTGCGAATGGGCAGAAAGGTGAGAAAATGTCGGATTTTGACCATTTGTGCTGACCTTTCAATTTCAACGTACCTCTCTATAACATGACCCAGCTGTAATTTCATTGGTCGCATTGGTTTCATTTTTGGTTTGCTTGTAGGGCGCTGGCACCCGCATTCAGTGACCCAGAAAATTTGGCACTGCTGTGAATAGTTTAGTCGCAAAGTGAAGATTCACGGGTAAAAAGCCCCAAACTTCTAGATAGGTTCTTTTTCAGCTTTCAGCAGCCCTGGGCGAGTTCTTTAGAGAAATGTGGCTCTTTTTCATGGTGCTATTTGCTATGTCCAGCTACACAACGAGATGAGGATGGTCATTGTCATTTTCTGAGCTGCGAACGGGCAGAAAGGTGAGAAAATGTCGGATTTTGACCATTTGTGCTGACCTTTCAATTTCAACGTACCTCTCTATAACATGACCCAGCTGTAATTTCATTGGTCGCATTGGTTTCATTTTTGGTTTGCTTGTAGGGCGCTGGCACCCGCATTCAGTGACCCAGAAAATTTGGCACTGCTGTGAATAGTTTAGTCGCAAAGTGAAGATTCACGGGTAAAAAGCCCCAAACTTCTAGATAGGTTCTTTTTCAGCTTTCAGCAGCCCTGGGCGAGTTCTTTAGAGAAATGTGACTCTTTTTCATGGTGCTTTTGTCTATGTCCAGCTAACCAACGAGATGAGCATGGTCATTGTCATTTTCTAAGCTGCGAACGGGCAGAAAGGTGAGAAAATGTCGGATTTTGACCATTTGTGCTGACCTTTCAATTTCAACGTACCTCTCTATAACATGACCCAGCGGTAATTTCAGTGGTCGCATTGGTTTCATTTTTGGTTTGCTTGTAGGGCGCTGGCACCCGCATTCAGTGACCCAGAAAATTTGGCACTGCTGTGAATAGTTTAGTCGCAAAGTGAAGATTCACGGGTAAAAAGCCCCAAACTTCTAGATAGGTTCTTTCTCAGCTTTCAGCAGCCCTGGACGAGTTCTTTAGAGAAATGTGGGTCTTTTTCTTGGTGCTCTTGTCTATGTCCAGCTACACAACGAGATGAGGATTGTCATTGTCATTTTCTAAGCTGCGAACGGGCAGAAAGGTGAGAAAATGTCGGATTTTGACCATTTGTGCTGACCTTTCAATTTCAACGTACCTCTCTATAACATGACCCAGCTGTAATTTCATTGGTCGCATTGGTTTCATTTTTGGTTTGCTTGTAGGGCGCTGGCACCCGCATTCAGTGACCCAGAAAATTTGCCACTGCTGTGAATAGTTTAGTCGCAAAGTGAAGATTCACGGGTAAAAAGCCCCAAACTTCTAGATAGGTTCTTTTTCAGCTTTCAGCAGCCCTGGGCGAGTTCTTTAGAGAAATGTGGCTCTTTTTCATGGTGCTATTTGCTATGTCCAGCTACACAACGAGATGAGGATGGTTATTGTCATTTTCTGAGCTGCGAACGGGCAGAAAGGTGAGAAAATGTCGGATTTTGACCATTTGTGCTGACCTTTCAATTTCAACGTACCTCTCTATAACATGAACCAGCTGTAATGTCAGTGGTCGCATTGATTTGATTTTTGGTTTGCTTTTAGGGCGCTGGCACCCGCATTCATTGACCCAGAAAATTTGGCACTGCTGTGAATAGTTTAGTCGCAAAGTGAAGATTCACGGGTAAAAAGCCCCAAACTTCTAGATAGGTTCTTTTTCAGCTTTCAGCAGCCCTGGGTGAGTTCTTTAGAGAAATGTGGGTCTTTTTCTTGGTGCTCTTGTCTATGTCCAGCTACACAACGAAATGAGGATTGTCATTGTCATTTTCTAAGCTGCGAACGGGCAGAAAGGTGAGAAAATGTCGGATTTTGACCATTTGTGCTGACCTTTCAATTTCAACGTACCTCTCTATAACATGACCCAGCGGTAATTTCAGTGGTCGCATTGGTTTCATTTTTGGTTTGCTTGTAGGGCGCTGGCATCCGCATTCAGTGACCCAGAAAATTTGGCACTGCTGTGAATAGTTTAGTCGCAAAGTGAAGATTCACGGGTAAAAAGCCCCAAACTTCTAGATAGGTTCTTTTTCAGCTTTCAGCAGCCCTGGGCGAGTTCTTTAGAGAAATGTGGCTCTTTTTCATGGTGCTATTTGCTATGTCCAGCTACACAACGAGATGAGGATGGTCATTGTCATTTTCTGAGCTGCGAACGGGCAGAAAGGTGAGAAAATGTCGGATTTTGACCATTTGTGCTGACCTTTCAATTTCAACGTACCTCTCTATAACATGACCCAGCTGTAATTTCAGTGGTCGTATTGGTTTCATTTTTGGTTTGCTTGTAGGGCGCTGGCACCCGCATTCAGTGACCCAGAAAATTTGGCACTGCTGTGAATAGTTTAGTCGCAAAGTGAAGATTCACGGGTAAAAAGCCCCAAACTTCTAGATAGGTTCTTTTTCAGCTTTCAGCAGCCCTGGACGAGTTCTTTAGAGAAATGTGGGTCTTTTTCTTGGTGCTCTTGTCTATGTCCAGCTACACAACGAGATGAGGATTGTCATTGTCATTTTCTAAGCTGCGAATGGGCAGAAAGGTGAGAAAATGTCGGATTTTGACCATTTGTGCTGACCTTTCAATTTCAACGTACCTCTCTATAACATGACCCAGCTGTAATTTCATTGGTCGCATTGGTTTCATTTTTGGTTTGCTTGTAGGGCGCTGGCACCCGCATTCAGTGACCCAGAAAATTTGGCACTGCTGTGAATAGTTTAGTCGCAAAGTGAAGATTCACGGGTAAAAAGCCCCAAACTTCTAGATAGGTTCTTTTTCAGCTTTCAGCAGCCCTGGGCGAGTTCTTTAGAGAAATGTGGCTCTTTTTCATGGTGCTATTTGCTATGTCCAGCTACACAACGAGATGAGGATGGTCATTGTCATTTTCTGAGCTGCGAACGGGCAGAAAGGTGAGAAAATGTCGGATTTTGACCATTTGTGCTGACCTTTCAATTTCAACGTACCTCTCTATAACATGACCCAGCTGTAATTTCAGTGGTCGTATTGGTTTCATTTTTGGTTTGCTTGTAGGGCGCTGGCACCCGCATTCAGTGACCCAGAAAATTTGGCACTGCTGTGAATAGTTTAGTCGCAAAGTGAAGATTCACGGGTAAAAAGCCCCAAACTTCTAGATAGGTTCTTTTTCAGCTTTCAGCAGCCCTGGACGAGTTCTTTAGAGAAATGTGGGTCTTTTTCTTGGTGCTCTTGTCTATGTCCAGCTACACAACGAGATGAGGATTGTCATTGTCATTTTCTAAGCTGCGAATGGGCAGAAAGGTGAGAAAATGTCGGATTTTGACCATTTGTGCTGACCTTTCAATTTCAACGTACCTCTCTATAACATGACCCAGCTGTAATTTCATTGGTCGCATTGGTTTCATTTTTGGTTTGCTTGTAGGGCGCTGGCACCCGCATTCAGTGACCCAGAAAATTTGGCACTGCTGTGAATAGTTTAGTCGCAAAGTGAAGATTCACGGGTAAAAAGCCCCAAACTTCTAGATAGGTTCTTTTTCAGCTTTCAGCAGCCCTGGGCGAGTTCTTTAGAGAAATGTGGCTCTTTTTCATGGTGCTATTTGCTATGTCCAGCTACACAACGAGATGAGGATGGTCATTGTCATTTTCTGAGCTGCGAACGGGCAGAAAGGTGAGAAAATGTCGGATTTTGACCATTTGTGCTGACCTTTCAATTTCAACGTACCTCTCTATAACATGAACCAGCTGTAATGTCAGTGGTCGCATTGATTTGATTTTTGGTTTGCTTTTAGGGCGCTGGCACCCGCATTCATTGACCCAGAAAATTTGGCATTGCTGTGAATAGTTTAGTCGCAAAGTGAAGATTCACGGGTAAAAAGCCCCAAACTTCTAGATAGGTTCTTTTTCAGCTTTCAGCAGCCCTGGGCGAGTTCTTTAGAGAAATGTGACTCTTTTTCATGTGCTGTTGTCTATTTCCAGCTACACAACGAGATGAGGATGGTCATTGTCATTTTCTAAGCTGCGAACGGGCAGAAAGGAGAGAAAATGTCGGATTTTGACCATTTGTGCTGACCTTTCAATTTCAACGTACCTCTCTATAACATGAACCAGCGGTAATTTCAGTGGTCGCATTGGTTTCATTTTTGGTTTGCTTGTAGGGCGCTGGCACCCGCATTCAGTGACCCAGAAAATTTGGCACTGCTGTGAATAGTTTAGTCGCAAAGTGAAGATTCACGGGTAAAAAGCCCCAAACTTCTAGATAGGTTCTTTTTCAGCTTTTAGCAGCCCTGGGCGAGTTCTTTACGGAAATGTGGGTCTTTTTCTTGGTGCTCTTGTCTATGTCCAGCTACACAACCAGATGAGGATGGTCATTGTCATTTTCTGAGCTGCGAACGGGCAGAACGGTGAGAAAATGTCGGATTTTGACCATTTGTGCTGACCTTTCAATTTCAACGTACCTCTCTATAACATGACCCAGCTGTAATTTCAGTGCTCGCATTGGTTTCATTTTTGGTTTGCTTGTAGTGCGCTGGCACCCGCATTCAGTGACCTAGAAAATTTGGCACTGCTGTGAATAGTTTAGTCGCAAAGTGAAGATTCACGGGTAAAAAGCCCCAAACTTCTAGATAGGTTCTTTTTCAGCTTTCAGCAGCCCTGGGCGAGTTCTTTAGAGAAATGTGGCTCTTTTTCATGGTGCTTTTTTCTATGTCCAGTTACACAACGAGATGAGGATGGTCATTGTCATTTTCTGAGCTGCGAACGGGCAGAAAAGTGAGAAAATGTCGGATTTTGACCATTTGTGCTGACCTTTCAATTTCAACGTACCTCTCTATAACATGACCCAGCTGTATTTTCAGTGGTCACATTGGTTTCATTTTTGGTGTGCTTGTAGGGCGCTGGCGCCCGCATTCAGTGACCCAGAAAATTTGGCACTGCTGTGAATAGTTTAGTCGCAAAGTGAAGATTCACGGGTAAAAAGCCCCAAACTTCTAGATAGGTTCTTTTTCAGCTTTCAGCAGCCCTGGGTGAGTTCTTTAGAGAAATGTGGCTCTTTTTCATGGTGCTATTTTCTATGTCCAGCTAACCAACGAGATGAGGATGTTCATTGTCATTTTCTAAGCTGCGAACGTGCAGAAAGGTGAGAAAATGTCGGATTTTGACCATTTGTGCTGACCTTCCAATTTCAACGTACCTCTCTATAACATGACCCAGCTGTAATGTCAGCGGTCGCATTGGTTTCATATTTGGTTTGCTTGTGGGGCGCTGGCACCCACAATCAGTGACCCAAAAAATTTGGCACTGCTGTGAATAGTTTAGTCGCAAAGTGAAGATTCACGGGTAAAAAGCCCCAAACTTCTAGATAGGTTCTTTTTCAGCTTTCAGCAGCCCTGGGCGAGTTCTTTAGAGAAATGTGACTCTTTTTCATGGTGCTTTATCTATGTCCAGCTAACCAACGAGATGAGCATGGTCATTGTCATTTTCTAAGCTGCGAACGGGCAGAAAGGTGAGAAAATGTCGGATTTTGACCATTTGTGCTGACCTTTCAATTTCAACGTACCTCTCTATAACATGACCCAGCGATAATTTCAGTGGTCGCATTGGTTTCATTTTTGGTTTGCTTGTAGGGCGCTGGCACCCGCATTCAGTGACCCAGAAAATTTGGCACTGCTGTGAATAGTTTAGTCGCAAAGTGAAGATTCACGGGTAAAAAGCCCCAAACTTCTAGATAGGTTCTTTTTCAGCTTTCAGCAGCCCTGGACGAGTTCTTTAGAGAAATGTGGGACTTTTTCTTGGTGCTCTTGTCTATGTCCAGCTACACAACGAGATGAGGATTGTCATTGTCATTTTCTAAGCTGCGAACGGGCAGAAAGGTGAGAAAATGTCGGATTTTGACCATTTGTGCTGACCTTTCAATTTCAACGTACCTCTCTATAACATGACCCAGCTGTAATTTCATTGGTCGCATTGGTTTCATTTTTAGTTTGCTTGTAGGGCGCTGGCACCCGCATTCAGTGACCCAGAAAATTTGGCACTGCTGTGAATAGTTTAGTCGCAAAGTGAAGATTCACGGGTAAAAAGCCCCAAACTTCTAGATAGGTTCTTTTTCAGCTTTCAGCAGCCCTGGGCGAGTTCTTTAGAGAAATGTGGCTCTTTTTCATGGTGCTATTTGCTATGTCCAGCTACACAACGAGATGAGCATGGTCATTAACATTTTCTGAGCTGCGAACAGGCAGAAAGGTGAGAAAATGTCGGATTTTGACCATTTGTGCTGACCTTTCAATTTCAACGTACCTCTCTATAACATGAACCAGCTGTAATGTCAGTGGTCGCATTGATTTGATTTTTGGTTTGCTTTTAGGGCGCTGGCACCCGCATTCATTGACCCAGAAAATTTGGCACTGCTGTGAATAGTTTAGTCGCAAAGTGAAGATTCACGGGTAAAAAGCCCCAAACTTCTAGATAGGTTCTTTTTCAGCTTTCAGCAGCCCTGGGTGAGTTCTTTAGAGAAATGTGGCTCTTTTTCATGGTGCTATTTTCTATGTCCAGCTAACCAACGAGATGAGGATGGTCATTGTCATTTTCTAAGCTGCGAACGTGCAGAAAGGTGAGAAAATGTCGGATTTTGACCATTTGTGCTGACCTTCCAATTTCAACGTACCTCTCTATAACATGACCCAGCGGTAATTTCAGTGGTCGCATTGGTTTCATTTTTGGTTTGCTTGTAGGGCGCTGGCACCCGCATTCAGTGACCCAGAAAATTTGGCACTGCTGTGAATAGTTTAGTCGCAAAGTGAAGATTCACGGGTAAAAAGCCCCAAACTTCTAGATAGGTTCTTTTTCAGCTTTCAGCAGCCCTGGACGAGTTCTTTAGAGAAATGTGGGTCTTTTTCTTGGTGCTCTTGTCTATGTCCAGCTACACAACGAGATGAGGATTGTCATTGTCATTTTTTAAGCTGCGAACGGGCAGAAAGGTGAGAAAATGTCGGATTTTGACCATTTGTGCTGACCTTTCAATTTCAACGTACCTCTCTATAACATGACCCAGCTGTAATTTCATTGGTCGCATTGGCTTCATTTTTGGTTTGCTTGTAGGGCGCTGGCACCCGCATTCAGTGACCCAGAAAATTTGGCACTGCTGTGAATAGTTTAGTCGCAAAGTGAAGATTCACGGGTAAAAAGCCCCAAACTTCTAGATAGGTTCTTTTTCAGCTTTCAGCAGCCCTGGGCGAGTTCTTTAGAGAAATGTGACTCTTTTTCATGGTGCTATTTGCTATGTCCAGCTACACAACGGGATGAGGATGGTCATTGTCATTTTCTGAGCTGCGAACGGGCAGAAAGGTGAGAAAATGTCGGATTTTGCCCATTTGTGCTGACCTTTGAATTTCAACGTACCTCTCTATAACATGACCCAGCTGTAATTTCAGTGGTCGCATTGGTTTCATTTTTGGTTTGCTTGTAGGGCGCTGGCACCCGCATTCAGTGACCCAGAAAATTTGGCACTGCTGTGAATAGTTTAGTCGCAAAGTGAAGATTCACGGGTAAAAAGCCCCAAACTTCTAGATAGGTTCTTTTTCAGCTTTCAGCAGCCCTGGGCGAGTTCTTTAGAGAAATGTGGCTCTTTTTCATGGTGCTATTTTCTATGTCCAGCTAACCAACGAGATGAGGATGGTCATTGTCATTTTCTAAGCTGCGAACGTGCAGAAAGGTGAGAAAATGTCGGATTTTGACCATTTGTGCTGACCTTCCAATTTCAACGTACCTCTCTATAACATGACCCAGCTGTAATGTCAGCGGTCGCATTGGTTTCATATTTGGTTTGCTTGTGGGGCGCTGGCACCCACAATCAGTGACCCAAAAAATTTGGCACTGCTGTGAATAGTTTAGTCGCAAAGTGAAGATTCACGGGTAAAAAGCCCCAAACTTCTAGATAGGTTCTTTTTCAGCTTTCAGCAGCCCTGGGCGAGTTCTTTAGAGAAATGTGACTCTTTTTCATGGTGCTTTATCTATGTCCAGCTAACCAACGAGATGAGCATGGTCATTGTCATTTTCTAAGCTGCGAACGGGCAGAAAGGTGAGAAAATGTCGGATTTTGACCATTTGTGCTGACCTTTCAATTTCAACGTACCTCTCTATAACATGACCCAGCTGTAATTTCATTGGTCGCATTGGTTTCATTTTTGGTTTGCTTGTAGGGCGCTGGCACCCGCATTCAGTGACCCAGAAAATTTGGCACTGCTGTGAATAGTTTAGTCGCAAAGTGAAGATTCACGGGTAAAAAGCCCCAAACTTCTAGATAGGTTCTTTTTCAACTTTCAGCAGCCCTGGGCGAGTTCTTTAGAGAAATGTGACTCTTTTTCATGGTGCTATTTGCTATGTCCAGCTACACAATGAGATGAGAATGGTCATTGTCATTTTCTGAGCTGCGAACGGGCAGAAAGGTGAGAAAATGTCGGATTTTGACCATTTGTGCTGACCTTTCAATTTCAACGTACCTCTCTATAACATGAACCAGCTGTAGTGTCAGTGGTCGCATTGATTTGATTTTTGGTTTGCTTTTAGGGCGCTGGCACCCCCATTTATTGACCCAGAAAATGTGGCACTGCTGTAAATAGTTAAGTCGCAAAGTGAAGATTCACGGGTAAAAAGCCCCAAACTTCTAGATAGGTTCTTTTTCAGCTTTCAGCAGCCGTGGGCGAGTTCTTTACGGAAATGTGGGTCTTTTTCTTGGTGCTCTTGTCTATGTCCAGCTACACAACGAGATGAGGATGGTCATTGTCATTTTCTGAGCTGCGAACGGGCAGAACGGTGAGAAAATGTCGGATTTTGACCATTTGTGCTGACCTTTCAATTTCAACGTACCTCTCTGTAACATGACCCAGCTGTAATGTCAGCGGTCGCATTGGTTTCATTTTTGGTTTGCTTGTAGGGCGCTGGCACCCGCATTCAGTGACCTAGAAAATTTGGCACTGCTGTGAATAGTTTAGTCGCAAAGTGAAGATTCACGGGTAAAAAGCCCCAAACTTCTAGATAGGTTCTTTTTCAGCTTTCAGCAGCCCTGGGCGAGTTCTTTAGAGAAATGTGGCTCTTTTTCATGGTGCTATTTTCTATGTCCAGCTACACAACGAGATGAGGATTGTCATTGTCATTTTCTAAGCTGCGAACGGGCAGAAAGGTGAGAAAATGTCGGATTTTGACCATTTGTGCTGACCTTTCAATTTCAACGTACCTCTCTATAACATGACCCAGCTGTAATTTCATTGGTCGCATTGGTTTCATTTTTGGTTTGCTTGTAGGGCGCTGGCACCCGCATTCAGTGACCTAGAAAATTTGGCACTGCTGTGAATAGTTTAGTCGCAAAGTGAAGATTCACGGGTAAAAAGCCCCAAACTTCTAGATAGGTTCTTTTTCAGCTTTCAGCAGCCCTGGGCGAGTTCTTTAGAGAAATGTGGCTCTTTTTCATGGTGCTATTTGCTATGTCCAGCTACACAACGAGATGAGGATGGTCATTGTCATTTTCTGAGCTGCGAACGGGCAGAAAGGTGAGAAAATGTCGGATTTTGACCATTTGTGCTGACCTTTCAATTTCAACGTACCTCTCTATAACATGAACCAGCTGTAATGTCAGTGGTCGCATTGATTTGATTTTTGGTTTGCTTTTAGGGCGCTGGCACCCGCATTCATTGACCCAGAAAATTTGGCATTGCTGTGAATAGTTTAGTCGCAAAGTGAAGATTCACGGGTAAAAAGCCCCAAACTTCTAGATAGGTTCTTTTTCAGCTTTCAGCAGCCCTGGGCGAGTTCTTTAGATAAATGTGACTCTTTTTCATGTGCTGTTGTCTATTTCCAGCTACACAACGAGATGAGGATGGTCATTGTCATTTTCTAAGCTGCGAACGGGCAGAAAGGAGAGAAAATGTCGGATTTTGACCATTTGTGCTGACCTTTCAATTTCAACGTACCTCTCTATAACATGAACCAGCGGTAATTTCAGTGGTCGCATTGGTTTCATTTTTGGTTTGCTTGTAGGGCGCTGGCACCCGCATTCAGTGACCCAGAAAATTTGGCACTGCTGTGAATAGTTTAGTCGCAAAGTGAAGATTCACGGGTAAAAAGCCCCAAACTTCTAGATAGGTTCTTTTTCAGCTTTTAGCAGCCCTGGGCGAGTTCTTTACGGAAATGTGGGTCTTTTTCTTGGTGCTCTTGTCTATGTCCAGCTACACAACCAGATGAGGATGGTCATTGTCATTTTCTGAGCTGCGAACGGGCAGAACGGTGAGAAAATGTCGGATTTTGACCATTTGTGCTGACCTTTCAATTTCAACATACCTCTCTATAACATGACCCAGCTGTAATTTTAGTGCTCGCATTGGTTTCATTTTTGGTTTGCTTGTAGGGCGCTGGCACCCGCATTCAGTGACCTAGAAAATTTGGCACTGCTGTGAATAGTTTAGTCGCAAAGTGAAGATTCACGGGTAAAAAGCCCCAAACTTCTAGATAGGTTCTTTTTCAGCTTTCAGCAGCCCTGGGCGAGTTCTTTAGAGAAATGTGGCTCTTTTTCATGGTGCTTTTTTCTATGTCCAGCTACACAACGAGATGAGGATGGTCATTGTCATTTTCTGAGCTGCGAACGGGCAGAAAAGTGAGAAAATGTCGGATTTTGACCATTTGTGCTGACCTTTCAATTTCAACGTACCTCTCTATAACATGACCCAGCTGTATTTTCAGTGGTCGCATTGGTTTCATTTTTGGTTTGCTTGTAGGGCGCTGGCGCCCGCATTCAGTGACCCAGAAAATTTGGCACTGCTGTGAATAGTTTAGTCGCAAAGTGAAGATTCACGGGTAAAAAGCCCCAAACTTCTAGATAGGTTCTTTTTCAGCTTTCAGCAGCCCTGGGTGAGTTCTTTAGAGAAATGTGGCTCTTTTTCATGGTGCTATTTTCTATGTCCAGCTAACCAACGAGATGAGGATGTTCATTGTCATTTTCTAAGCTGCGAACGTGCAGAAAGGTGAGAAAATGTCGGATTTTGACCATTTGTGCTGACCTTCCAATTTCAACGTACCTCTCTATAACATGACCCAGCTGTAATGTCAGCGGTCGCATTGGTTTCATATTTGGTTTGCTTGTAGGGCGCTGGCACCCACAATCAGTGACCCAAAAAATTTGGCACTGCTGTGAATAGTTTAGTCGCAAAGTGAAGATTCACGGGTAAAAAGCCCCAAACTTCTAGATAGGTTCTTTTTCAGCTTTCAGCAGCCCTGGGCGAGTTCTTTAGAGAAATGTGACTCTTTTTCATGGTGCTTTTATCTATGTCCAGCTTAACAACGAGATGAGCATAGTCATTGTCATTTTTTAAGCTGCGAACGGGCAGAAAGGTGAGAAAATGTCGGATTTTGACCATTTGTGCTGACCTTTCAATTTCAACGTACCTCTCTATAACATGACCCAGCGGTAATTTCAGTGGTCGCATTGGTTTCATTTTTGGTTTGCTTGTAGGGCGCTGGCACCCGCATTCAGTGACCCAGAAAATTTGGCACTGCTGTGAATAGTTTAGTCGCAAAGTGAAGATTCACGGGTAGAAAGCCCCAAACTTCTAGATAGGTTCTTTTTCAGCTTTTAGCAGCCCTGGGCGAGTTCTTTACGGAAATGTGGGTCTTTTTCTTGGTGCTCTTGTCTATGTCCAGCTACACAACCAGATGAGGATGGTCATTGTCATTTTCTGAGCTGCGAACGGGCAGAACGGTGAGAAAATGTCGGATTTTGACCATTTGTGCTGACCTTTCAATTTCAACGTACCTCTCTATAACATGACCCAGCTGTAATTTTAGTGCTCGCATTGGTTTCATTTTTGGTTTGCTTGTAGTGCGCTGGCACCCGCATTCAGTGACCTAGAAAATTTGGCACTGCTGTGAATAGTTTAGTCGCAAAGTGAAGATTCACGGGTAAAAAGCCCCAAACTTCTAGATAGGTTCTTTTTCAGCTTTCAGCAGCCCTGGGCGAGTTCTTTAGAGAAATGTGGCTCTTTTTCATGGTGCTTTTTTCTATGTCCAGCTACACAACGAGATGAGGATGGTCATTGTCATTTTCTGAGCTGCGAACGGGCAGAAAAGTGAGAAAATGTCGGATTTTGACCATTTGTGCTGACCTTTCAATTTCAACGTACCTCTCTATAACATGACCCAGCTGTATTTTCAGTGGTCACATTGGTTTCATTTTTGGTTTGCTTGTAGGGCGCTGGCGCCCGCATTCAGTGACCCAGAAAATTTGGCACTGCTGTGAATAGTTTAGTCGCAAAGTGAAGATTCACGGGTAAAAAGCCCCAAACTTCTAGATAGGTTCTTTTTCAGCTTTCAGCAGCCCTGGGTGAGTTCTTTAGAGAAATGTGGCTCTTTTTCATGGTGCTATTTTCTATGTCCAGCTAACCAACGAGATGAGGATGTTCATTGTCATTTTCTAAGCTGCGAACGTGCAGAAAGGTGAGAAAATGTCGGATTTTGACCATTTGTGCTGACCTTCCAATTTCAACGTACCTCTCTATAACATGACCCAGCTGTAATGTCAGCGGTCGCATTGGTTTCATATTTGGTTTGCTTGTAGGGCGCTGGCACCCACAATCAGTGACCCAAAAAATTTGGCACTGCTGTGAATAGTTTAGTCGCAAAGTGAAGATTCACGGGTAAAAAGCCCCAAACTTCTAGATAGGTTCTTTTTCAGCTTTCAGCAGCCCTGGGCGAGTTCTTTTGAGAAATGTGACTCTTTTTCATGGTGCTTTATCTATGTCCAGCTAACCAACGAGATGAGCATGGTCATTGTCATTTTCTAAGCTGCGAACGGGCAGAAAGGTGAGAAAATGTCGGATTTTGACCATTTGTGCTGACCTTTCAATTTCAACGTACCTCTCTATAACATGACCCAGCGGTAATTTCAGTGGTCGCATTGGTTTCATTTTTGGTTTGCTTGTAGGGCGCTGGCACCCGCATTCAGTGACCCAGAAAATTTGGCACTGCTGTGAATAGTTTAGTCGCAAAGTGAAGATTCACGGGTAAAAAGCCCCAAACTTCTAGATAGGTTCTTTTTCAGCTTTCAGCAGCCCTGGACGAGTTCTTTAGAGAAATGTGGGTCTTTTTCTTGGTGCTCTTGTCTATGTCCAGCTACACAACGAGATGAGGATTGTCATTGTCATTTTCTAAGCTGCGAACGGGCAGAAAGGTGAGAAAATGTCGGATTTTGACCATTTATGCTGACCTTTCAATTTCAACGTACCTCTCTATAACATGACCCAGCTGTAATTTCATTGGTCGCATTGGTTTCATTTTTAGTTTGCTTGTAGGGCGCTGGCACCCGCATTCAGTGACCCAGAAAATTTGGCACTGCTGTGAATAGTTTAGTCGCAAAGTGAAGATTCACGGGTAAAAAGCCCCAAACTTCTAGATAGGTTCTTTTTCAGCTTTCAGCAGCCCTGGGCGAGTTCTTTAGAGAAATGTGGCTCTTTTTCATGGTGCTATTTGCTATGTCCAGCTACACAACGAGATGAGGATGTTCATTGTCATTTTCTAAGCTGCGAACGTGCAGAAAGGTGAGAAAATGTCGGATTTTGACCATTTGTGCTGACCTTCCAATTTCAACGTACCTCTCTATAACATGACCCAGCTGTAATGTCAGCGGTCGCATTGGTTTCATATTTGGTTTGCTTGTAGGGCGCTGGCACCCACAATCAGTGACCCAAAAAATTTGGCACTGCTGTGAATAGTTTAGTCGCAAAGTGAAGATTCACGGGTAAAAAGCCCCAAACTTCTAGATAGGTTCTTTTTCAGCTTTCAGCAGCCCTGGGCGAGTTCTTTTGAGAAATGTGACTCTTTTTCATGGTGCTTTATCTATGTCCAGCTAACCAACGAGATGAGCATGGTCATTGTCATTTTCTAAGCTGCGAACGGGCAGAAAGGTGAGAAAATGTCGGATTTTGACCATTTGTGCTGACCTTTCAATTTCAACGTACCTCTCTATAACATGACCCAGCGGTAATTTCAGTGGTCGCATTGGTTTCATTTTTGGTTTGCTTGTAGGGCGCTGGCACCCGCATTCAGTGACCCAGAAAATTTGGCACTGCTGTGAATAGTTTAGTCGCAAAGTGAAGATTCACGGGTAAAAAGCCCCAAACTTCTAGATAGGTTCTTTTTCAGCTTTCAGCAGCCCTGGACGAGTTCTTTAGAGAAATGTGGGTCTTTTTCTTGGTGCTCTTGTCTATGTCCAGCTACACAACGAGATGAGGATTGTCATTGTCATTTTCTAAGCTGCGAACGGGCAGAAAGGTGAGAAAATGTCGGATTTTGACCATTTATGCTGACCTTTCAATTTCAACGTACCTCTCTATAACATGACCCAGCTGTAATTTCATTGGTCGCATTGGTTTCATTTTTAGTTTGCTTGTAGGGCGCTGGCACCCGCATTCAGTGACCCAGAAAATTTGGCACTGCTGTGAATAGTTTAGTCGCAAAGTGAAGATTCACGGGTAAAAAGCCCCAAACTTCTAGATAGGTTCTTTTTCAGCTTTCAGCAGCCCTGGGCGAGTTCTTTAGAGAAATGTGGCTCTTTTTCATGGTGCTATTTGCTATGTCCAGCTACACAACGAGATGAGCATGGTCATTGTCATTTTCTGAGCTGCGAACGGGCAGAAAGGTGAGAAAATGTCGGATTTTGACCATTTGTGCTGACCTTTCAATTTCAACGTACCTCTCTATAACATGAACCAGCTGTAATGTCAGTGGTCGCATTGATTTGATTTTTGGTTTGCTTTTAGGGCGCTGGCACCCGCATTCATTGACCCAGAAAATTTGGCACTGCTGTGAATAGTTTAGTCGCAAAGTGAAGATTCACGGGTAAAAAGCCCCAAACTTCTAGATAGGTTCTTTTTCAGCGTTCAGCAGCCCTGGGTGAGTTCTTTAGAGAAATGTGGCTCTTTTTCATAGTGCTATTTTCTATGTCCAGCTAACCAACGAGATGAGGATGGTCATTGTCATTTTCTAAGCTGCGAACGTGCAGAAAGGTGAGAAAATGTCGGATTTTGACCATTTGTGCTGACCTTCCAATTTCAACGTACCTCCCTATAACATGACCCAGCTGTAATGTCAGCGGTCGCATTGGTTTCATATTTGGGTTGCTTGTAGGGCGCTGGCACCCACAATCAGTGACCCAAAAAATTTGGCACTGCTGTGAATAGTTTAGTCGCAAAGTGAAGATTCACGGGTAAAAAGCCCCAAACTTCTAGATAGGTTCTTTTTCAGCTTTCAGCAGCCCTGGGCGAGTTCTTTAGAGAAATGTGGCTCTTTTTCATGGTGCTTTTTTCTATGTCCAGCTACACAACGAGATGAGGATGGTCATTGTCATTTTCTGAGCTGCGAACGGGCAGAAAAGTGAGAAAATGTCGGATTTTGACCATTTGTGCTGACCTTTCAATTTCAACGTACCTCTCTATAACATGACCCAGCTGTATTTTCAGTGGTCGCATTGGTTTCATTTTTGGTTTGCTTGTAGGGCGCTGGCGCCCGCATTCAGTGACCCAGAAAATTTGGCACTGCTGTGAATAGTTTAGTCGCAAAGTGAAGATTCACGGGTAAAAAGCCCCAAACTTCTAGATAGGTTCTTTTTCAGCTTTCAGCAGCCCTGGGTGAGTTCTTTAGAGAAATGTGGCTCTTTTTCATGGTGCTATTTTCTATGTCCAGCTAACCAACGAGATGAGGATGTTCATTGTCATTTTCTAAGCTGCGAACCTGCAGAAAGGTGAGAAAATGTCGGATTTTGACCATTTGTGCTGACCTTCCAATTTCAACGTACCTCTCTATAACATGACCCAGCTGTAATGTCAGCGGTCGCATTGGTTTCATATTTGGTTTGCTTGTAGGGCGCTGGCACCCACAATCAGTGACCCAAAAAATTTGGCACTGCTGTGAATAGTTTAGTCGCAAAGTGAAGATTCACGGGTAAAAAGCCCCAAACTTCTAGATAGGTTCTTTTTCAGCTTTCAGCAGCCCTGGGCGAGTTCTTTAGAGAAATGTGACTCTTTTTCATGGTGCTTTTATCTATGTCCAGCTAACCAACGAGATGAGCATGGTCATTGTCATTTTCTAAGCTGCGAACGGGCAGAAAGGTGAGAAAATGTCGGATTTTGACCATTTGTGCTGACCTTTCAATTTCAACGTACCTCTCTATAACATGACCCAGCGGTAATTTCAGTGGTCGCATTGGTTTCATTTTTGGTTTGCTTGTAGGGCGCTGGCACCCGCATTCAGTGACCCAGAAAATTTGGCACTGCTGTGAATAGTTTAGTCGCAAAGTGAAGATTCACGGGTAAAAAGCCCCAAACTTCTAGATAGGTTCTTTTTCAGCTTTTAGCAGCCCTGGGCGAGTTCTTTACGGAAATGTGGGTCTTTTTCTTGGTGCTCTTGTCTATGTCCAGCTACACAACCAGATGAGGATGGTCATTGTCATTTTCTGAGCTGCGAACGGGCAGAACGGTGAGAAAATGTCGGATTTTGACCATTTGTGCTGACCTTTCAATTTCAACGTACCTCTCTATAACATGACCCAGCTGTAATTTAAGTGCTCGCATTGGTTTCATTTTTGGTTTGCTTGTAGGGCGCTGGCACCCGCATTCAGTGACCTAGAAAATTTGGCACTGCTGTGAATAGTTTAGTCGCAAAGTGAAGATTCACGGGTAAAAAGCCCCAAACTTCTAGATAGGTTCTTTTTCAGCTTTCAGCAGCCCTGGGCGAGTTCTTTAGAGAAATGTGGCTCTTTTTCATGGTGCTTTTTTCTATGTCCAGCTACACAACGAGATGAGGATGGTCATTGTCATTTTCTAAGCTGCGAACGGGCAGAAAAGTGAGAAAATGTCGGATTTTGACCATTTGTGCTGACCTTTCAATTTCAACATACCTCTCTATAACATGACCCAGCTGTATTTTCAGTGGTCACATTGGTTTCATTTTGGTTTGCTTGTAGGGCGCTGGCGCCCGCATTCAGTAACACAGAAAATTTGGCACTGCTGTGAATAGTTGAGTCGCAAAGTGAAGATTCACGGGTAAAAAGCCCCAAACTTCTAGATAGGTTCTTTTTCAGCTTTCAGCAGCCGTGGACGGGGTTCTTTAGAGAAATGTGGGTCTTTTTCTTGGTGCTCTTGTCTATGTCCAGCTACACAACGAGATGAGGATGGTCATTGTCATTTTTTAAGCTGCGAACGGGCAGAAAGGTGAGAAAATGTCGGATTTTGACCATTTGTGCTGACCTTTCAATTTCAACGTACCTCTCTATAACATGACCTAGCTGTAATTTCATTGGTCGCATTGGCTTCATTTTTGGTTTGCTTGTAGGGCGCTGGCACCCGCATTCAGTGACCCAGAAAATTTGGCACTGCTGTGAATAGTTTAGTCGCAAAGTGAAGATTCACGGGTAAAAAGCCCCAAACTTCTAGATAGGTTTTTTCAGCTTTCAGCAGCCCTGGGCGAGTTCTTTTGGAGAAATGTGACTCTTTTTCATGGTGCTATTTGCTATGTCCAGCTACACAACGAGATGAGGATGGTCATTGTCATTTTCTGAGCTGCGAACGGGCAGAAAGGTGAGAAAATGTCGGATTTTGCCCATTTGTGCTGACCTTTGAATTTCAACGTACCTCTCTATAACATGACCCAGGTGTAATTTCAGTGGTCGCATTGGTTTGATTTTTGGTTTGCTTGTAGGGCGCTGGCACCCGCATTCAGTGACCCAGAAAATTTGGCACTGCTGTGAATAGTTTAGTCGCAAAGTGAAGATTCACGGGTAAAAAGCCCCAAACTTCTAGATAGGTTCTTTTTCAGCTTTCAGCAGCCCTGGGCGAGTTCTTTAGAGAAATGTGGTGCTTTTTCATGGTGCTCTTGTCTATGTCCAGCTAACCAACGAGATGAGGATGGTCATTGTCATTTTCTAAGCTGCGAACGTGCAGAAAGGTGAGAAAATGTCGGATTTTGACCATTTGTGCTGACCTTCCAATTTCAACGTACCTCTCTATAACATGACCCAGCTGTAATGTCAGCGGTCGCATTGGTTTCATATTTGGTTTGCTTGTTGGGCGCCGGCACCCACAATCAGTGATTCTAAAAATTTGGCACTGCTGTGAATAGTTTAGTCGCAAAGTGAAGATTCACGGGTAAAAAAGCCCCAAACTTCTAGATAGGTTCTTTTTCAGCTTTCAGCAGCCCTGGGCGAGTTCTTTAGAGAAATAGGGGTCTTTTTCTTGGTGCTCTTGTCTATGTCCAGCTACACAACGAGATGAGGATTGTCATTGTCATTTTCTAAGCTGCGAACGGGCAGAAAGGTGAGAAAATGTCGGATTTTGACCATTTGTGCTGACCTTTCAATTTCAACGTACCTCTCTATAACATGACCCAGCTGTAATTTCATTGGTCGCATTGGTTTCATTTTTGGTTTACTTGTAGGGCGCTGGCACCCGCATTAAGTGACCTAGAAAATTTGGCACTGCTGTGAATAGTTTAGTCGCAAAGTGAAGATTCACGGGTAAAAAGCCCCAAACTTCTAGATAGGTTCTTTTTCAGCTTTCAGCAGCCCTGGGCGAGTCCTTTAGAGAAATGTGACTCTTTTTCATGGTGCTATTTGCTATGTCCAGCTACACAATGAGATGAGGATGGTCATTGTCATTTTCTGAGCTGCGAACGGGCAGAAAGGTGAGAAAATGTCGGATTTTGACCATTTGTGCTGACCTTTCAATTTCAACGTACCTCTCTATAACATGAACCAGCTGTAATGTCAGTGGTCGCATTGATTTGATTTTTGGTTTGCTTTTAGGGCGCTGGCACCCCCATTCATTGACCCAGAAAATTTGGCACTGCTGTAAATAGTTTAGTCGCAAAGTGAAGATTCACGGGTAAAAAGCCCCAAACTTCTAGATAGGTTCTTTTTCAGCTTTCAGCAGCCCTGGGCGAGTTCTTTACGGAAATGTGGGTCTTTTTCTTGGTGCTCTTGTCTATGTCCAGCTACACAACGTTATGAGGATGGTCATTGTCATTTTCTGAGCTGCGAACGGGCAGAACGGTGAGAAAATGTCGGATTTTGACCATTTGTGCTGACCTTTCAATTTCAACGTACCTCTCTGTAACATGACCCAGCTGTAATGTCAGCGGTCGCATTGGTTTCATTTTTGGTTTGCATGTAGGGTGCTGCCACCCGCATTCAGTAACACAGAAAATTTGGCACTGCTGTGAATAGTTGAGTCGCAAAGTGAAGATTCACGGGTAAAAAGCCCCAAACTTCTAGATAGGTTATTTTTCAGCTTTCAGCAGCCCTGGGCGAGTTCTTTAGAGAAATGTGGCTCTTTTTCATGGTGCTATTTTCTATGTCCAGCTACACAACGAGATGAGGATGGTCATTGTCATTTTCTGAGCTGCGAACGGGCAGAAAGGTGAGAAAATGTCGGATTTTGACCATTTGTGCTGACCTTTCAATTTCAACGTACCTCTCTATAACATGACCCAGCTGTAATTTCAGTGGTCGCATTGGTTTCATTTTTGGTTTGCTTGTAGGGCGCTGGCACCCGAATTCAGTGACTCAGAAAAATTGGCACTCCTGTGAATAGTTTAGTAGCAAAGTGAAGATTCACGGGTAAAAAGCCCCAAACTTCTAGATAGGTTCTTTTTCAGCTTTCAGCAGCCCTGGGCGAGTTCTTTGAAGAAATGTGAGTCTTTTTCTTGGTGCTCTTGTCCATCTCCAGCTACACAACGAGATGAGGATGGTCATTTTTATTTTTTGAGCTGCGAACTGGCAGAAAGGTGAGAAAATGTCGGATTTTGACCATTTGTGCTGACCTTTCAATTTCAACGTACCTCTCTATAACATGACCCAGCTGTAATTTCAGTGGTCGCATTTGTTTCATTTTCGGTTTGCATGTAGGGCGCTGCCACCCGCATTCAGTAACACAGAAAATTTGGCACTGCTGTGAATAGTTTAGTCGCAAAGTGAAGATTCACGGGTAAAAAGCCCCAAACTTCTAGATAGGTTCTTTTTCAGCTTTCAGCAGCCCTGGGCGAGTTCTTTAGAGAAATGTGGGTCTATTTCTTGGTGCTCATGTCTATGTTCAGCTACACAACGAGATGAGGATGGTCATTGTCCTTTTCTGAGCTACGAACGGGCAGAAAGGTGAGAAAATGTCGGATTTTGACCATTTGTGCTGACCTTTCAATTTCAACGTACCTCTCTATAACATGACCCAGCTGTAATGTCAGTGGTCGCATTGGTTTCATTTTTGGTTTGCTTGTAGGGCGCTGGCACCCGCATTCAGTGACCCAGAAAATTTGGCACTGCTGTGAATAGTTTAGTCGCAAAGTGAAGATTCACGGGTAAAAAGCCCCGAACTTCTAGATAGGTTCTTTTTCAGCTTTCAGCAGCCCTGGGCGAGTTCTTTAGAAAATGTGAGTCTTTTTCTTGGTGCTCTTGTCTATGTCCAGCTACACAACGAGATGAGGATGGTCATTGTCATTTTCTGAGCTGCGAACGGGCAGAAAGGTGAGAAAATGTCGGATTTTGACCATTTGTGCTGACCTTTGAATTTCAACGTACCTCTCTATAACATGACCCAGCTGTAATGTCAGCGGTCGCATTGGTTTCATATTTGGTTTGCTTGTTGGGCGCTGGCACCCACAATCAGTGACCCTAAAAATTTGGCACTGCTGTGAATAGTTTAGTCGCAAAGTGAAGATTCACGGGTAAAAAGCCCCAAACTTCTAGATAGGTTCTTTTTCAGCTTTCAGCAGCCCTGGGCGAGTTCTTATGAGAAATGTGGGTCTTTTTCTTGGTGCTCTTGTCTATGTCCAGCTACACAACGAGATGAGGATTGTCATTGTCATTTTCTAAGCTGCGAACGGGCTGAAAGGTGAGAAAATGTCGGATTTTGACCATTTGTGCTGACCTTTCAATTTCAACGTACCTCTCTATAACATGACCCAGCTGTAATGTCAGCGGTCGCATTGGTTTCATTTTTGATTTGCTTTTAGGGCGCTTGCACTCACAATCAGTGACCCTAAAAATTTGGCACTACTGTGAATAGTTTAGTCGCAAAGTGAAGAATCACGGGTAAAAAGCCCCAAACTTGTAGATAGGTTCTTTTTCAGCTTTCAGCAGCCCTGGGCGAGTTATTTAGAGAAATGTGGGTCTTTTTCTTGATGCTCTTGTCTATGTCCAGCTACACAATGAGATGAGGATGGTCATTGTCATTTTCTGAGCTGCGAACGGGCAGAAAGGTGAGAAAATGTCGGATTTTGACCATTTGTGCTGACCTTTCAATTTCAACGTATCTCTCTATAACATGACCCAGCTGTATTTTCAGTGGTCGCATTGGTTTCATTTTTGGTTTGCTTGTAGGGCGCTGGCACCCGCATTCAGTGACCGAGAAAATTTGGCACTGCTGTGAATAGTTTAGTCGCAAAGTGAAGATTCACGGGTAAAAAGCCCCAAACTTCTACTTCCTCCGCGTCATCGAAATTGTCGCAGTTTGACTAGTGACTTGTCACTTGTTACTGACAACTCCATAAGCTAAGCCATTCAAAACATATTACACAGAATGATAGTCTGAAGCCTAGAGTAACGTTCCAGGACAGTTGGACTGAGAGTTTGCATGCAGAGATGAATTCCTCGTCGTCGCTGATGTCAATGGACGCAAAAATATCGTTCCGAAATATTTCAAGGAAGGTTGAAAGTTGGTCGCGCCTCATCTCAAACGCTTTGACTTTCTCCACAGGACAAGAGCTGCTATGCTTGTCGTCTGCTAGCTCTGGATGATTTCTACTTCACCACCAACGAAGCCTAGCAAGAATACACGATCGTTGCGAGGTCGGTTGATTACCGTCGGCGGAATCACCTCGATCTTGAAATGAACTTTTTTTAGCCGTGGCATGCCCATTTATTTTAGCTGTTTGGTCACAGCTCATGCAGGTAAGTGTACTATCACGTCCAGCGCGCCCTCTTTTTCAGCATCACTGCCCGGCCCTGATTCACTGGTATACCATGGTACGGCACCTGCGCGTGCATCACTAGCACTACATGTAGAGTCTACACGGCTCTTGCAGGTACAATCATGTACTGAGTGTCTCGGCCAGAGCGACAAATTTTATCGCTGTTGCAGGCATTTAGTTTGCTGACCCCTCGATGTTTCTCCAAGCGCTGCCACTTGTTCCACGAAGTCATTCGCACCCCAGCTAAGGTAAAACAGTGATGAGGCTTGAGTGAATGGCCATAAGCACGAGAAATGTGCAGGCTGCAACGCCTGACTGATCTCAGCGAGTCGAAATTACCACCGCAGCGACATCAGCGAAGAAATTGCGTTTAGTTCAAAAATTCCAGCTTCCAATAACAGAAAATAGAACTTTGCCGTCACCCTATACTGATGACCATCGCCTATGTCCGATTCCTTACCTGTGGTACGAGTGCTGGTGAGTAAATACCCCGTTTTATATCAAAAGTCAAACTGCGACAATTTCGATGACGCGGAGGAAGTAGATAGGTTCTTTTTCAGCTTTCAGCAGCCCTCGGTGAGTTCTTTAGAGAAATGTGGCTCTTTTTCATGGTTCTATTTTCTATGTCCAGCTAACCAACGAGATGAGCATGGTCATTGTCATTTTGTAAGCTGCGAACGTGCAGAAAGGTGAGAAAATGTCGGATTTTGACCATTTGTGCTGACCTTTCAATTTCAACGTACCTCTCTATAACATGACCCAGCTGTAATGTCAGCGGTCGCATTGGTTTCATATTTGGTTTGCTTGTAGGGCGCTGGCACCCACAATCAGTGACCCTAAAAATTTGGCACTGCTGTGAATAGTTTAGTCGCAAAGTGAAGAATCACGGGTAAAAAGCCCCAAACTTGTAGATAGGTTCTTTTTCAGCTTTCAGCAGCCCTGGGCGAGTTATTTAGAGAAATGTGGGTCTTTTTCTTGATGCTCTTGTCTATGTCCAGCTACACAATGAGATGAGGATGGTCATTGTCATTTTCTGAGCTGCGAACGGGCAGAAAGGTGAGAAAATGTCGGATTTTGACCATTTGTGCTGACCTTTCAATTTCAACGTATCTCTCTATAACATGACCCAGCTGTATTTTCAGTGGTCGCATTGGTTTCATTTTTGGTTTGCTTGTAGGGCGCTGGCACCCGCATTCAGTGACCGAGAAAATTTGGCACTGCTGTGAATAGTTTAGTCGCAAAGTGAAGATTCACGGGTAAAAAGCCCCAAACTTCTACTTCCTCCGCGTCATCGAAATTGTCGCAGTTTGACTAGTGACTTGTCACTTGTTACTGACAACTCCATAAGCTAAGCCATTCAAAACATATTACACAGAATGATAGTCTGAAGCCTAGAGTAACGTTCCAGGACAGTTGGACTGAGAGTTTGCATGCAGAGATGAAGTCCTCGTCGTCGCTGATGTCAATGGACGCAAAAATATCGTTCCGAAATATTTCAAGGAAGGTTGAAAGTTGGTCGCGCCTCATCTCAAACGCTTTGACTTTCTCCACAGGACAAGAGCTGCTATGCTTGTCGTCTGCTAGCTCTGGATGATTTCTACTTCACCACCAACGAAGCCTAGCAAGAATACACGATCGTTGCGAGGTCGGTTGATTACCGTCGGCGGAATCACCTCGATCTTGAAATGAACTTTTTTTAGCCGTGGCATGCCCATTTATTTTAGCTGTTTGGTCACAGCTCATGCAGGTAAGTGTACTATCACGTCCAGCGCGCCCTCTTTTTCAGCATCACTGCCCGGCCCTGATTCACTGGTATACCATGGTACGGCACCTGCGCGTGCATCACTAGCACTACATGTAGAGTCTACACGGCTCTTGCAGGTACAATCATGTACTGAGTGTCTCGGCCAGAGCGACAAATTTTATCGCTGTTGCAGGCATTTAGTTTGCTGACCCCTCGATGTTTCTCCAAGCGCTGCCACTTGTTCCACGAAGTCATTCGCACCCCAGCTAAGGTAAAACAGTGATGAGGCTTGAGTGAATGGCCATAAGCACGAGAAATGTGCAGGCTGCAACGCCTGACTGATCTCAGCGAGTCGAAATTACCACCGCAGCGACATCAGCGAAGAAATTGCGTTTAGTTCAAAAATTCCAGCTTCCAATAACAGAAAATAGAACTTTGCCGTCACCCTATACTGATGACCATCGCCTATGTCCGATTCCTTACCTGTGGTACGAGTGCTGGTGAGTAAATACCCCGTTTTATATCAAAAGTCAAACTGCGACAATTTCGATGACGCGGAGGAAGTAGATAGGTTCTTTTTCAGCTTTCAGCAGCCCTCGGTGAGTTCTTTAGAGAAATGTGGCTCTTTTTCATGGTTCTATTTTCTATGTCCAGCTAACCAACGAGATGAGCATGGTCATTGTCATTTTGTAAGCTGCGAACGTGCAGAAAGGTGAGAAAATGTCGGATTTTGACCATTTGTGCTGACCTTTCAATTTCAACGTACCTCTCTATAACATGACCCAGCTGTAATGTCAGCGGTCGCATTGGTTTCATATTTGGTTTGCTTGTAGGGCGCTGGCACCCACAATCAGTGACCCTAAAAATTTGGCACTGCTGTGAATAGTTTAGTCGCAAAGTGAAGAATCACGGGTAAAAAGCCCCAAACTTCTAGATAGGTTCTTTTTCAGCTTTCAGCAGCCCTGGGCGAGTTATTTAGAGAAATGTGTGTCTTTTTCTTGGTGCTCTTGTCTATGTCCAGCTACACAACGAGATGAGGATGGTCATTGTCATTTTCTGAGCTGCGAACGGGCAGAAAGGTGAAAAAATTTCGGATTTTGACCATTTGTGCTGACCTTTCAATTTTAACGTACCTCTCTATAACATGACCCAGCTGTAATGTCAGCGGTCGCATTGATTGGATTTTTGGTTTGCTTGTAGGGCGCTAGCACCCGCATTCAGTGACCCAGAAATTTTGGCACTGCTGTGAATACTTTAGTCGCAAAGTGAAGATTCACGGGTCAAAAGCCCCAGACTTCTAGATAGGTTCTTTTCCAGCTTTCAGCAGCCCTGGGCGAGTTCTTTAGAGAAATGTGGCTCTTTTTCATGGTGCTCTTGTCTATGTCCAGCTAACCAACGAGATGAGGATGGTCATTGTCATTTTCTAAGCTGCGAACGGGCAGAAAGGTGAGAAAATGTCGGATTTTGACCATTTGTGCTGCCCTTCCAATTTCAACGTACCTCTCTATAACATGACCCAGCTGTAATGTCAGCGGTCGCATTGGTTTCATTTTTGGTTTGCTTGTAGGGCGCTGGCAGCCAGAATCAGTGACCCAGAAAATTTGGCACTGCTGTGAATAGTTTAGTCGCAAAGTGAAGTTTCACTTGTAAAAAGCCCCAAACTTCTAGATAGGTTCTTTTTCAGCTTTCAGCAGCCCTGGGCGAGTTCTTTAGAGAAATGTGACTCTTTTTCATGGTGCTTTTATCTATGTCCAGCTAACCAACGAGATGAGCATGGTCATTGTCATTTTCTAAGCTGCGAACGGGCAGAAAGGTGAGAAAATGTCGGATTTTGACCATTTGTGCAGACCTTCCAATTTCAACGTACCTCTCTATAACATGACCCAGCTGTAATTTCAGTGGTTGCATTGGTTTCATTTTTGGTTTGCTTGTAGGGCGCTGGCACCCGCATTCATTGACCCAGAAAATGTGGCACTGCTGTGAATAGTTTAGTCGCAAAGTGAAGATTCACGGGTAAAAGCCCCAAACTTCTAGATAGGTTCTTTTTCAGCTTTCAGCAGCCCTGGGCGAGTTCTTTAGAGAAATGTGACTCTTTTTCATGGTGCTCTTGTCTATGTCCAGCTAACCAACGAGATGAGGATGGTCATTGTCATATTTCTAAGCTGCGAACGGGCAGAAAGGTGAGAAAATGTCGGATTTTGACCATTTGTGCTGACCTTTCAATTTCAGCGTACCTCTCTATAACATGACCCAGCTGTAATTTCAGTGGTCGCATTGGTTTCATTTTTGGTTTGCTTGTAGGGCGCTGCCACCCGCATTTCGTAACCCAGAAAATTTGGCACTGCTGTGAATAGTTTAGTCGCAAAGTGAAGATTCACGGGTAAAGAGCCCCAAACTTCTAGATAGGTTCTTTTTCAGCTTTCAGCAGCCCTGGGCGAGTTCTTAAGAGAAATGTAACTCTTTTTCATGGTGCTCTTGTCAATGTCCAGCTAACCAACGAGATGAGGATGGTCATTGTCATTTTCTAAGCTGCGAACGGGCAGAAAGGTAAGAAAATGTCGGATTTTGACCATTTGTGCTGACCTTCCAATTTCAACGTATCTCTCTATAACATGACCCAGCTGTAATGTCAGTGGTCGCATTGGTTTCATTTTTGGTTTGCTTGTAGGGCGCTGGCAGCCACAATCATTGACCCAGAAAATTTGGCACTGCTGTGAATAGTTTAGTCGCAAAGTGAAGATTCACCGGTAAAAAGCCCCAAACTTCTAGATAGGTTCTTTTTCAGCTTTCAGCAGCCCTGGGCGAGTTCTTTAGAGAAATGTGGTGCTTTTTCATGGTGCTATTTGCTATGTCCAGCTACACAATGAGATGAGGATGGTCATTGTCATTTTCTGAGCTGCGAACGGGCAGAAAGGTGAGAAAATGTCGGATTTTGACCATTTGTGCTGACCTTTCAATTTCAACGTACCTCTCTATAACATGACCCAGCTGTAATTTCAGTGGTCGCATTGGTTTCATTTTTGGTTTGCTTGTAGGGCGCTGGCACCCGCATTCAGTGACCCAGAAAATTTGCCACTGCTGTGAATAGTTTAGTCGCAAAGTGAAGATTCACGGGTAAAAGCCCCAAACTTCAAAATAGGTTCTTTTTCAGCGTACCTCTCTATAACATGACCCAGCTGTAATTTCAGTGGTCGCTTTGGTTTCATTTTTGGTTTGCTTGTAGGCCGCTGGCACCCGCATTCAGCGACGACGAAAATTTGGCACTGCTGTGAATAGATTAGTCGCAAAGTGAAGAATCACGGGCAAAAAGGCCCCAAACTTCGAGATAGTTTGATATCAGCTTTGAGCAGCCCTGGGCGAGTTGTTTATTGAAATGTGGAATTTTTTCTTGGTGCACTTCCCTATGTCCAGCCAAACAACAAGATCAGGGTGGCTATGGTCAGTTCTTGAGCTTCGAACGGGCAGAAAGGTGACAAATTGTCGCTTTTTGCCCATTTGTGCCCATGTGTCACTTTCAACGTACCTCTCTATACCATGACCCAGCTGTGATGTGAGTGGTCGCATTGATTTGATTTTTGGTTTGCTTGTAGGCCGCTGCCTCCCGCATTCAGTGACGCTTAAAATTTGGCACTGCTGTGAATAGATTAGTCGCAAAGTGAAGAATCACGGGCAAAAAGGCCCAAAACTTCGAGATATTTTGATATCAGCTTTGAGCAGCCCTGGGCGAGTTGTTTATTGAAATGTGGAATTTTTTCTTGGTTCACTTCCCTATGTCCAGCGAAACAACAAGAGCAGGGTGGCTATGGTCAGTTCTTGAGCTTCGAACGGGCAGAAAGGTGACAAATTGTCGCTTTTTGCCCATTTGTGCCCACGTGTCACTTTCAACGTACCTCTCTATAACATGACCCAGCTGTGATGTGAGTGGTCGCATTGATTTGATTTTTGGTTTGCTTGTAGGCCGCTGCCACCCGCATTCAGTGACAACGAAAATTTGGCACTGCTGTGAATAGATTAGTCGCAAAGTGAAGAATCACGGGCAAAATGGGCCAAAACTTCGAGATAGTTTGATATCAGCTTTGAGCAGCCCTGGGCGAGTTGTTTATTGAAATGTGGAATTTTTTCTTGGTTCACTTCCCTGTGTCCAGGCAAACAACAAGATCAGGGTGGCTATGGTCAGTTCTTGAGCTTCGAATGGGCAGAAAGGTGAGAAATTGTCGCTTTTTGCCCATTTGTGCCCACTTGTCACTTTCAACGTACCTCTCTATAACATGAACCAGCTGTGATGTGAGTGGTCGCATTGGTTTGCTTTTTGGTTTGCTTGTAGGCCGCTGGCACTCGCATTCAGTGACGGCTGAAATGTGGCACTGCTGTGAATAGTTTAGTCGCAAAGTGAAGAATCACGGGCAAAAAGGCCCAAAACTTCGAGATAGTTTGATATCAGCTTTGAGCAGCCCTGGGCGAGTTGTTTATTGAAATGTGGAATTTTTTCTTGGTTCACTTCCCTATGTCCAGCTAAACTACAAGATCAGGGTGGCTATGGTCAGTTCATGAGCTTTGAACGGGCAGAAAGGTGAGAAATTGTCGCTTTTCGCCCATTTGTGCCCAAGTGTCACTTTCAACGTACCTCTCTATAACATGACCCAGCTGTGATGTGAGTAGTCGCATTGATTTGATTTTTGGTTTGCTTGTAGGCCGTTGGCACCTGCATTCAGTGACTACGAAAATTTGACACTGCTGTGAATAGATTAGTCGCAAAGTGAAGGATCACAGGCAAAAAGGCCCAAAACTTCGAGATAGTTTGATATCAGCTTTGAGCAGCCCTGGGCGAGTTGTTTATTGAAATGTGGAATTTTTTCTTGGTCACTTCCCTATGTCCAGCCAAACAACAAGATCAGGGTGCCTATGGTCAGTTCTTGAGCTTCGAACGGGCAGAAAGGTGAGAAATTGTCGCTTTTTGCCCATTTGTGCCCACTTGTCACTTTCAACGTACCTCTCTATAACATGACCCAGCTGTGATGTGAGTGGTCGCATTGATTTGATTTTTGGTTTGCTTGTAAGCCACTGCCACCCGCACTCAGTGACGCCTAAAATTTGGCACTGCTGTGAATAGATTAGTCGCAAAGTGAAGAATCACGGGTAAAAAGGCCCAAAACTTCGAGATAGTTTGATATCAGCTTTGAGCAGCCCTGCGCGAGTTGTTTATTGAAATGTGGAATTTTTCTTGGTTCACTTCCCTATGTCCAGCCAAACAACAAGATCAGGGTGGCTATGGTCAGTTCTTGAGCTTCGAACGGGCAGAAAGGTGACAAATTGTCGCTTTTTGCCCATTTGTACCCACGTGTCACTTTCAACGTACCTCTATAACATGACCCAGCTGTGATGTGAGTGGTCGCATTGATTTGATTTTTGGTTTGCTTGTTGGCCGCTGCCACCCGCATTCAGTGACGCCTAAAATTTGGCACTGCTGTGAATAGATTAGTCGCAAAGTGAAGAATCACGGGCAAAAAGGCCCAAAACTTCGAGATAGTTTGATATCAGCTTTGAGCAGCCCTGCGCGAGTTGTTTATTGAAATGTGGAATTTTTCTTGGGTCACTTCCCTATGTCCAGCCAAACAACAAGATCAGGGTGGCTATGGTCAGTTCTTGAGCTTCGAACGGGCAGAAAGGTGACAAATTGTCGCTTTTTGCCCATTTGTACCCACGTGTCACTTTCAACGTACCTCTATAACATGACCCAGCTGTGATGTGAGTGGTCGCATTGATTTGATTTTTGTTTTGCTTGTTGGCCGCTGCCACCCGCATTCAGTGACGCCTAAAATTTGGCACTGCTGTGAATAGATTAGTCGCAAAGTGAAGAATCACGGGCAAAAAGGCCCAAAACTTCGAGATACTTTGATATCAGCTTTGAGCAGCCCTGCGCGAGTTGTTTATTGAAATGTGGAATTTTTCTTGGTTCACTTCCCTATGTCCAGCCAAACAACAAGATCAGGGTGGCTATGGTCAGTTCTTGAGCTTCGAACGGGCAGAAAGGTGACAAATTGTCGCTTTTTGCCCATTTGTGCCCACGTGTCACTTTCAACGTACCTCTCTATAACATGACCCAGCTGTGATGTGAGTGGTCGCATTGATTTGATTTTTGGTTTGCTTGTAGGCCGCTGCCACCCGCATTCAGTGACGCTTAAAATTTGGCACTCCTGTGAATAGATTAGTCGTAAAGTGAAGAATCACCGGCAAAAAGGCCCAAAACTTCAAGATAGTTTGATATCAGCTTTGAGCAGCCCTGGGCGAGTTGTTTATTGAAATATGGAATTTTTTCTTGGTGCACTTTCCTATGTCCAGCCAAACAACAAGATCAGGGTGGCTATGGTCAGTTCTTGAGCTTCGAACGGGCAGAAAGGTGACAAATTGTCGCTTTTTGCCCATTTGTGCCCACGTGTCACTTTCAACGTACCTCTCTATAACATGACCCAGCTGTGATGTGAGTGGTCGCATTGATTTGATTTTTGGCTTGCTTGTAGGCCGCTGGCACTCGCATTCAGTGACGACGAAAATTTAGCACGGCTGTGAATAGTTAATCGCAAAGTGAAGAATCACGGGCAAAAAGGCCCAAAATTTCGAGATAGTTTCATATCAGCTTTGAGCAGCACTGGGCGAGTTGTTTATTGAAATGTTGAATTTTTTCTTGGTTAACTTCCCTATGTCCAGCCAAACCACAAGATCAGGGTGGCTATGGTCAGTTCTTCAGCTTCGAACGGGCAGAAACGTAAGAAATTGTCGCATTTTGCCCATTTCTGCCCACGTGTCACTTTCAACGTACCTCTCTATAACATGACCCAGCTGTGATGTGAGTGGTCGCATTGATTTGCTTTTTGGTTTGCTTGTAGGCCGCTGGCACCTGCATTCAGTGACGCCTAAAATTTGGCACTGCTGTGAATAGTTTAGTCGCAAAGTGAAGAATCACGGGCAAAAAGGCCCAAAACTTCGAGATAGTTTGATATCAGCTTTGAGCAGCCCTGGGCGAGTTGTTTATTGAAATGTGGAATTTTTTCTTGGTTCACTTCCCTATTTCCAGGCAAACAACAAGATCAGGGTGGCTATGGTCATTTCTTGAGCTTCGAACGGGCAGAAAGGTTAGAAATTGTCGCTTTTTGCCCATTTGTGCCCACGTGTCACTTTCAACGTACCTCTCTATAACATGACCCAGCTGTGATGTGAGTGGTCGCATTGATTTGATTTTTGGTTTGCTTGTAGGCCGCTGCCACCCGCATTCAGTGACAACGAAAATTTGGCACTGCTGTGAATAGATTAGTCGCAAAGTGAAGAATCACGGGGAAAATGGCCCAAAACTTCGAGATAGTTTGATATCAGCTTTGAGCAGCCCTGGGCGAGTTGTTTATTGAAATGTGGAATTTTTTCTTGGTTCACTTCCCTATTTCCAGGCAAACAACAAGATCAGGGTGGGTATGGTCAGTTCTTGAGCTTCGAATGGGTAGAAAGGTGAGAAATTGTCGCTTTTTGCCCATTTGTGCCCACTTGTCACTTTCAACGTACCTCTCTATAACATGAACCAGCTGTGATGTGAGTGGTCGCATTGGTTTGCTTTTTGGTTCGCTTGTAGGCCGCTGGCACTCGCATTCAGTGACGACGAAAATTTAGCACGGCTGTGAATAGTTAATCGCAAAGTGAAGAATCACGGGCAAAAAGGCCCAAAATTTCGAGATAGTTTCATATCAGATTTGAGCAGCACTGGGCGAGTTGTTTATTGAAATGTGGAATTTTTTCTTGGTTAACTTCCCTATGTCCAGCCAAACCACAAGATCAGGGTGGCTATGGTCAGTTCTTCAGCTTCGAACGGGCAGAAAGGTAAGAAATTGTCACATTTTGCCCATTTCTGCCCACGTGTCACTTTCAACGTACCTCTCTATATTATGACCCAGCTGTGATGTGAGTGGTCGCATTGATTTGATTTTTGGTTTGCTTGTAGGCCGCTGCCACCTGCATTCAGTGACGCCTAAAATTTGGCACTGCTGTGAATAGTTTAGTCGCAAAGTGAAGAATCACGGGCAAAAAGGCCCAAAACTTCGAGATAGTTTGATATCAGCTTTGAGCAGCCCTGGGCGAGTTGTTTATTGAAATGTGGAATTTTTTCTTGGTGCACTTCCCTATGTCCAGCCAAACAACAAGATCAGGGTGGCTATGGTCAGTTCTTGAGCTTCGAACGGGCAGAAAGGTGACAAATTGTCGCTTTTTGCCCATTTGTACCCACGTGTCACTTTCAACGTACCTCTATAACATGACCCAGCTGTGATGTGAGTGGTCGCATTGATTTGATTTTTGGTTTGCTTGTAGGCCGCTGCCACCCGCATTCAGTGACGCCTAAAATTTGGCACTGCTGTGAATAGATTAGTCGCAAAGTGAAGAATCACGGCCAAAAAGGCCCAAAACTTCGAGATAGTTTGATATCAGCTTTGAGCAGCCCTGGGCGAGTTGTTTATTGAAATGTGGAATTTTTTCTTGGTTCACTTCCCTATGTCCAGCCAAACAAGAAGATCAGGGTGGCTATGGTCAGTTCTTGAGCTTCGAACGGGCAGAAAGGTGACAAATTGTCGCTTTTTGCCAATTTGTGCCCACGTTTCACTTTCAACGTACCTCTCTATAACATGACCCAGCTGTGATGTGAGTGGTCGCATTGATTTGATTTTTGGTTTGCTTGTAGGCCGCTGCCACCCGCATTCAGTGACAACGAAAATTTGGCACTGCTGTGAATAGATTAGTCGCAAAGTGAAGAATCACGGGGAAAATGGCCCAAAACTTCGAGATAGTTTGATATCAGCTTTGAGCAGCCCTGGGCGAGTTGTTTATTGAAATGTGGAATTTTTTCTTGGTTCACTTCCCTATTTCCAGGCAAACAACAAGATCAGGGTGGGTATGGTCAGTTCTTGAGCTTCGAATGGGTAGAAAGGTGAGAAATTGTCGCTTTTTGCCCATTTGTGCCCACTTGTCACTTTCAACGTACCTCTCTATAACATGAACCAGCTGTGATGTGAGTGGTCGCATTGGTTTGCTTTTTGGTTCGCTTGTAGGCCGCTGGCACTCGCATTCAGTGACGACGAAAATTTAGCACGGCTGTGAATAGTTAATCGCAAAGTGAAGAATCACGGGCAAAAAGGCCCAAAATTTCGAGATAGTTTCATATCAGATTTGAGCAGCACTGGGCGAGTTGTTTATTGAAATGTGGAATTTTTTCTTGGTTAACTTCCCTATGTCCAGCCAAACCACAAGATCAGGGTGGCTATGGTCAGTTCTTCAGCTTCGAACGGGCAGAAAGGTAAGAAATTGTCACATTTTGCCCATTTCTGCCCACGTGTCACTTTCAACGTACCTCTCTATATTATGACCCAGCTGTGATGTGAGTGGTCGCATTGATTTGATTTTTGGTTTGCTTGTAGGCCGCTGCCACCTGCATTCAGTGACGCCTAAAATTTGGCACTGCTGTGAATAGTTTAGTCGCAAAGTGAAGAATCACGGGCAAAAAGGCCCAAAACTTCGAGATAGTTTGATATCAGCTTTGAGCAGCCCTGGGCGAGTTGTTTATTGAAATGTGGAATTTTTTCTTGGTGCACTTCCCTATGTCCAGCCAAACAACAAGATCAGGGTGGCTATGGTCAGTTCTTGAGCTTCGAACGGGCAGAAAGGTGACAAATTGTCGCTTTTTGCCCATTTGTACCCACGTGTCACTTTCAACGTACCTCTATAACATGACCCAGCTGTGATGTGAGTGGTCGCATTGATTTGATTTTTGGTTTGCTTGTAGGCCGCTGCCACCCGCATTCAGTGACGCCTAAAATTTGGCACTGCTGTGAATAGATTAGTCGCAAAGTGAAGAATCACGGCCAAAAAGGCCCAAAACTTCGAGATAGTTTGATATCAGCTTTGAGCAGCCCTGGGCGAGTTGTTTATTGAAATGTGGAATTTTTTCTTGGTTCACTTCCCTATGTCCAGCCAAACAAGAAGATCAGGGTGGCTATGGTCAGTTCTTGAGCTTCGAACGGGCAGAAAGGTGACAAATTGTCGCTTTTTGCCAATTTGTGCCCACGTTTCACTTTCAACGTACCTCTCTATAACATGACCCAGCTGTGATGTGAGTGGTCGCATTGATTTGATTTTTGGTTTGCTTGTAGGCCGCTGCCACCCGCATTCAGTGACGCTTAAAATTTGGCACTGCTGTGAATAGATTAGTCGCAAAGTGAAGAATCACTCGCAAAAAGGCCCAAAACTTCGAGATAGTTTGATATCAGCTTTGAGCAGCCCTGGGCGAGTTGTTTATTGAAATGTGGAATTTTTTCTTGGTGCACTTCCCTATGACCAGCTAAACAACAAGATCAGGGTGGCTATGGTCAGTTCTTGAGCTTCGAACGGGCAGAAAGGTTAGAAATTGTCACTTTTTGCCCATTTTCGCCCACGTGTCACTTTCAACGTACCTCTCTATAACATGACCCAGCTGTGATGTGAGTGGTCGCATTGATTTGATTTTTGGTTTGCTTGTAGTCCGCTGCCACCCGCATTCAGTGACAACGAAAATTTGGCACTGCTTTGAATAGATTAGTCGCAAAGTGAAGAATCACGGGCAAAATGGCCCAAAACTTCGAGATAGTTTGATATCAGCTTTGAGCAGCCCTGGGCGAGTTGTTTATTGAAATGTGGTATTTTTTCTTGGTTCACTTCCCTATGTCCAGCCAAACAACAAGATCAGGGTGGCTATGGTCAGTTCTTGAGCTTCGAACGGGCATAAAGGTTAGAAATTGTCGCTTTTTGCCCATTTGTGCCCACGTGTCACTTTCAACGTACCTCTCTATAACATGACCCAGCTGTGATGTGAGTGGTCGCATTGATTTGATTTTTGGTTTGCTTGTAGGCCGCTGGCACCCGCATTCAGTGACAACGAAAATTTGGCACTGCAGTGAATAGTTTAGTCGCAAAGTGAAGAATCACGGGCAAAAAGGCCCAAAACTTCGAGATAGTTTGATATCAGCTTTGAGCAGCCCTGGGCGAGTTGTTTATTTAAATGTGGAATTTTTTCTTGGTGCACTTCCCTATGTCCAGCCAAACAACAAGATCAGGGTGGCTATGGTCAGTTCTTGAGCTTCGAACGGGCAGAAAGGTGACAAATTGTCGCTTTTTGCCCATTTGTACCCACGTGTCACTTTCAACGTACCTCTATAACATGACCCAGCTGTGATGTGAGTGGTCGCATTGATTTGATTTTTGGTTTGCTTGTAGGCCGCTGCCACCCGCATTCAGTGACGCCTAAAATTTGGCACTGCTGTGAATAGATTAGTCGCAAAGTGAAGAATCACGGGCAAAAAGGCCCAAAACTTCGAGATAGTTTGATATCAGCTTTGAGCAGCCCTGGGCGAGTTGTTTATTGAAATGTGAAATTTTTTCTTGGTTCACTTCCCTATGTCCAGCCAAACAAGAAGATCAGGGTGGCTATGGTCAGTTCTTGAGCTTCGAACGGGCAGAAAGGTGACAAATTGTCGCTTTTTGCCAATTTGTGCCCACGTTTCACTTTCAACGTACCTCTCTATAACATGACCCAGCTGTGATGTGAGTGGTCGCATTGATTTGATTTTTGGTTTGCTTGTAGGCCGCTGCCACCCGCATTCAGTGACGCTTAAAATTTGGCACTGCTGTGAATAGATTAGTCGCAAAGTGAAGAATCACTCGCAAAAAGGCCCAAAACTTCGAGATAGTTTGATATCAGCTTTGAGCAGCCCTGGGCGAGTTGTTTATTGAAATGTGGAATTTTTTCTTGGTGCACTTCCCTATGACCAGCTAAACAACAAGATCAGGGTGGCTATGGTCAGTTCTTGAGCTTCGAACGGGCAGAAAGGTTAGAAATTGTCACTTTTTGCCCATTTTCGCCCACGTGTCACTTTCAACGTACCTCTCTATAACATGACCCAGCTGTGATGTGAGTGGTCGCATTGATTTGATTTTTGGTTTGCTTGTAGTCCGCTGCCACCCGCATTCAGTGACAACGAAAATTTGGCACTGCTTTGAATAGATTAGTCGCAAAGTGAAGAATCACGGGCAAAATGGCCCAAAACTTCGAGATAGTTTGATATCAGCTTTGAGCAGCCCTGGGCGAGTTGTTTATTGAAATGTGGAATTTTTTCTTGGTTCACTTCCCTATGTCCAGCCAAACAACAAGATCAGGGTGGCTATGGTCAGTTCTTGAGCTTCGAACGGGCATAAAGGTTAGAAATTGTCGCTTTTTGCCCATTTGTGCCCACGTGTCACTTTCAACGTACCTCTCTATAACATGACCCAGCTGTGATGTGAGTGGTCGCATTGATTTGATTTTTGGTTTGCTTGTAGGCCGCTGGCACCCGCATTCAGTGACAACGAAAATTTGGCACTGCAGTGAATAGTTTAGTCGCAAAGTGAAGAATCACGGGCAAAAAGGCCCAAAACTTCGAGATAGTTTGATATCAGCTTTGAGCAGCCCTGGGCGAGTTGTTTATTTAAATGTGGAATTTTTTCTTGGTGCACTTCCCTATGTCCAGCCAAACAACAAGATCAGGGTGGCTATGGTCAGTTCTTGAGCTTCGAACGGGCAGAAAGGTGACAAATTGTCGCTTTTTGCCCATTTGTACCCACGTGTCACTTTCAACGTACCTCTATAACATGACCCAGCTGTGATGTGAGTGGTCGCATTGATTTGATTTTTGGTTTGCTTGTAGGCCGCTGCCACCCGCATTCAGTGACGCCTAAAATTTGGCACTGCTGTGAATAGATTAGTCGCAAAGTGAAGAATCACGGGCAAAAAGGCCCAAAACTTCGAGATAGTTTGATATCAGCTTTGAGCAGCCCTGGGCGAGTTGTTTATTGAAATGTGAAATTTTTTCTTGGTTCACTTCCCTATGTCCAGCCAAACAACAAGATCAGGGTGGCTATGGTCAGTTCTTGAGCTTCGAACGGGCAGAAAGGTGACAAATTGTCGCTTTTTGCCCATTTGTGCCAACGTGTCACTTTCAACGTACCTCTCTATAACATGACCCAGCTGTGATGTGAGTGGTCGCATTGATTTGATTTTTGGTTTGCTTGTAGGCCGCTGCCACCCGCATTCAGTGACGCTTAAAATTTGGCACTGCTGTGAATAGATTAGTCGCAAAGTGAAGAATCACGGGCAAAAAGGCCCAAAACTTCGAGATAGTTTGATATCAGCTTTGAGCAGCCCTGGGCGAGTTGTTTATTGAAATGTGGAATTTTTTCTTGGTGCCCTTCCCTTTGACCAGCTAAACAACAAGATCAGGGTGGCTATGGTCAGTTCTTGAGCTTCGAACGGGCAGAAAGGTGAGAAATTGTTGCTTTTTGTCCATTTGTGCCCACGTGTCACTTTCAACGTACCTCTCTATAACATGACCCAGCTGTGATCTGAGTGGACGCATTGATTTGATTTTTGGTTTGCTTGTAGGCCGCTCGCACCCAAATTCAGTGACGACGAAAATTTGGCACTGCTGTGAATAGATTAGTCGCAAAGTGAAGAATCACGGGCAAAATGGCCCAAAACTTCGAGATAGTTTGATATCAGCTTTGAGCAGCCCTGGGCGAGTTGGTTATTGAAATGTGGAATTTTTCTTGGTTCACTTCCCTATGTCCAGCCAAACAACAAGATCAGGGTGGCTATGGTCAGTTCTTGAGCTTCGAACGGGCAGAAAGGTTAGAAATTGTCGCTTTTTGCCCATTTGTGCCCACGTGTCACTTTCAACGTACCTCTCTATAACATGACCCAGCTGTGATGTGAGTGGTCGCATTGATTTGATTTTTGGTTTGCTTGTAGGCCGCTGCCACCCGCATTCAGTGACAACGAAAATTTGGCACTGCTTTGAATAGATTAGTCGCAAAGTGAAGAATCACGGGCAAAATGGCCCAAAACTTCGAGATAGTTTGATATCAGCTTTGAGCAGCCCTGGGCGAGTTGTTTATTGAAATGTGGAATTTTTTCTTGGTTCACTTCCCTATGTCCAGCCAAACCACAAGATCAGGGTGGCTATGGTCAGTTCTTCAGCTTCGAACGGGCAGAAACGTAAGAAATTGTCGCATTTTGCCCATTTCTGCCCACGTGTCACTTTCAACGTACCTCTCTATAACATGACCCAGCTGTGATGTGAGTGGTCGCATTGATTTGCTTTTTGGTTTGCTTGTAGGCCGCTGGCACCTGCATTCAGTGACGCCTAAAATTTGGCACTGCTGTGAATAGTTTAGTCGCAAAGTCAAGAATCACGGGCAAAAAGGCTCAAAACTTCGAGATAGTTTGATATCAGCTTTGAGCAGCCCTGGGCGAGTTGTTTATTGAAATGTGGAATTTTTTCTTGGTTCACTTCCATATTTCCAGGCAAACAACAAGATCAGGGTGGCTATGGTCTGTTCTTGAGCTTCGAACAGGCAGAAAGGTTAGAAATTGTCGCTTTTTGCCCATTTGTGCCCACGTGTCACTTTCAACGTACCTCTCTATAACATGACCCAGCTGTGATGTGAGTGGTCGCATTGATTTGATTTTTGGTTTGCTTGTAGGCCGCTGCCACCCGCATTCAGTGACAACGAAAATTTGGCACCGCTTTGAATAGATTAGTCGCAAAGTGAAGAATCACGGGCAAAATGGCCCAAAACTTCGAGATAGTTTGATATCAGCTTTGAGCAGCCCTGGGCGAGTTGTTTATTGAAATGTGGAATTTTTTCTTCGTTCACTTCCCTATTTCCAGGCAAACAACAAGATCAGGGTGGGTATGGTCAGTTCTTGAGCTTCGAATGGGTAGAAAGGTGAGAAATTGTCGCTTTTTGCCCATTTGTGCCCACTTGTCACTTTCAACGTACCTCTCTATAACATGAACCAGCTGTGATGTGAGTGGTCGCATTGGTTTGCTTTTTGGTTTGCTTGTAGGCCGCTGGCACTCGCATTCAGTGACGACGAAAATTTAGCACGGCTGTGAATAGTTAATCTCAAAGTGAAGAATCACGGGCAAAAAGGCCCAAAATTTCGAGATAGTTTCATATCAGCTTTGAGCAGCACTGGGCGAGTTGTTTATTGAAATGTGGAATTTTTTCTTGGTTAACTTCCCTATGTCCAGCCAAACCACAAGATCAGGGTGGCTATGGTCAGTTCTTCAGCTTCGAACGGGCAGAAAGGTAAGAAATTGTCGCATTTTGCCCATTTCTGCCCACGTGTCACTTTCAACGTACCTCTCTATAACATGACCCAGCTGTGATGTGAGTGGTCGCATTGATTTGATTTTTGGTTTGCTCGTAGGCCGCTGGTACCTGCATTCAGTGACGCCTAAAATTTGGCACTGCTGTGAATAGTTTAGTCGCAAAGTGAAGAATCACGGGCAAAAAGGCCCAAAACTTCGAGATAGTTTGATATCAGCTTTGAGCAGCCCTGGGCGAGTTGTTTATTGAAATGTGGAATTTTTTCTTGGTTCACTTCCCTATGTCCAGGCAAACAACAAGATCAGGGTGGCTATGGTCAGTTCTTGAGCTTCGAACGGGCAGAAAGGTGACAAATTGTCGCTTTTTTCCCATTTGTGCCCACGTGTCACTTTCAACGTACCTCTCTATAACATGACCCAGCTGTGATGTGAGTGGTCGCATTGATTTGATTTTTGGTTTGCTTGTAGGCCGCTGGCACCTGCATTCAGTGACGCCTAAAATTTGGCACTGCTGTGAATAGTTTAGTCGCAAAGTGAAGAATCACGGGCAAAAAGGCCCAAAACTTCGAGATAGTTTGATATCAGCTTTGAGCAGCCCTGGGCGAGTTGTTTATTGAAATGTGGAATTTTTTCTTGGTGCACTTCCCTATGTCCAGCCAAACAACAAGATCAGGGTGGCTATGGTCAGTTCTTGAGCTTCGAACGGGCAGAAAGGTGACAAATTGTCGCTTTTTGCCCATTTGTACCCACGTGTCACTTTCAACGTACCTCTATAACATGACCCAGCTGTGATGTGAGTGGTCGCATTGATTTGATTTTTGGTTTGCTTGTAGGCCGCTGCCACCCGCATTCAGTGACGCCTAAAATTTGGCACTGCTTTGAATAGATTAGTCGCAAAGTGAAGAATCACGGCCAAAAAGGCCCAAAACTTCGAGATAGTTTGATATCAGCTTTGAGCAGCCCTGGGCGAGTTGTTTATTGAAATGTGGAATTTTTTCTTGGTTAACTTCCCTATGTCCAGCCAATCAACAAGATCAGGGTGGCTATGGTCAGTTCTTGAGCTTCGAACGGGCAGAAAGGTGACAAATTGTCGCTTTTTGCCCATTTGTGCCCACGTTTCACTTTCAACGTACCTCTCTATAACATGACCCAGCTGTGATGTGAGTGGTCGCATTGATTTGATTTTTGGTTTGCTTGTAGGCCGCTGGCACCTGCATTCAGTGACGCCTAAAATTTGGCACTGCTGTGAATAGTTTAGTCGCAAAGTGAAGAATCACGGGCAAAAAGGCCCAAAACTTCGAGATAGTTTGATATCAGCTTTGAGCAGCCCTGGGCGAGTTGTTTATTGAAATGTGGAATTTTTTCTTGGTGCACTTCCCTATGTCCAGCCAAACAACAAGATCAGGGTGGCTATGGTCAGTTCTTGAGCTTCGAACGGGCAGAAAGGTGACAAATTGTCGCTTTTTGCCCATTTGTACCCACGTGTCACTTTCAACGTACCTCTATAACATGACCCAGCTGTGATGTGAGTGGTCGCATTGATTTGATTTTTGGTTTGCTTGTAGGCCGCTGCCACCCGCATTCAGTGACGCCTAAAATTTGGCACTGCTGTGAATAGATTAGTCGCAAAGTGAAGAATCACGGCCAAAAAGGCCCAAAACTTCGAGATAGTTTGATATCAGCTTTGAGCAGCCCTGGGCGAGTTGGTTATTGAAATGTGGAATTTTTCTTGGTTCACTTCCCTATGTCCAGCCAAACAACAAGATCAGGGTGGCTATGGTCAGTTCTTGAGCTTCGAACGGGCAGAAAGGTTAGAAATTGTCGCTTTTTGCCGGTTTGTGCCCACGTGTCACTTTCAACGTACCTCTCTATAACATGACCCAGCTGTGATGTGAGTGGTCGCATTGATTTGATTTTTGGTTTGCTTGTAGGCCGCTGCCACCCGCATTCAGTGACAACGAAAATTTGGCACTGCTTTGAATAGATTAGTCGCAAAGTGAAGAATCACGGGCAAAATGGCCCAAAACTTCGAGATAGTTTGATATCAGCTTTGAGCAGCCCTGGGCGAGTTGTTTATTGAAATGTGGAATTTTTTCTTGGTTCACTTCCCTATGTCCAAGCAAACAACAAGATCAGGGTGGCTATGGTCAGTTCTTGAGCTTCGAACGGGCAGAAAGGTGACAAATTGTCGCTTTTTGCCCATTTGTGCCCACGTTTCACTTTCAACGTACCTCTCTATAACATGACCCAGCTGTGATGTCAGTGGTCGCATTGATTTGATTTTTGGTTTGCTTGTAGGCCGCTGGCACCCGCATTCAGTGACGCCTAAAATTTGGCACTGCAGTGAATAGTTTAGTCGCAAAGTGAAGAATCACGGGCAAAAAGGCCCAAAACTTCGAGATAGTTTGATATCAGCTTTGAGCAGCCCTGGGCGAGTTGTTTATTTAAATGTGGAATTTTTTCTTGGTGCACTTCCCTATGTCCAGCCAAACAACACGATCAGGGTGGCTATGGTCATTTCTTGAGCTTCGAACGGGCAGAAAGGTGACAAATTGTCGCTTTTTGCCCATTTGTACCCACGTGTCACTTTCAACTTACCTCTCTATAACATGACCCAGCTGTGATGTGAGTGGTCGCATTGATTTGATTTTTGGTTTGCTTGTAGGCCGCTGCCACCCGCATTCAGTGACGCCTAAAATTTGGCACTGCTGTGTATAGATTAGTCGCAAAGTGAAGAATCACGGGCAAAAAGGCCCAAAACTTCGAGATAGTTTGATATCAGCTTTGAGCAGCCCTGGGCGAGTTGTTTATTGAAATGTGGAATTTTTTCTTGGTGCACTTCCTTATGTCCAGCCAAACAACAAGATCAGGGTGGCTATGGTCAGTTCTTGAGCTTCGAACGGGCAGAAAGGTGAGAAATTGTCGCTTTTTGTCCATTTGTGCCCACGTGTCACTTTCAACGTACCTCTCTATAACATGACCCAGCTGTGATCTGAGTGGACGCATTGATTTGATTTTTGGTTTGCTTGTAGGCCGCTCGCACTCGCATTCAGTGACGACTAAAATTTGGCACTGCTGTGAATAGATTAGTCGCAAAGTGAAGAATCACGGGCAAAATGGCCCAAAACTTCGAGATAGTTTGATATCAGCTTTGAGCAGCCCTGGGCGAGTTGGTTATTGAAATGTGGAATGTTTCTTGGTTCACTTCCCTATGTCCAGCCAAACAACAAGATCAGGGTGGCTATGGTCAGTTCTTGAGCTTCGAACGGGCAGAAAGGTTAGAAATTGTCGCTTTTTGCCCATTTGTGCCCACGTGTCACTTTCAACGTACCTCTCTATAACATGACCCAGCTGTGATGTGAGTGGTCGCATTGATTTGATTTGTGGTTTGCTTGTAGGCCGCTGCCACCCGCATTCAGTGACAACGAAAATTTGGCACTGCTGTGAATAGATTAGTCGCAAAGTGAAGAATCACGGGCAAAATGGCCCAAAACTTCGAGATAGTTTGATATCAGCTTTGAGCAGCCCTGGGCGAGTTGTTTATTGAAATGTGGAATTTTCCTTGGTTCACTTCCCTATGTCCAGCCAAACAACAAGATCAGGGTGGCTATGGTCAGTTCTTGAGCTTCGAACGGGCAGAAAGGTGACAAATTGTCGCTTTTTGCCCATTTGTGCCCGCGTGTCACTTTCAAAGTACCTCTCTATAACATGACCCAGCTGTGATGTGAGTTGTCGCATTGATTTGATTTTTGGTTTGCTTGTAGGCCGTTGCCACCCGCATTCAGTGACGCTTAAAATTTGGCACTGCTGGGAATAGATTAGTCGCAAAGTGAAGAATCACGGGCAAAAAGGCCCAAAACTTCGAGATAGTTTGATATCAGCTTTGAGCAGCCCTGGGCGAGTTGTTTATTGAAATGTGGAATTTTTTCTTGGTGCACTTCCCTATGTCCAGCCAAACAACAAGATCAGGGTGGCTATGGTCAGTTCTTGAGCTTCGAACGGGCAGAAAGGTGACAAATTGTCGCTTTTTGCCCATTTGTGCCCACATGTCACTTTCAACGTACCTCTCTATAACATGACCCAGCTGTGATGTGAGTGGTCGCATTGATTTGATTTTTGGTTTGCGTGTAAGCCGCTGGCACCCGCATTCAGTGACGCCTAAAATTTGGCACTGCTGTGAATAGTTTAGTCGCAAAGTGAAGAATCACGGGCAAAAAGGCCCAAAACTTCGAGATAGTTTGATATCAGCTTTGAGCAGCCCTGGGCGAGTTGTTTATTGAAATGTGGAATTTTTTCTTGGTGCACTTCCCTATGACCAGCTAAACAACAAGATCAGGGTGGCTATGGTCAGTTCTTGAGCTTCGAACGGGCAGAAAGGTGACAAATTGTCGCTTTTTGCCCATTTGTGCCCACGTGTCACTTTCAATGTACCTCTCTATAACATGACCCAGCTGTGATGTGAGTGATCGCATTGATTTGATTTTTGGTTTGCTTGTAGGCCGCTCGCACCCGCATTCAGTGACGACGAAAATTTGGCACTGCTGTGAATAGATTAGTCGCAAAGTGAAGAATCACGGGCAAAATGGCCCAAAACTTCGAGATAGTTTGATATCAGCTTTGAGCAGCCCTGGGCGAGTTGGTTATTGAAATGTGGAATTTTTCTTGGTTCACTTCCCTATGTCCAGCCAAACAACAAGATCAGGGTGGCTATGGTCAGTTCTTGAGCTTCGAACGGGCAGAAAGGTTAGAAATTGTCGCTTTTTGCCCATTTGTGCCCACGTGTCACTTTCAACGTACCTCTCTATAACATGACCCAGCTGTGATGTGAGTGGTCGCATTGGTTTGATTTTTGGTTTGCTTGTAGGCCGCTGCCACCCGCATTCAGTGACGGCTAAAATTTGGCACTGCTGTGAATAGTTTAGTCGCAAAGTCACGGGCAAAAAAGGCCCAAAACTTCGAGATAGTTTGATATCAGCTTTGAGCAGCCCTGGGCGAGTTGTTTATTGAAATGTGGAATTTTTCCTTGGTTGACTTCCCTATGTCCAGCTAAACAACAAGATCAGGGTGGCTATGGTCAGTTCATGAGCTTCTAACGGGCAGAAAGCTGAGAAATCGTCGCTTTTTTGCCCGTTTGTGCCCACGTGTCACTTTCAACGTACCTCTCTATAACATGACCCAGCTGTGATGTCAGTGGTCGGATTGATTTCATTTTTGGTTTGCTTGTAGGCCGCTGGCACCCGCATTCAGTGACGCCTAAAATTTGGCACTGCTGTGAATAGTTTATAACAGATACACCCTACAGATACACCCTATATAACAGATACACCCTATATAACAGATACACCCTATATAACAGATACACCCTATATAACACATGACTGTAATACTTGATCCTCTTCCTAATATTAGGCCCTCTTCCTTAGAAGTATTTAACACTTTCTGAATGTATACAGATACCACAGATATCTACATATCACGTTAGTTTCAACATGACACGACCAGCCTGATGTCCACATCCATGTGCTGAGCATCACCTAGCTGATATATCCCTCGCTGTCAGAACTTACCACTTTCTTGCTCTCCTCTAGCGTGGCCAAGAGTTCATGCTGAGCGTGGCGCTCTGCCTCTAGTTGGTTGCGAATTAGCTCATACTCACTGTTGTTGGAAGATGTCTGCAAAGTACAGGGTTCAAGGCATGACAACAGTAGACCACAGACTCAGTAGAAATAGGAAGGCAGGATATAACAACACAAACAAAATACTCCCATGTGTGATCTCTTCAGATACACCCTATATAACAGATACACCCTATATAACAGATACACCCTATATAACAGATACACCCTATATAACAGAGACACCCTATATACAGTCAACTTCGCTTATAACTACTGCGGATATAACGACAATTCGCGAATAACGACATAATTTTCATGCCCAGAGCAAAGTCCCATCCAACTGTGACACATAAAATGAGACTTCGGGTATAACGACACTTTGCGAATAAGGACACTTTTCTGATGCCCCGCCGAGTGTCGTTATAAGCGAAGTTGACTGTAACAGATACACCCTATATAACAGATACTAGCCAGTGCAGGCTAAATTTTATTTTTCAAGGAAACCGTTCGAAAATGGTACCAATCGATTCAGCATGGCATTTTCATTCCTCCTGCAAAGTTTCAGCTGATTTGGAGTCATGACAAGGACGCTATGGCGATTTGAAGATCGAAAAACTTCACTTTTGTTTGTCAAGAAGAAAGACCATGATCGCACACAAATCATACAACCCGTGTGGCACAATGATTATTGAACGAAGTTGATCCGCGGACCCCGTGCTTTGCGCATGCACGCATGCATACTGCACAGTACAGAGGCTTTTTTGAACGCTCCAGTCTCTCCGGAGGCGTGGATTCGAATCCCACCGCTGCCACCAATGTAGTAGCTAGCCCTCGGAGACAATTTCACACACTCAAACAAAGCACTCACTTTGTGGTTTCACGAATACTCGTTAGGACAGAATTATTAGTTGCACACTCGGCAAGTAAAGATAAGAAGTGAAAAGAGCACAAGAAAAGAACAATGCAAGAAGACAAAACACACGGCGAACGGTGCCATGTTTTTAGGTCATCAACCAATCAGTAATTTATATAAACCGGTTGCCGACGAAATTCTAGAATATTCCAGAGCTGTGAACTGTGATTGGTTAATTATGCTAATGTTCTAGAACAATAACACTAGCAGCAGTCATACGGGTAAATACGGGTTTAGCCATACACGACTCATACATTACTCACGAGCGACTCACGGAAAGGGTAATAACATGCAGATACAAAATACGAAAGGAGAGAAAAAATGTAACTAACTGCCCATCTTGGGGTTTGAACCTAGGAATCTGTAACAACACAAGCTCTACAAATAAATACTCTTTTACTGCGAAAAATATACTTTATATCAAAATGCAACTCCTACATGTAGTTCTTCGTCTTCTTCGAAATGTCTTCCAAATGCGTGGTGCTGGTGTTGTTCTCAGCTTCGTCAAGGCAGAATGCAGCTGCATGTGATGCTCCTGTGTGTTCATGCATGTTCTCTTTTCGCGTCTCAACATTGTAGCGTCCAGACTCAGCTCGACTGAAGAAGATTGAGGAGACTATGCTTTGATCCATATGGAAAATCGATGAAATTTGGTAATTATCGTCGGGCGCTAAAAAGCGCTGGGGAGCAAGGGGCTAAAACTTCGTAGCAGTCATCCCTTTCATGACAGGCATCGACTGGTATTTGTTCCATTCTGTTCCCAACCACTACGGGTCGTCTGCGAAGCTTTCTTCTTCGCCGATTCTCGGCCAGATCGTACGTCTTCGCACTGTATCTCTCGTCTCCCTCAACGGATCAAAACACGGTTTTCGCCAGGACGAGCACAAACCCCCAGATTTCGCGGCGGCAACATCTTCGAGTAGGGAAAAGCTAGCAGCTAACCAGGAATCACCAAAAAACACGCGTAATACTCAGTGTGATTTGCGACAGCTGTCATTGTGCCGTTGCACCATGCATGTACCATGCACGGGAATGGAACACGGATGAGTCGTTTTATTACGACAGCCTGCACTGGCTACAGATACACCCTATATAACAGATACACCCTATATAACAGATACACCCTATATAACAGATACACCCTATATAACAGATACACCCTATATAACAGATACACCCTATATAACAGATACACCCTATATAACAGATACACCCTATATAACAGATACACCCTATATAACAGATGCAACCTATATAACAGATGCACCCTATCTAACAGATACACCCTATATAACAGATACACCCTATATAACAGATACACCCTATATAACAGATACACCCTATATAACAGATGCACCCTATATAACAGATGCACCCTATATAACAGATATAACACCCTATATAACAGATACACCCTATATAACAGATACACCCTATATAACAGATACACCCTATATAACAGATGCACCCTATATAACAGATGCACCCTATATAACAGATGCACCCTATATAACAGATACACCCTATATAACAGACTAGCAGCACCCCCGCCAGCGTTGCCTGGCCGAATGTGGCATGCGGGTGAAGCAAGTACATGAACAGCACACGTGCTCAGCACGTGGTGGTGGCCAGACCGCTGAAGTCCTGGTGAGGGAGGTTCTTCATCGTTGGAAGGAGAAGGAGGGACGTCTGTTACGCCTTCGGGAGGCTGGTCAGGGTTGTCCATCACCTGGTGGCGGATGAAGCGGCTCAAAAAATTCAAAAACTTACGAACAAAAGTGCGATGCGCTCTTCACTGCAGATCAGATGCAGAGTGCAGTCAGTGCAGATCTTTTGTATCCTTTTGTTGGAGATGTTTCTATTTGCAGAGAACGGTTCACGTGGTCCGCAGCGCTTGTGCGGCTGCTAGTGCTACCTATGGCCTAGGCTAGGTGGCTACATGATTCGCACGCTTCGCGTGCTCAGTGCTTCTGCGCGCGGCTGCTACTGCTACTCGTACTGATCGTGTCTGCTATAGTATAAGTATAAGCGCTACCACCGTAGAAATAAAAAATCCGAAGGAAATACGACAATTTTACTGCGTCTGTAGCTTGTGTTGTAGCGCACCCATGTTCTGAATTCCTGCTGGGTGGGTCAAGCCAGACTCTCTTCCCTGTTCCATCCCCTCTCCGAAAGTATATTCTGACATTGTTGAGATTTACAGATGAGAAATTGCACACCTGTAAAATCGTTTCTGATTCGAGCACCCGGGTCTACGTACCTACACCATGTACACTGTTCGCACGCTTCGCGTGCTCAGCACGTGGTGGTGGCTACACGATTCGAACGCTTCGCGCGTGCTCAGTGCTTCTGTGGCTGCTTCCGCTAGCTACACGATTCGCACGCTTCGCGTGCTCAGTGCTTCTGCGGCCGCTAGCTGCACTGTGCTACACTGTTCGCACCCTTCGCGTGCTCAGGCCAGGGCCTAGGGCAGCGCTGCTCCGCAGCGCTTCAGCGTGACACAAAAACACACGTCACAGGTGCCTCTTCTTTATAAGGAGCGTGACACACACACACACACACACACACACAGACACACGTCACAGGTGCCTCTCTTTTATAAGTAAAGATACACCCTATATGACAGATACAACCTATATAACAGATACACCCTATATAACAGATGCACCCTATATAACAGATACACCCTATATAACAGATGCACCCTATATAACAGATGCACCCTATATAACAGATGCACCCTATATAACAGATACACCCTATATCACAGATACACCCTATATGACAGATACAACCTATATAACAGATACACCCTATATAACAGATACACCCTATATAACAGATACACCCTATATCACAGATACACCCTATTTGACAGATACAACCTATATAACAGATACACCCTATATAACAGATACACCCTATATAACAGATACACCCTAGATAACAGATACACCCTATATAACAGATACACCCTATATAACAGATGCACCCTATATAACAGATGCACCCTATATAACAGATGCACCCTATATAACAGATGCACCCTATATAACAGATGCACCCTATATAACAGATGCACCCTATATAACAGATGCACCCTATATAACAGATGCACCCTATATAACAGATGCACCCTATATAACAGATACACCCTATATGACGGATACACCCTATATAACAGATACACCCTATATAACAGATACACCCTATATAACAGATACACCCTATATAACAGATACACCCTATATAACAGATACACCCTATATAACAGATACACCCTATATAACAGATACACCCTATATAACAGATACACCCTATATAACAGATACACCCTATATAACAGATACACCCTATATAACAGATACACCCTATATAACACATGACTGTAGTACTTGATCCTCTTCCTAATATTAGGCCCTCTTCCTTAGAAGTATTTGGTACTTTCTGACTGTATACAGATACCACAGATATCTACATATCACGTTAGTTTCAACATGACACGACCAGCCTGATGTCCACATCCATGTGCTGAGCATCACCTAGCTGATATATCCCTCGCTGTCAGAACTTACCACTTTCTCGCTCTCCTCTAGCGTGGCCAAGAGTTCATGCTGAGCGTGGCGCTCTGCCTCTAGTTGGTTGCGAATTAGCTCATACTCACTGTTGTTGGAAGATGTCTGCAAAGTACAGGGTTCAAGGCATGACAACAGTAGACCACAGACTCAGTAGAAATAGGAAGGCAGGATATAACAACACAAACAAAATACTCCCATGTGTGATCTCTTCAGATACACCCTATATAACAGATACACCCTATATAACAGATACACCCTATATAACAGATACACCCTATATAACAGATACACCCTATATAACAGATACACCCTATATAACAGATACACCCTATATAACAGATACACCCTATATAACAGATACACCCTATATAACAGATACACCCTATATAACAGATGCACCCTATATAACAGATGTACCCTATATAACAGATGCACCCTATATAACAGATGCACCCTATATAACAGATGCACCCTATATAACAGATACACCCTATATAACAGATACACCCTATATAACAGATGCACCCTATATAACAGATGCACCCTATATAACAGATGCACCCTATATAACAGATGCACCCTATATAACAGATGCACCCTATATAACAGATGCACCCTATATAACAGATGCACCCTATATAACAGATTCACCCTATATAACAGATGCACCCTATATAACAGATGCACCCTATATAACAGATGCACCCTATATAACAGATGCACCCTATATAACAGATACACCCTATATAACAGATACACCCTATATAACAGATACACCCTATATAACAGATACACCCTATATAACAGATACACCCTATATAACAGATACACCCTATATAACAGATACACCCTATATAACAGATACACCCTATATAACAGATACACCCTATATAACAGATACACCCTATATAACAGATACACCCTATATAACAGATACACCCTATATAACAGATACACCCTATATAACACATGACTGTAGTACTTGATCCTCTTCCTAATATTAGGCCCTCTTCCTTAGAAGTATTTGGTACTTTCTGAATGTATACAGATACCACAGATATCTACATATCACGTTAGTTTCAACATGACACGACCAGCCTGATGTCCACATCCATGTGCTGAGCATCACCTAGCTGATATATCCCTCGCTGTCAGAACTTACCACTTTCTCGCTCTCCTCTAGCGTGGCCAAGAGTTCATGCTGAGCGTGGCGCTCTGCCTCTAGTTGGTTGCGAATTAGCTCATACTCACTGTTGTTGGAAGATGTCTGCAAAGTACAGGGTTCAAGGCATGACAACAGTAGACCACAGACTCAGTAGAAATAGGAAGGCAGGATATAACAACACAAACAAAATACTCCCATGTGTGATCTCTTCAGATACACCCTATATAACAGATACACCCTATATAACAGATACACCCTATATAACAGATACACCCTATATAACAGATACACCCTATATAACAGATACACCCTATATAACAGATACACCCTATATAACAGATACACCCTATATAACAGATACACCCTATATAACAGATACACCCTATATAACAGATGCACCCTATATAACAGATGTACCCTATATAACAGATGCACCCTATATAACAGATGCACCCTATATAACAGATGCACCCTATATAACAGATGCACCCTATATAACAGATACACCCTATATAACAGATGCACCCTATATAACAGATGCACCCTATATAACAGATGCACCCTATATAACAGATGCACCCTATATAACAGATGCACCCTATATAACAGATGCACCCTATATAACAGATGCACCCTATATAACAGATTCACCCTATATAACAGATACACCCTATATAACAGATACACCCTATATAACAGATACACCCTATATAACAGATACACCCTATATAACACATGACTGTAGTACTTGATCCTCTTCCTAATATTAGGCCCTCTTCCTTAGAAGTATTTGGTACTTTCTGAATGTATACAGATACCACAGATATCTACATATCACGTTAGTTTCAACATGACACGACCAGCCTGATGTCCACATCCATGTGCTGAGCATCACCTAGCTGATATATCCCTCGCTGTCAGAACTTACCACTTTCTCGCTCTCCTCTAGCGTGGCCAAGAGTTCATGCTGAGCGTGGCGCTCTGCCTCTAGTTGGTTGCGAATTAGCTCATACTCACTGTTGTTGGAAGATGTCTGCAAAGTACAGGGTTCAAGGCATGACAACAGTAGACCACAGACTCAGTAGAAATAGGAAGGCAGGATATAACAACACAAACAAAATACTCCCATGTGTGATCTCTTCAGATACACCCTATATAACAGATACACCCTATATAACAGATACACCCTATATAACAGATACACCCTATATAACAGATACACCCTATATAACAGATACACCCTATATAACAGATACACCCTATATAACAGATACACCCTATATAACAGATACACCCTATATAACAGATACACCCTATATAACAGATGCACCCTATATAACAGATGTACCCTATATAACAGATGCACCCTATATAACAGATGCACCCTATATAACAGATGCACCCTATATAACAGATACACCCTATATAACAGATACACCCTATATAACAGATGCACCCTATATAACAGATGCACCCTATATAACAGATGCACCCTATATAACAGATGCACCCTATATAACAGATGCACCCTATATAACAGATGCACCCTATATAACAGATGCACCCTATATAACAGATTCACCCTATATAACAGATGCACCCTATATAACAGATGCACCCTATATAACAGATGCACCCTATATAACAGATGCACCCTATATAACAGATACACCCTATATAACAGATACACCCTATATAACAGATACACCCTATATAACAGATACACCCTATATAACAGATACACCCTATATAACAGATACACCCTATATAACAGATACACCCTATATAACAGATACACCCTATATAACAGATGCACCCTATATAACAGATGCACCCTATATAACAGATGCACCCTATATAACAGATGCACCCTATATAACAGATGCACCCTATATAACAGATGCACCCTATATAACAGATGCACCCTATATAACAGATGCACCCTATATAACAGATGCACCCTATATAACAGATGCACCCTATATAACAGATACACCCTATATAACAGATACACCCTATATAACAGATACACCCTATATAACAGATACACCCTATATAACAGATACACCCTATATAACAGATTCACCCTATATAACAGATACACCCTATATAACAGATACACCCTATATAACAGATACACCCTATATAACAGATACACCCTATATAACAGATACACCCTATATAACAGATACACCCTATATAACAGATGCACCCTATATAACAGATGCACCCTATATAACAGATGCACCCTATAACAGATACACCCTATATAACAGATGCACCCTATATAAAAGATGCACCCTATATAACAGATACATCCTATATAACAGATGCACCCTATATAACAGATGCACCCTATATAACAGATACACCCTATATAACAGATACACCCTATATAACAGATACACCCTATATAACAGATTCACCCTATATAACAGATACACCCTATATAACAGATACACCCTATATAACAGATACACCCTATATAACAGATACACCCTATATAACAGATACACCCTATATAACAGATACACCCTATATAACAGATACACCCTATATAACAGATACACCCTATATAACAGATACACCCTATATAACAGATACACCCTATATAACAGATACACCCTATATAACAGATACACCCTATATAACAGATACACCCTATATAACACATGACTGTAATACTTGATCCTCTTCCTAATATTAGGCCCTCTTCCTTAGAAGTATTTGGTACTTTCTGAATGTATACAGATACCACAGATATCTACATATCACGTTAGTTTCAACATGACACGACCAGCCTGATGTCCACATCCATGTGCTGAGCATCACCTAGCTGATATATCCCTCGCTGTCAGAACTTACCACTTTCTCGCTTTCCTCTAGCGTGGCCAAGAGTTCATACTAAGCGTGGCGCTCTGCCTCTAGTTGGTTGCGAATTAGCTCATACTCACTGTTGTTGGAAGATGTCTGCAAAGTACAGGGTTCAAGGCATGACAACAGTAGACCACAGACTCAGTAGAAATAGGAAGGCAGGATATAACAACACATACAAAATAGTCCCATGTGTGATCTTTCAGTATGCCCGATCTTGAAAGGACTTGCTTACAAGTAGAAAGTCGGTGCACTACGGTAATGGCCAAAAGGAGACTCTGCTTTGGTAGCTTTAGTATTTCTCTCTTGCTTTTTTTCAACAACCAACCCCAGAGCTCTGGGAAGCTCCATGAAAACATGAATACATGATACTATGATACGTACACACAGCAGCAAGGTTGCCACATGATACTATGATACGTACACACAGCAGCAAGGTTGCCACATGATACTATTATACGTACACACAGCAGCAAGGTTGCCACATGATACTATGATACGTACACACAGCAGCAAGGTTGCCACATGATACTATGATACGTACACACAGCAGCAAGGTTGCCACATGATACTATGATACGTACACACAGCAGCAAGGTTGCCACATGATACTATGATACGTACACACAGCAGCAAGGTCGCCACATGATACTATGATACGTACACACAGCAGCAAGGTTGCCACATGATACTATGATACGTACACACAGCAGCAAGGTTGCCACATGATACTATGATACGTACACACAGCAGCAAGGTCGCCACATGTACATGTAACGGTTACATTTAAAAAGAAGCACCACATATTTATGTGACCATGCTGAAATGTGTGTGTGTGTGTGTGTGTGTGTGTGTGTGTGTGTGTGTGTGTGTGTATGCCCACGGCTCACACACCACTCACATGCATGCACATGCACGCTACACGCACACATCCATGTGTAACCGGCATGTAGATACAGTCAAATCTGTCGTAAGCGACCGCCCCTTGGTGCAAGAAAAAGCGGTCGCTTACGGCAGATGGTCTCCTACGGCAGATGTATGGTAAATCCGGCATACCAGGTATATGCTTCCATGTACTCAAATCGACGAGAATAATGTGATTTTTAATATCATTTTATTGGATATTCAACGACGACCATACCCGTATAGTACGCGTATGCGACACAGCAGTAGATCGACACTGCCTGGACTTGAGAGCTACAGCACAGCCTCAGTACAGCCTACAGGCCAGGCGCCAGTCGATCGCACTTGCAAGACAGCGCATTTTCACACTTTGCAGTTGACAGCGCACTGGCAAGTACAGTTTCGCACCTTACTGAACCTGGGTCGCGGTCGCTTACAGCAGATTTGAATGCAGCCACCGTGCATGAAATCGCGGTCGCTGGTCGCGCACAGCAGATGGTCGCTCTGGACAGATCAGTTTGTATGTGAAACCGTTGGTGCACGGAAAATCGGTCGCTAACGGTAGATGGTCGCCTACAGCAGAGGTCGCTAACGGCAGATTTGACTGTATACACACTGTCTGTCAACTCACCGTGGTTAGAAGCTCAGCGGTGGTGGCCAGTGCAGCTTTGTTCTGCAATGCAAGCTGACGCCGTGTGTCCTGGAGCTGTTGGCTGTCAACATCCATACGTGCTGAAGAGGATAGACCTGGATATTTCAAAAGCAGTGCACAGAAGATGTACTAAATAGCACATTGAATGAGTCATGCAGGACAATGGGTGCACACTGCTACACTAGTGTTGGTAGATTAAACATCTTTCATACAGGGGATCCCGAGTGTGGCAACAAATATTATCAGAGGATAGTAAAGAACGGCCACATGAAGAAAATGAACGCTATGCTATTACATTGTACATACCGTATTTTACCGGTTGTAAGTCGACCCCGGTTATAGGTCGACCCCCGTATCAATTCTGCATTTTAAAGTTTTCACCCAAAGAAGCACTACTAACCACCTCCTGCTACTAACACATCAACAAATCATGTAAACATTCCTTATTGGAGGGCATAACGTCCCAATCCTTGAAAAAAAATGCCAATAAACTGGCAACAATGTGTACACATGGTGCACTCGTGCATGCAGTGCAGGTCATTTTTGTAAGATACTGATAGTTCCCGGTTATAAGTCGAATCCCGGGTTGTAAGTCGACCCCCACCCTTTCTCCGTCTATTTTAAGTCGTAAAAGGTCGACTTACAACCGGAAAAACACGTGATGTATGTCACCATAGAACCTCCTCCCGCTACACTATTCACAGGCTCTATAAGTTAGTTAGTAGTGCCGGTGGAGTTTTCACACGTTTTACACTACGCCACTATGCAACTCCCCTGTAAGTATATCTGAGAGCTGTTTGGACGGACTCACCGGGCGTAGTCGCTGCAGGACTCCGTGTTTCTCCGCGCCTTAGCGTTGCCAATGCTGCACTCTGATCCCGAATGACTCGATCATGGTTCTGTGCCTGGCAGCGCGCTCCCACTTCAGCCAAGCTAAAGGTTTTCTGATGCTGCCAAGGAAGAGATTGGCAAGCACAAAGCCGAGTGGCATTCATTTCCTGACCCATTACTAGTCTAGCACATGTATTTATATCCTGCTCCTGTATCATTTCCTTGTGTTGGATTGCCTATGCATGTACCTGTATAAACAGGTACATGCATAGGCAATCCAACACAAGGAAATGATACACACGAAGGGCAGAACACGCATGTAATGGTAAATTACCCAACATACCCCCCCCCCCCCCCAAATAGAGTCTTGAATAAAGTAACTGACCAGAACCATTGAACCATTATGCATTTCACTACCAGCATCAACTGGTTCTGGCACTAACTACTGTAAGCCACTCTTCCGTCAAACACATCCTGGCAGCAGATCTGAGCAGCAGTTTGGACAGCAAACATTGCTGCTTCACATCATAGTGCAGTCAAGGTTAAATGGCATGTGCCAAGCACCGGCGGCACTTTCAATGAAATAACCTTCTCGTTCAGATGAGATAACTCTTGTCGGTGTGCACGTACACCGCTTTTCCATTGCATGCGTGCTTGTTTGAGCTCTTGACGTTGGTCACTCTCCACGCCGTGACTTGCCTCAAGTAACTGATGTGCATACTGTGTTTCAGCCACCTGGGCTTCCATGTCAGTACTATGGCGCTGGCTCTCTTCTTTCATCGTCCTTATCTCACCAAGCTGACGCTGGATCAGCTCATGCTTGGCATTCAACTCCTGCTTCAGGCATCTCTCAATCTCCATACTCTCCTGGGTGCGACTTGCCTGAAGGTCAGCTAACTGAGCCGAAGCACCGGCCAAGTCGCGCTGCAGGGTGTATATTTGATTGTTTTGCTCTCTGACCTTTGCTTGGAGAGCACCGGTGTCTTTTCTGTAGGTCGATAACCGCAGCATAGCATGGCACATGGCAGCACAGCGCGAGCACAGCACAGCACAGTATGCGGGATCAACAGAGTGATCAGGAACTGAACACCCTTGCAGTAACAGTCAGGTTTCACATCATCTCAGCAATGGTTCCAACTCAAGTACACACAGTACACCACAGCACACACTATACCTGGAAACTTCCAAGAGGCGCACCAGGTTGTCGAACTCAGACTCCAACTCGTCCTGGCTCATGTCATCACAGGAAACAAGGCTGTCTGACACACCATCATCGACTTTCTGCATTATCACCGGCCCACCGTTATCTGCGGACACAGTATGTACTGACGGCTGTGCTGCAAAGCTGACATGCTGGGACGTGTCCACTGGTCTAAGTAACTCCACGGCAGCTGACCGGCTAGAAGCGCCTGTATTGCCATGCAGCAAAGAACGAACAAACAAACACACACACACACACACACACACGGACACGCACACACACACGCACACACACACACGTATGCAAACATACAGCCAGCGTCTGGCCACCAACATATGTTCCAGTGAGGGGAAAAGGATGAGGAATCTGGGAGCCTAGCTGGCAGAGTGACGTCTTGCTGATGAGTGCCATGTCGATGGAGATTTGGACTTCTGCCGACTCCGTTGAAAGTTGGTGGCGGCCTGGAAGCGTGTGAATCTACTTTTCCACCAAGTCCAAACCACCGGTGGCTGAATTTTTGCAGCGGTGAGCAGGTCCAGTGCCAAGGGTTCTGGTACTAATCGGGAACAAACGCTTCAGACGTTTCATTTCATTTCATTGATCTTCCCAAGGCAAGTAAATACCTGTCAAGTGAATCCTAGCATGCTGTTACCTACCTAATGCAATACTTCCTCCGCCCAGGCAACATTTTCGCTTACTAGTATCTCCTTCAGCCCAATGACAGGTGTCTGACAGCAATTTTTGCATCTTGTGCACTTCACCATCACACAAATCTGCTCGTTCAGGCGTACCAGTTCCAAACAAGTCGGCAAAGAGTAAAGAAACATCTAGAGTAGAGCGCGTTGAATGCGAGTGAACTGGTAAAAAAGACACGAAGTCAGTCACTAGTCAAGGTGGGTGCTGCTAGAGTACCACTGCTGGCACTGGAGTACAGAGCAGAGGTGTCATGTTGCGAAAAGTTTAGTGTGTTTGATTGCATCCTGCTCAAGGTGTGTGTACGGTAAAAATGCACGCGAGCTTGAAGCTGAGAAAGCCACTCAGCGACGCTCGCCCACATACTGCAAAATGAACCAGAATCGGCACTGGGCAAAACAGTTGGAAAAGAAAGGCTTCGATGACAGGGTTGTCACTCGCCCAGCTCATTCGCCTGATGTCAACGTGAACGGTCCAGCAAAGCGACGCTGACTGAGCTCGCCAGCTTCGGCTGGAAAGAAACACAACCGATCGTACTCGTGAAGGAGGTGAAGCGCTTGGGAAAAAAGTGTCGATAGAAAATATTTGCGCTTCTGGAAAGTGCGAAGTACTACCCGACAACAAGTGCTGCGTCGGCTGATGACAAAGGATGTCGCGAATGCGATCGGATTTATTCGTAGTCACGAGCACAATGCATGTATATAACCAAGAATTCACAGCTAGTATACATGTATCCTTGTTCAGTGCATGATTTGTACGTTCAATCACTCGCATCCCTTTGTGACACCCCTTTTTCACTTTGCACTTCGTTGCATTTCTAAGGTTCAATGGACCGTATGCGTGTTAAAACAAAATGGCGTCACGATTTATTGAAAGTGGTATAGTTGGTGGCACGAGTGTTCAAACCCATTTTGAACTTCATACTGTTCGTCTTCTTTTTGACATGCTCTCTTTCCATCGTCCTTAGCTTTTGTTTGTTGAGAGCTGTTTTGGCTTTCTCCTATACCTCTGGGGGATGCCAAGTGATGGTTTTGAGAGGCTGGTGATGGCTGTGAGCGAGAGTTTGCCGATCGGCGTCGTCCTCGCTATAGCGATGAAAATACTAGTTACTGCGCACCTGGCAGATATCACAACACGTCGGAGCGTCCAGGAGCAAAGGAATCTTGGGTTTTCACTGGAATCTAGTTCCTCCAGCATCGTGTAGCCCACCGTCGGTGAATGGCGGTCCAGAAAGGTCGAGCCTGGTCTTCTGCAGCATCTCGCAGTCCTGCGAGGCACACTGAATACGCCTGTCATGTATTCTACAAATAAAAATCACGAAGTAGTGGACTTTATAGTGATGAGTCTATCCTGTATGCTGCAAAAGACGCAGGAAATGTGACTGGTGTCCGTACCCTGGACGCCAATATCATCCCAGTCTTCTCCTGCAGGATCTGTTTGACATTGACATACCGGTATGCAGTGGGTCGACATTGGCCTGGTTTGGCAGCTATCTGCCTGGGTGGATGTAGCAGGTTTGCATTGGCGCGTCGTCCAGTCCGACATTTTCTTGTAACTGTGGAGTACCGGCAGGGTTTGAGAGGTTGCTCGTGCTGTGAACTTATCTCTACTGCCTGTCTCGTCCTGGAAGTGCCGTCTCGCCGCTTCCTTGCTCTACAGTCACGCCGTTAAGTTTCGCTTTGTTTCGTGGTGCAGCTCAAAACCTGCCCAAACAACTGTGAGCTCGCAACATGGTATGGACAAATTGCACCACTCATGCTGGTTAACTAAAACCGGGATAGTCGAGTAAGCGAGTTCACTCCCTGGGCCATGGCAAGATCTGTTCAGCGCGAGCTATTCCAACCTCCAAGTGCATAGTCACCGATCGATCCATGCGATGGTGGTTGACCTACAAAGAGCCAAGGTCTACGAGTACTACTATTGGATGCTGTCTACATGCAGTCAACAAAATCAAAGTACCTCAGTATGCCCCAGAATAGGGCATGTGCATCTATAGCATGACACAACAGGGGTTCTGGCGGCACCTGTCAAACAAGCGGTAGCGACTAGTGCCAGCTACCTATTGGAGGCTAGCCGCTACAATCTGTCACTGGAGATAATTATTATGTTCACTGTTTAGACTGAGCACAATCAATGATGCCCAATCAATTTGCCCAATGTGTGTTCTGTTCCACCTAATTATAACGTCCCATCGCATCAACCCTACTACACGCACATGTCGTCACTCTAGCACGACTTGTGTTATTATTGTTTATTTTGATTCGCACGATAAATAGAGCACAATAAACGTTAACTTGACCGAAGGTTAAAGGCGACTGCAGATAGAGGAGCACATCGAGGTACAGGTACCGGCATCAATACAGTATCAGAGAGAAACAAACAAAAATGAGAGGTACGCAGAAAAAACTCTCGTAAGCCCAAAGGGAAGTGGTTGATGAGGGACGAATGCACTCTCCACGCTCATCTACACTGTTCATGGAAATGCACACATACATACAATAATATACTTGAAGTACAACATAGCAATAGCATGCACAGAACCGAACAATTTCATGTTCACACATTCAAGCACAGACCTGAACATCAGTACCAAAAGCCGATACAGACAATATCCCCATACACACAGACGCACGCACACACACACACACACACACACACACACACACAATGTCCCATGTATGCGCCCGTGGCGAGAAAAGCACGCAAATCTACAAATGCACTGGATGTGAACCCACAGATTTTCTCTTATAGCAACGATAGCGGATCTGATTCTGAATGAAACACACACACACACACACACACACACACACACACACAATACAATCATTGAATGCCCATCCGCAGGTCCTGAAAGAACAGGCAGTGTTCCAGTGATGGGGAACAGAACTTCGAGTGGCGAGTGAGGTATACAAACACACACAAACACACGTGCGTGCGCAGGCACACACTAAAGTATTCAGAAATAGAATCGACATTGTAGTATTCATTGGTTGGGGAATGGAAAGGAAAATAAAACATTGCTGTAGGTTATTGTTGTAAGGACACTAGGAGCACAACAGAAAGGTAAGCAACTTGCTTTGAAGCAAAGAAAGTTATTATTCCACGGATCTCAGAAGGAAGGAACGTTCCAGAATGCTGCACTGGCAACAGGCGGCCTGCATGTGCGCGGCCCCTGCAGTCGGTCCGCCTGCCGGCCTTGCAGTGCTGAAAAGAATGTGCAGTACAGCATGTCACATAGTATCGCAGCCTGGACAAATAGGAGCTGGAAGTTCTAGTTATGTGCTCACCTACACCACGATGCACCAATCCTCTGAGCTACTTTGGCAACAACTTTGTCCACTTGAGACTCCCATGGGCTGAGCCAGTTGTTGAGGGCTGCACCAAGGTGGACGGCAATGACTGCTGATGGCAAGGCAATCCATGACACACAGTCACTAGGGCATCGTCAACATGGCGCTGAGGCTGGATCGATAAAATCAACCTTTAGGCTGCCGCGGGGTTGACAACGAGGCCGCTGTCTCGAAGCTAGTCAGTCAGCCTGGTCACCGCCATTGACGAACCAGTCGCCACCGCCAGCAGTGGCGGTAGGTTGTGACAAGTGTGGTGCAATATTGTCAGCAAATTCAGTACTCAGGATAAGATGAGTGACAAAGGGAACGTTGTGTTTCATAATATTGAAGTGAACAGGGATGATCACAAACCCTGCGCGTACTCCACCGTGAGTTACAAGAAAATTCCGGACTGGACGACGAGCAAACACCAACCTGCTACATCCAACCAGGCAGATACTATTACGATAGCTGCCAAACCAGGTCAATGCCGACCTACTGCATAATGTCAATGTCAAACAGATCCTGCAGGAGAAGACTGGGGTGTTGGCCTCCAGTCACTGCGTGTACAGGCACCAGTCACATTTCCTGTGTCTTTTGCAGCATACAGGCTGAGACTCATCACTGTAGAGTCCACTACTGCATGAGTTTTATTTGCACAATACATGGCAGGCGTACACGGTGTGCCTCGCAGGACTGCGAGATGCTGCAGAAGACCAGGTTCGACCTTTCTGGACCGCCATTCACCGACGGTGGGCTACACGATGCTGGAGGAACTAGATTCCAGTGAAAACCCAAGATTCCTTTGCTCCTGGACGCTTCGACGTGTTGTGATATCTGCCAGGTGCGCAGTAACTAGTATTTTCATCGCTACAGCGAGGACGACGCCGATCGGCAAACTCTCGCTCACAGCCATCACCAGCCTCTCAAAACCATCACTTGGCATCCCCCAGAGGTACAGGAGAAAGCCAAAACAGCTCACAACAAACAAAAGCTAAGGACGATGGAAAGAGAGCATGTCAAAAAGAAGACGAACAGTATGAAGTTCAAATGGTTTTGAACACTCATACCACCAACTATACCACTTTCAATAAATCGTGACGCCATTTTGTTTTAACATGAATATCGCGGATTCTGGGCACCCTTTTTCTCACCTTGCAATTCGTTGCATTTCTAATGTTTCCGTTCCGGGCACCCTTTGAACCCATGCACTTTGGTTTGCACACGCACTGACATCCAACACGGACTGTGTGTACGACTATCGGCATCTTTGATGGCCTTCACTATCCATTTTCATGCTCACAGTTGGACTCGTTGCACCGTGCGTATATTTATGTGTCACCCTTTCAGCTACATGCACGTGGAGCTGTTTTAGTTCCACAACTTGGTGCTCTTCTTGCTTCTCTTTGATTCTTCGCTACTCCTTGGGAGCTAAATTCGATGCGTTTGTATATTTATCGCTTGTATATTTCTGCTGACACTGTACGCAAGACACTTTCACGGCACACTACTGCTACAGGCATGCACTCCGACTCACCTATATTATCGCTCTCCCCTTGTAAATATTCTTCAGTCTTGATTCACAAGAAAATTGGGCACTAAGGAAAAAATGGTCTGCTTCGAGTGGTTTATGTAAAGGGTATGTCCATGGTTCGCGACAAAGGATGCCTTCTACATTTTTGGAATTGGAGAGTTTCTCTTGATGTTCAACGACTCCTCAACTCATTCCGAGTCGTTATAAGCCGTTCTGAGAACCTGGAATGTATCAGTAAAAACTGTAAAGATAAGCGAACATTTTGCTTGGGCGGAGGAAGTAGATAGGTGCCTCTTCCGTGACCATTCTTTTTCTTGACACCAACAATCCGAAGCAATCTCAGGACCGTATCATCAATGTCTCCTGTTACTAACCACTACATTGTAAACCATGCTATTCAGCTATTTCATGCGGAGAATCAAGATTGTTTTTGGATCTGGTGTGCGGTTGCTATGCGTTGCTAAGGAAAGTGGGTTCTCTCAGTTTGACATATCTCTCTGATCTCAAATGTGTGGGACATTTGTCGGAAAAATCCGGTGATAGGCGATGAGTATTTTGGTTGTGACTTTTTCCTTTGTCCGATTTAGAAAAACTAAAGACCAAACTCCTCAGGAAGCTCTAACCTATCCAAAAAGCAAAACACAAGCCACAAAAAACGATTAGAAAAAATGGTCTTAAGTCCCTACTAACTATCTCTGTCACGCAAGACCGGACCTAAACATCTACGAAGTAAGAATTGATGTGTTACGGGTAGTACCAATAGTAGATAAACAAGAGTGTGCAACTCGCGGATGGGTTGGCCCACGGCGGAATTTTTTGTTGACGTAATCTTTTCGACGACGCACGAGCTGCGAGTCTTTCGGAAAGTTTTCCCTCGTGCTCTTGGCCGGCTTTACACTACAATAATACACTACAAGGTCGGTGCCCAGCACGTGCTCTCACACTGCTCTGCGGCGAAATGCGCGTTCTTCTGAAAAAAGGTGACGTCAACAAAAAATTCCGCCGTGGGCGAGGGTATCTGCAGAAGAGATCCGGAGTTGCACACTCTTGTTTATCTACTCTTGGTAGTACGTGTAGTGAAATAAATTGGTATGCATTGCATCGTGACACAACTTGTACGTGATTGTAAATGTACAAACAACATGCAACGCCGTAGTAAGAGCTATAGTAGCTCGTGAATTCCGTGTTGTTGACTCAAGGCAAGCAGTACTTCGTTTACACGCTGACAACGACGAACGAATTGATTAGATATGTCACCTGCAGTTACACAACAATCCCGTATGGCAGCGTGCATGCCAAGACAATCAGGGAGTAAGTATTATGCTCTTGTAAAACCTGTCAAGGCAACGACTCGGATATGGCGACCACTATTATCAGGGCCAATGCTATTTCAAGTCTAGTGACCCTGGATAAGGAGACCACCTGGTAACAGAGACCACATGTTGAAGGTTCCTTGAGCGGTCTTTTTTGACAGGCTTCACTGCTCTCTCCGTTTAAAATCACTAGTAATTGCGTTGGTCACACATAACTCACGTGCACTGTTTTCCCGCCAACGTACCAACAAATATCACAACCCTAGCAGCTATGCACAGAGAGAGACATTCAGGTAATCTGTACTGCGCTGAGGTGCCAGCTAACCACATCTAGCCAACGCTGCTGCACTTGTAGGTCGATTCTGTTGTATCCCTTTTTATAGGAGATAAGTTTAAAACCTTAAAATGTGGGTGAATGAAAACCATGCATTTGAATGGCAACAATACATTTGAGACGGAACTATGCATTTGAATGGGAACCATGCATTTGAATGGAGTCCATACATCTGAATGGGAACCATACATTGGAATGGTGTGCATACATTTGAATGGCGACCATACATTTGAACGGCGTACACACATTTGAATGGGAACCATACATTTGAATGGTGTGCATACATTTGAATGGCATGCATACATTTGAACAGTGTACATACATTTTGAATGGGAACCATACATTTGAATGGTGTGCATACAATCAGATCGGGCCTATATAATGCATACAGAATCAAAATGGCAGCCAACCTGAAAAATTTGGCCATAGGTCTGTTGCTTTTTCCCTTTTTGTGTGTATTTTAGGAATTTGAAGTTTCTTAGTTATAATAATAACATTACATCATTTATGCCCCAATTATGATCTGATTTTCAAAGACTTTGTGAGTTTAAAAGTTTCCCTCCCCATTGACAGGTGTTCCGTTCCATTTTTCGGGTCAGCAATGAGACAAGGACATGGGTGTGCGGCCAATTGAAGAAACTCTGGAAAGCCAAAATTCCATGCAATGGAAAGGATCAAAGATTATAGGCTCAACTCCTGATCCATGCTCATTGCTGATTTATTGGGAATGTTGAAATAATAAAAGGAGGGAAGCTGCTGGCGACTCCATGACGTGGCCTTCATTGACGTTCCAAGCGGCGTGTCCATAACCTGTACATGTGGGCTAATACATCTACGAATTAGTGAACAGCAATTTTAGTTCTACAATTTTGATGTCACATGTGGAGTGTGCTGCGGCAATGAACACATCTATCTGTGAAAGGCGCATCCCACGGCTGCGTGCATGCCATCACAACAAATCCCAGGCGTGGTCAAATCTCCATCGGCAAGAGCCATGCAAGGAGACTAGGGACATGAGGACAGGAGAGGTTGCTGTGGATAAAGGCCTTCTAAGATGCGTACGCTCCCTAGAATGGGTCTCTCAAATAGTATTTAAATTGCTTTCTTTGAGAACTCAGTGGAGGCTTCACACTATTGAGAAGCATGCATTTTGCAAGTGCTTGTAGTTCCCTGTTCACTCGGAATTATGGTATCGGAGTTCAGAGTGTCTATTCTAATTGTTACCCTCCAGTCAGCATACAGTTTACCCTCCTGGGATCCCAGACCTAGTGCTAACCGGGGTACAACGTGCAAGTTCATGCAATTAACTCCCAAGCCCGCACAAATGGGTTCCAGAAAAATGCTTTACCTTTTTTTAGAGCTGGGGATGAAGGCAACCTCCAAGCTGCATCCAACCCGGACGATGAGAGAGACAGCTTCTCATCAGTAGTAACAGTGCGACTGACATCTGCAGAGTAGAGAGGCTGACGGTGCCGGCGTCATTGTGACATGCAAGAGGTGATCAGTCATGTGATAGCTGGCGTTGAGAGCATCGGTATTGGCGTGATATGGTCACACAGCTGTTGTGATTCGATAGTCAATGCCGGTAGTAGCAATTTACAGTAGCTATTTAGTGTTTGCAGTTTTGGTAGTATCACGTTTGGCTGATGCGGCCAGTAGCAAAGAATCCGGCATAGGTGATAGCGAAGTGGTCAGCATGTATCGCATCAAGGCGGCCGGCATCGATAGCAGCGTTATGGCCGGAAACTGGCATCGGTAGTAGCGAGGTGGCCGGCACCGGTAGTAGCGAGGTGGCCGGCATCGGTAGTAGCGAGGTGGCCGGCATCGGTAGTAGCGAGGTGGCCGGCATCGGTAGTAGCGAGGTGGCCGGCATCAGTAGTACTGAGATGGCTTGCATCGGTAGTAGCGAGGTGGCCGACATCAGTAGTACTGAGATGGCTTGCATCGGTAGTAGCGAGGTGGCCGACATCAGTAGTACTGAGATGGCTTGCATCGGTAGTAGCGAGGTGGCCGACATCAGTAGTACTGAGATGGCTTGCATCGGTAGTAGTGATTGAAATGATGGTGGTTGTAATGATTTACCTGGGCAGGTATGGAGCAAACAGTAATGATTAGCACCAGGTACACGACAATTATGGTGATCACAGTTTTCAAACAGATAAGAAATTTCTGGCAAGCACAGTAGAAGAGTAAGCGGCATGGTCTGAGATGTGGCCAAGGCATGTACCTCCCGTTGTACATGCAATCATCAGCCACAAACAAGTTGCAAAGCAGTCCAAACATTCACCGGCTACGGACAGATGCATCAAACTGGTGCACATGTCGTGAATACAAAGGGATAAAGAATGACTGTGCAGCAACAAACAGCTGGAAAATGACTGCAATTGCCATTGATTGCTCCATTTCAGAATTCATCCATTTTTGTATTAGCCACACATTCACCGACCCAACACACCTGCCAGTAGCAAGCAACCGCATGTAAACTCTGCTACTCATCAGTAACCTCAACACTCCACGTACAACTGAGCAACATATCCAAACCACATACTCTGGCCATGTCCCTATCACCTACTCTGCAAGTCAGAAATGAATAATTGCTGCATGCAGAAATCAGATTGTGTAACGTACCAAACAAATGGCTTATACTTAGCCATGCTGTGAAGAATCTTGGTCCATTGGCCTTGCAAGTCTAGCGGAGGAAAAATAGACAGCTTCACACAATGGATTAGAAGCATACACCCATGTGACAGCAGCCATCGCCGGCTATTGTCACATGGGGAACTAGCAAGCCAAAACAGCAGAATGCATACCCTACCAATGTCTACATACGTACCACCCAAATATACGTTACCAGGGAGATGGGCATCAGCGAGGCTGCCGTGGTGTCCGTGGAGTGCTTGAACCTACCTGAGAGGGAATGAATGAGCATGACACAATTGATTGGTTACATACACCCACACAACAGCAGCCTGTGACAGCCACTGTTGTATGGGGATAGTACAAGTAACGGACACGGTTACTAAACAACATGGTGTTGTACAATACACCAGGCATGCAGTACATAACTACATATTTACCAATGGTAGGCCCGATGACTTGACGCCGTAGCGCTGGTTGGATGTAGAAGAGATGACCTACAGGGCTCTTACTTTGCCCTGATCTATGCCTAACTAAGAATGTGGATATATTAGAATTTGAGTGAGAGAAATGCAATAATGTGAAAATATGAATATAGTGTGGCATGAGGGTCGAATATTGTTTAGTGTTTGTTGTGGTTGATAGTCTGGTCAGCTCCAGCCACCAGTTGCCGCCTCTGCTTGGCTGGTCGCACTAATCATCGGCCGAGTGTGTGCTGCTCCACCTCGCTCCCCGCTGGCCACATTGTGTAGTACTCGCTGAGTGTGTAGTTGTGTACTGATCCCTGAGGTGTGTGTGGGAACAGACATGCAGGCGTGGAAATAGTAAGAACGATGTGGCTGTATAATAATGCTACATGCAACAGTACAATTCAATTCATCCACAAACAAATGAATTCATGAATAATTCTACCAAACGTGATCAGTGAATGTGCAAGATAGGTAATACAGTTCTATTAGGGCAGGAATATGGATACTGCAGACAACTACAGGCTATATAGGGCGTGTGTTGTGATGGCATACATACAGGAAATACCTTGAATGCTATAAATAGCAAAATCAATGATCGATAGCCAACATGTTTTGTCGTAAGGCTTTGTGGCCTTTTGCCGTACTATCTTGACCAGCGGTCTTCCGCAATACAGGCCAGGAAGGTGTTGAATAGAGGCAACTTGAATCGCACAAGATTTTCGATTTATTCACAGACTTACAGATTCCTTTTCCTGCAACCCCATTTTTGAGGCAAAGTTTGATCGAAGGCAGTCATGGAGTCGCCAGCAGCACCCCACCCCCTTTACCCTTTCGTAATGGTTGAAACCAGGGGAAATGGAACGGAACACCTGTCATTTTGTGGCAGCTACATTGCAGCAAGAGTCTTGCCGCAATGAAGTGCCCCCCCCCCCCAAAAAAAAAGGTTTTCCAGGAGCAAAATATATCATAAGGGGAAGCATGGATGGCAGATGGCAAGCCTGGAGCAAACACACACACACACACGCACATACACGATAGGGAGACGCAACACACACACACACACACATAATACTGTGCGCAGTTTGGAGCAAGTAACGATATTCTCAAAGAAATCGTAAAAGTTACCATCACAATAATTGTTATGATTGCCAGTCATGCTCACTCGTTCAAAGCTATGCACGGCAAATCCTATCTATTGTCTCGTTCTCATACTGGTAGAAACCATGGAAACAACTGCACACACTTCACTGTAGGACTCGTGTAGCTCTTCTTGTTCACATTCAATGGAGGTTGGATAAAATCAGATAAAGGAGCAGGGTTTTTATTGTCGATATGATCCAACCGTAGTTGTCAGTCCAAAACCTAACATTTTGAAAGTGCTTTCCAGCTTAATAAGCTTGGCTCTAATTGGACAGATTTCCAAAGCTCCAAAGGTCTTCAACTACTGTCGTGGACATGGAAATCCGGTCGGAGGCCAAGTGGCCCAGGGCCATGCTGGCCACGCAGCCGTGAGTACGAATACGATCAACACGTGCACTGTGCATGCGACGTTCTGTACTGACACTGAGGGCCATGCTGGCCATGCAGCCGTGAGTACGAATACGATCAACACGTGCACTGTGCATGCAACGTTCTGTACTGACACTGAGGGCCATGCTGGCCATGCAGCCGCGAGTACGAATACGATCAACACGTGCACTGCATGCAATGTTCTGTACTGACACTGAGGGCCATGCTGGCCATGCAGCCGTGAGTACGAATCCGATCAACACGTGTGATCAACACGTGCACTGCATGCAACGTTCTGTACTGACACTGAGGGCCATGCTGGCCATGCAGCCGTGAGTACGAATACGATCAACACGCGCACTGTGCATGCAACGTTCTGTACGTACTGAGGGCGCTGCCGGGCCCCGTGTCGTTCGACCGGATTTCCATGTTCACAGCAGTACGCGGATGATAGAATATACAATAACCTACAGTTGCGAGTTTTGAAGGAGCCGAAATTGATAATTATCACAACAGGGGAACAGATCCTATTTCCCACTCTCCACAGGTTGTCCCCGACAAACTAGACTGGGCACACACAAGAAACAGTGACACAGACCAACATGGTCCTTTGGGAAACCTATTAGAAGAGCTATAGTGCAGCACCTTGCTTATTTTTGCTCATTCGCAGTAGTTGCACTTAAAACCGAAGACATTAGGACACGATTTACGACTCCTGGGTCAAATTAAATGCACTCCATTGAATGCACTCCACCAATAGCAAAGTACGATATGGAGGGCACTAGCTAGGCCTCATGTCGCGTGCATATGTGGTTTTCTGTAACAGGAGTGGGTCCCCATCCAAGAGGGCCCGGACCAGTCACTGTCGGAGGAGGTGTCCCCTTACCGTGAAGGGAAACCACCACAAAGCGTGTACTCATGTATGGAGCCATAAACCTGGATTCAAGTGGATCCAGAAGCCAGCGTTATCACGCCTCCAATGTTGTTGTGGTGCAGCACTTTCAAACCATATTTGTAAGCTGTTACAGTAGTCGCACAAGTTTCCAGAAGTCACCTTGCCCGCAGTTTCAAATTTCCCATTCGGCATCGGTAACCACCGTTTCTCATCAGACAGCTTAGTTATAAATTACGATCAATGTGAGCATGTTTACCTGCGAGAAAGAAGGTGGGCAGCAGCCACGTTTTTGATGAAGAAGCCTTGCTCCAGTGTACTTCTCAATGAGAACCGTTCCTAACTCGTAGCCTGTGCTTGTCCAGGTTTACTGGTGAACAGACTGACTAGCGGTGGACACTGCCATGGGTGTTCTCCAGTTGCTGGCGCATAGTGGAGAATGCATGTTGCCCGGACATCTGGGTGAACATTGCTCAGTGGTTGCAAAACACAACAAAACAAAAGCAAACAAGTCGATGTGTACGGTCTCCTATCGGTGTACCGTATAACCATAGTCAACCACAAGTGAATAGGAGAAGCATGGCGGCAGCCATGTGCTCTAGGACTCAGGCACATACGCAATATTGAATATCCTATCGGGTCTCGACAGTATTGCCCTCGCTGCCTGCGTACCGGGGATATCGCCGTAGAATGACTTGTTATGCTCATCCCGGAGAGACGCGTCCTGACGTGACACATCAACGAACTCAATGCTACGTCGTTTACTTGCCATTCTGGCTGCCTAGGATCAATCGATCTAACCTGCAAACAACCTATTCAAGATTGACCCGTCTTTGACTTCACTGCCTTCACGATTGATCGCGGTCGCGTTTTCTTTGAATACCAGTAACTTTGACGCCACATTCTGATGAAAGTTGAAATCAGGTCCCAAGATACCTTTTCAGTCGATGGCTCATATACAGCATGTTAAAGGGGAAGTTAAGGCAAAAATCAAAATGTCACCAGTTGTAGTCTTCGGGGTGCTGAGTCGAATGGTCTTGGTCCGAGAAAGCTGAGACGCTCCCTTCCTACTTGAATCCCAATCGAACTCGCGCACTTCCACCGAAACTGGGTGACTGCGCCCTACTACATGGGGATTTGTATGCAAAATGTCACTAAAAGCGCCATTTCGTTCTTATAAAAGCACGGATGACTGCAATTGGCCCATATGTTGTAGTCTTTTGGACGCTGAGTCGACTGGTTTTGGTCCGAAAAGGCTGCGATGCAGCATTCCTCCTTTATTCCAAATCGAACATGGTTGAACAAGTGGTCACGTGCTCCTGCGTACACCAGTCACCTGGTCACCGTGCCTGCAGGGTACAACTTACTAGCCTGTTTGACCTTTTTTGGGTGCAGTCCTGTCACTCGAGTTGAACCTTGGTGTGAAAGTTGTCGCCTACTGGCGTGGTGACCAGGTGATTTGGGCACCCAGGAGCACGTGAGCGCTTGTTCAACCACGTTCGATTGGGAATAAGGGCCGAACGCTGCATCGCAGCCTTTTCAGACCAAAACCGACTCAGCGTCCAAAAGACTACAACATATGGGCCAATCGCGGTCATCCGTGCTTTTATAAGAACGAAATGGCGCTTTTAGTGACATTTTGCATACAAATCCCCATGTAGTAGGGTGCAGTCACCCAGTTTCGGTGGAAGTGCGCGAGTTCGATTGGGATTCAAGTAGGAAGGGAGCGTCTCAGCTTTCTCGGACCACGACCATTCGACTCAGCACCCCGAAGACTACAACTGGTGAAATTTTGATTTTTGCCTTAAAGGGGAAGTTAAGGCAAAAATTAAAATTTCACCAGTTGTAGTCTTCGGGGTGCTGAGTCGAATGGTCGTGGTCCGAGGAAGCTGAGACGCTCCCTTCCTACTTGAATCCCAATCGAACTCGCGCACTTCCACCGAAACTGGGTGACTGCGCCCTACTAGATAGGGATTTGTATGCAAAATGTCACTAAAAGCGCCATTTCGTTCTTATAAAAGCATGGATGACCGCGATTGGCCCATATGTTGTAGTCTTTTGGACGCTGAGTCGATTGGTTTTGGTCCGAAAAGGCTGCGATGCAGCGTTCCTCCTTTATTCCCAATCGAACATGGTTGAACAAGCGGTCACGTGCTCCTGCGTACGCCAGTCACCTGGTCACCGTGCCTGCAGGGTACAACTTACTAGCCTGTTTGACCTTTTTTGGGTGCAATCCTGTCACTCGAGTTGAACTCGAGTTGAACCTTGGTGTGAAAGTTGTCGCCTACTGGCGTGGTGACCAGGTGATTTGGGCACCCAGGAGCACGTGACCGCTTGTTCAACCATGTTCGATTGGGAATAAAGGAGGAACGCTGCAGCGCAGCTTTTTCGGACCAAAACCAGTCGACTCAGCGTCCAAAAACTACAACATATGGGCCAATCGCGGTCATCCGTGCTTTTATAAGAACGAAATGGCGCTTTTAGTGACATTTTGCATACAAATCCCCATCTAGTAGGGCGCAGTCACCCAGTTTCGGTGGAAGTGCGCGAGTTCGATTGGGATTCAAGTAGGAAGGGAGTGTCTCAGCTTCCTCGGACCAAGACCATTCGACTCAGCACCCCGAAGACTACAACTGGTGAAATTTTAATTTTTGCCTTAACTTACCCTTTAACTTCCTCTTTAAAAGGCAGCTCCTTCCCCATTTCCCCTTTCAAAACCTGATTTTCCATAGTTGGTGACCAGTTTAATGGATACCAGGCACAGATGTCAAACTAGACCTCCCCTAAATGAACCAGTTATTTACAGCAGGGTTCTAGCCAAAGGAGGGTAGCTCACTCCGAGTTGTGGCGGAGGGGTACTAAACTTAAAGGGGAAGTATACCCTAAAATCAAATTTTCACCAGTTGTAGTCTTCGGGGTGCTGAGTCGAATGGTCTTGGTCCGAGGAAGCTGCGACGCTCCCTTCCTACTTGAATCCCAATCAAACTCGCGCACTTCCACCGAAACTGGGTGACTGCGCCCTACTAGATGGGGATTTGTATGCAAAATGTCACTAAAAGCGCCATTTCGTTCTTATAAAAGCACGGATGACCGCGATTGGCCCATATGCTGTAGTCTTTTGGACGCTGAGTCGACTGGTTTTGGTCCGAAAAGGCTGCGATGCAGCGTTCCGCCTTTATTCCCAATCGAACATGGTTGAACAAGCAGTCACGTGCTTCTGGGTGCCCAAATCACCTGGTCACCACGCCAGCAGGCGCCAAATTTCACACCAAGGTTCAACTCGAGTGACAGGAGTGCACCCAAAAAAGGTCAAACAGGCTAGTAAGTTGTACCCTGCAGGCACGGTGACCAGGTGACTGGTGTACGCAGAAGCACGTGACCGCTTGTTCAACCATGTTCGATTGGGAATAAAGGAGGAACGCTACATCGCAGCCTTTTCGGACCAAAACCAGTCGACTCAGCGTCCAAAAGACTACAACATATGGGCCAATCGCGGTCATCCGTGCTTTTATAAGAACGAAATGGCGCTTTTAGTGACATTTTGCATACAAATCCCCATCTAGTAGGGCGCAGTCACCCAGTTTCGGTGGAAGTGCGCGAGTTCGATTGGGATTCAAGTAGGAAGGGAGCGTCTCAGCTTCCTCGGACCAAGACCATTCGACTCAGCACCCCGAAGACTACAACTGGTGAAAATTTGATTTTAGGGTATACTTCCCCTTTAATGCTAGGAAATGAACTGGGCTAACATTACTCTGCTGCACATCAGCCAAAACCGGTGTCAAGGTTGCAACGTTTTCTTCAAGAATCAACAAAAGAACGTTCTCTATGAAAATTGCTGTACATTTCCTCTGAAACATTACATTGACCGATCCTCCTGCGTATACATTCACAAAATCAAACTTATCACTGCCCCTCAGCATGTTCAGCATTCCTTAAACTGGTTCAATGAATCCTCAACAAGCCGGAACTTGCTTCGTTTCCCGATTGCAAGAAACAATTCCATGAGCAAATCGCCTTTATTCCTAGCATACCAATTATGGGATTCTCTTCCTCAGCAATTAAAGTCCAGCAACACCCTCAATGCGTTTTTAAGCTTGATAAATATACACGTACGTCGATCTTCATTAAATTTTACTAATCATTGACTTTCATTCTCTTTGTGTATTACTTCAAGCTCCAAAGTAAATCACATATGCTACCTGTACAATTGATTTTGGTTTTGGATTGATTTTTATAATTGATTTTGGTTTTGGATTGATTTACTTTTATTTCATTTTCATTTAACTTGCCATATTTTGCGTGTGCACTTTTGCCTTCTTGTTCTTTTATACCATGGCTGGTAGCCCTCATTCATAATATTGGTTGACACCATGTCATCCATGAATTGAGAATAATAATAATAAAAACGCAAGCCTTTGCAAAACCCTACCTTCCATTAATTATTGCTCACCTAAAAGTTGAATTGCTTTCCTGCATTCCCAGGGGGGATAAAGAAGAACACTTTTATGTCACCCTCTGGTTGTAAGCGATGTCCGGCGCTTTTCCATAGCGACCCCCACAGGGACTAACCAACGTAACTGTTCTGTAGCAATCACCACAGTGAACCGGTGGTCAAGCTAGTTGCAGGACCGTGCAAGGCACCTGAGTGGCGAACAATGCACACAGAATCCACTCACCTGCGCGTCCAGAGCTATCCCACTTCTCGACATCAAGTCTCAGTTGCCAGCATGACAGCAGCCCATCAACCACGAGATGATTGATGACAGGATGACAGCCTCTCTTCAGTTAAACAAAGCGAAACGGAAAAAGGAAAGAGAAAGGCAGCAAATTTGTCACGTGAAACCTATCAGCAACAACAACCCACGAATCCATGGAGAAAAATACTGAGAATGGTGAGGTTCTGCTATACATGAAAACGTAGAGAAATCACGTTGCGAGCAGGTGTCTGGGTTAGAGACTACGGTTTCGCGTGTTTTGGGTCAGATTTCTACGCAGAGTTGAGGTTCTCTACGCTGTGGCTCCCGCAAAGAAGATGCGTACGCATCTGCTGGGTATCACTTAAATGCAGGCTGAAACCTGCCAAATTTGGAAGGGGAAATTCCCAGTGAACGTAGAGCAGAATTGGTTCCCTTTGCGTTATGGGAACACTCTTCGTGTTTCCAGGATTCTTCTCGTCACATTCCCGTAACGTAGAGCAGAACATCGCTAATGCCAAGAGTCCATAATCCCCCCCCCCCCCCCAAGTGTGCAGCTGGGATGGGGCTGTGGGACGGCGTAATCCGTGATGTATGTCATTTTTTGGGTCGGACATGCGTCAGTCCGTCGATGCAGTCCACCACAAACACACTTCCCTTACTCATGATATTATCACACTATGACATGCAACACGGATTTCGCCGCCCCAGGTCTGATCAGTGACAGTGGCGGGTTTAGGGGGGGGGGGGGGGCGCGCGCCCCCCCCCCCCCTCAAAAATTTCGACCTAGGTTTCGAAAAATAATACAGGGCGCCGGGTCGAGCTAGACTAGGCTAGTCGGGGCGAGCGCGGCCTGAAACGATTGTCCAAAAGCGGTTGCACGGTGCGGTGCTCGAGCTGGTGTTGATTGAACACACTACAGACTAGTACAGTACAGTCTACAGAGTAGAGTCTACGTACAGTGACTGAGTGAGCATGCACGGCTACAGAAACACGGTGACCTGACTGTGTACTGACTGTTGTACAGTGTGATCCCTGCTGGGACGCGCTCGACGCGTCTTCAACGGTACAAACATCGAAGAAAAGTCTTGGATCGAGTCAACCAAAACACGATTCGAATGCCGAGGGCTCAGGCGATCATCCTCGTTCGAATCGTGTTTTGGTTGACTAGAAGGCTTTTCTTCGATGTCTCAGGGACATCCCAAAAGGCCAAGCTCTAGCCAGCAGAGCCTGGAATTTTTGTAAAGCGTTCCTGTGGCGGCGCAACTCCTGCTGCCGCTCCAACAGGAAACAGTGGGAGTGATGAAGTCGCTGTTATTCCAGTTGAACTTTCGGAGCGGACTGACAGTCACACTCCGCCAAATGTGGAAGAACCTGTTGTCAGCGAGCAGCCAGAACATAAAGAACAGCGCACAGTGACAAGTACCGCTGCCTATGTAAAGGATGCTTTGAGAGCGGTGAGAAATTGTTGGACTCGCATGAACAATTGCAGTTGATTCGCTCATATAACGGCAAATTTGAAGTTTACAATGTACATTGTTGCTGCGTGTACAGAAATACTGCTCGTGGTGTGTGAGATTTACGGCTTGTTGTTGTTGTTGTTTATTTTACTTCACCAAATGAACAGGCAGAGATGCCTTCTCACCTGCCCATAGGACAGGTTCTCACAGAATGATGAAGGGATGATATGCAAGGGAAAACAAGAAATGATAATAATAATAATAATAATAACTTAGAAAGGACCGAAAGAAGAAAGGGAAAAATTTATATGAAGAACAATTTCATGGAGTCAGAAATAGAAAGACAATAATTTCATGGAGTCAAAGAACAGAAAGACAATCTCATGGAGTCAGGAACACGTGGTTGATTTTATAGACATGCATGCACAAAATAATGATTGATAGATGAGAAGGTTGGAATTTATGGCAGATAATAAAAGTTTAACGAGGATAAAGTAAGTATATCAATGGCAGAAAGAGCTTTTCGGAAAGGACCAGGGACACGTATCACTCTAAAATCAGAGGGGAGAGCGTTCCAGAGAATGCTTCCCCAAAACATCATGCTCGATCATCCCGCAGGCCCACGAAGAAAGGGAACTTGAAGCAAGTTCGACACTTGTCCCCGTGTGGTGCGCTGATCCTCCGGAACAGTCTCTGCGGCCGTTCGGGTGAATAACTGTTGAAGAAGGGGCTACAGGAGGTCGAAGAGCTTCTTGACATCGGTTTTCAAAATCGGTTTTCAAATTGGCTGACCTGGGACAGTAGCATGATGTCATCTACCCCCACCCCATCCTGTCCCCGGGGAAAATTGCAATTCCGCGGCCGCGTTTTTTTCCGCGTTTTTTGCGATTTTTTAAAAGACTGCGTTTTCCGCGATTTTCCCGCGTTTTTTGAACTTTTTTGTTGCACTACACGTACACACAGTGCAGTGTTCGGTCAGCAAGGTCTCATCGTGGCCGCTTTTTACTGAAATACGACGAGTGCTTACACCAGAGACTTGTAACTGATTGATTTCACTACATACTCACTGAAAATTGCCGCACATCAATATTATTCACCGCATATTTACCGCATATTTACCGCAAATTCACCGCAAATTATGCCATATTATGACGCGTTTTTCCCCGCGTTTTTTGCGATTTTTTTCCGCAATTTTCCCCGGGGACAGCCCATCCCGCCTTGATCCCGGCCGCAACCCCCCCCCCTCAGCCAAATCCTGGACACGCCACTGAGTGACGTTGCACACTCTGGGGGATTATGGACTCTTGCTAATGTGCATAATGAGGTCTTCACCTAGGTTTCTGGCAAGACAAGGAAATTGCAACGGCAACTTAAAAATGCCATAAAAGGAAACAGCAACATCGGTGAAGTCACAGTCCAAAAATTGATGGACAACGAATTGCTTACCTGTCGGATGGGCAGAGCAGTGCCAAGAGTACATAACCCCCAAGAGTGTGCAACTCGACTATGGGTGCTGTCCCGACAGAATTTTAAGTTGACGTCATATTTTATGATGCAATGCGCACTGTACATGGATTATCAGACAAATCCGGAACCTGTGGTGGACCAAAGTCCATCTGATGTACAAATTATTGCAAAGAAAAACGTGTGATGCGTCAACACCCGTACACATGTTGTAAATCACTGGTGCAAGGAGCATTGCATCATAAATAATGACGTCAACTTGAAATTCTGAAATTATTATAATGCTCTTTACCAGAGGTTGAAGTGCTACATGTAGTAACAGGATTTGGAAGTAGGAATATTTTCCGGAGGCGGAATTTCGAAGTGCACCCTATCGCCAGCATCATAACATCTACATATCCGTCAAAGGGCCCCATGAGCTGAGCCTCTACCTGGCTCAAGACGACATTACTTTGTTGTACTTACAGCTACAGCTGCCATTTTGGCAATGCAGCCTCAGGCCCTGGTAAGCACAACGTTCGAATAGACGACCTACATGTTACCCATGACAATCTAGTATCACGGTCAAGCAGCAAAGCGTCGCTCCACAGGTGGACGCGTTCCACCGCATGACAATTATCATAATGTGGGTTGTGGCTAGCGACCACAACACGCGTACAGTGTAGGTCCACACGCTTGGACAGACATGTACATTGCACTCGTACAACACTGTCTTCTGACCAACAGGAATGTCGACTCGCGAAATACACGCCACCCGACCACCAAGAGGACAAGACACTGTACCTTTTGTTTGGGGAGTTATGCCCTCCGCTACTCCAATCTGAAAGATGACGAACTGCCAGCAGAGAACCGAAAACAAACAGGAGGTCGGAGGTTGGAGAAATGAGTCACCTGAAACTGTTCCGACTTTGAGAACGCATAAACTACTTTGCACTGGCATTGCCGACAGCAATGGAAAACCCAGTACATTCAACAGGAGCAGCACAACAAGGCGGCAGTTTAGTACCGAAAGACGGCGGCCTCGCTCTCCAACCTCCACAAATTAGACACATGTCGTCGCCAGAATTAAACTTACCACAAGTCCAGATACTACATCGTCAATCCGTCACCATCATGCGCTCGTAGCCGAACCAATGCATGAAGCATAAACACACCAGCACAGCAAGGACACTTCCTTTGACGGATAATTAGTTATTTTGGAGCTTTGAATATGGTCGAAAGCTCTGTTGCAATAATTTTATTGACAAGTCCAGATAAGTCCAGATCGGGAAAAGTAATTTCACCAACACTGCAACGCGCCTCCGCGTGACTAAAAATAATGGAGGTTAGGCGTTTCCTGTAGTCATTACAAAGAGCTTGTGGAAATGGTCTTCACGTGGCTCTAGTGCTAGTCGAAATAGCGAGTCGGAAGAATTTAGCGACAGTTCGGACACTGCAAGCCACGCAGCTACAGAGCACCGACCCATACCGACAGAAGGATATATCTTACAAGAAGAAAAAGAGGACAAAAGACAAATTATCTGCACTTGAAGGACATGTGCGGGCGTGCTTACCGCGTACATCATTACCAGTCTCTTCTTGCAGCCGGGCAACACTCTTCCATGGAATTTGCGCATGCGCAGTCGAACTGATAATGGCAATACATGCTCCTTCACCGGTCACCTTGGAGGAAAGAAAAGGAGAACAAAACAAGAAGGGCATAGAGGTTAGGTACAGCGGCAAAGTAGCAGCAGCGAAGCACGGCAAAGTACAATGCGAAAGGAAGACACGGCGCAAATGCCAGTCACGTGGTTAGCGGACAACAAATACCGGCCACACCAAACAAATGCAGTTAGCGGGAAAGAAACGATCTCAACGATCACTTGCAGTCAATGGTGAACGAAATCAAACCCTTACCATCGCTGCAGTCGCCCGTAATTGTTGGTTGAAATGTCTCACGGAGCTGCTGCTACATAGCGCAGCTCTGTCTTTGCTTCGTAGACTCTACCACCGCTTCGCCAACAACCTCAAATTCAAAAGCAAGGCGGATGATTTTTTTCATGTCCCGCTTCAGGGCACTCCGTTAGCGAACGGTTTAGGGATTGGTCTCTCCACTATCTGACATAAGCTACTTGAAACTTCTCGCAGCGGAGCATCGTGTACGATAACGCCAGTCACGACTCAGTTCATCTCGACTGCAACTATTTGATACAAGAACACAAACCATCTACACCTAGCTAGGCAAGAGAAGGAAACTCCGAGAGAAAGAGAGAGAGAGAGAGAGCGCTGAAACTCAACTCCTACAACAACAACGAAGAAAATGAGCGGTTGGGGCCGTTCGGACGAAGCTCCGCAGCTGCGTCCTGGTTCCAAGAAGCTCGTAAGCGCTGTGAGATGTGCAGGGGTCATGGGGTCACAGGTTCATCTCCGGTAGATTACTGCATAAACAGTTTGTTTCCATGGAGATCGTGCGAGAGGAAGACTAGAGAACAGTACGTAGTCGACGTCTATTGGTCAACGCCGGTTGGATTTCTGCGAAAGCACGTGTCAAAAGTGACCCGAGTCACTCGAGAACGTGGTGCGACAAGTCTCCCACCGCGCCGGTGCACCGCGGGCCGGCCGGCAAGCAGTCTAAAAAGCGATTGTGAAAGTGATTTTTTATTCCAATTTATGCGATTCGTATGCAATTTGCCTCGAATTATGCGATTATTCGATTTTGGTAGGAATTATGTGAAACATTATGCTGGCATAATCCGTCAATGCCGTGGCTGGCTCAACGCCCTTGTCTCAGGGGATTCTGTCCCTGCATTGGGTAATCCTGAAATAAAGAAAGAAGTAGTATAAGTGAAGCGGACATTACAAAATGATGAATGAGAATACATGTATCTAAAATGGTTGTTCCTAATCGATTTTCTTGAGACGATCATCAGGGAAAAATCGTCTCACAATAGAGGCTATACGGAGAAACAAACTACTTATAGGTTATAGGATAGTGGGGAGTATACAAGGTGAGGTGTGAAGAAAAAAAACTAAAGTGGGAGAGAAGACGAAAGAAATTAGAAGAAAAGATGTGAGAGTGTTCCGACGGTGTGAGCTACTACAAAAGGTGAGTGAAATGAAGGCGTGGAAGCAGGTGAATGTGATAGAGTGAGGAAGTGTGAGGTGTAGGTGTATGCGAATGAATACGTGTGTGAATGCTAGGTGAAGAGTCTCAATTTTGTGACATTTTCTTTCTGAATGCATAGTAGTAACTAATTAGCCATGTAATCTATCATTTTGAATGTCGGCATTGTGATAGCCGATATGTAGGAAGAACCCTTCAGCACCTGAACGCACGCGTCAAACAACATGTACCATTGTACCTATTGTCAGGTGCAGCCAAAGCCCAGCGACCTGGACGAGGCCGTCCCCGCAAACAGGTGCCAGTTGCACAACAGAACCACACTATTACAGTACCGGTTGAACCCACTGCAAGTGCACAGGTACGTGAGACTGTAGGAAATGGACAAGCACAGGTACGGAGACCAGTAACAAGGAGCATGACTCGTGCGCTGGTAATGGCATCTACAACCGGACATGGACTGGCAGCGAGCAGTAGCGTGGGATTGTCGTCGGGTGCAGAGGACGGGATGGAAGAGGAAGAGGATGAAGAAGGTGTGAGCAGTGATGAAGAGAGTGAGTTGGACAACCAAGATGAAGATGACCGGACTGAAGGTGAGAGCACAACGAAATGGTCAGCAATTAAAAAACACCTCTTGTCTAGTAGCCAATGCCGCTCAGTGCATGACGATTCATGCTTCACTGTTTTGTGCCGTGCTCCTAGGTTTCGTGAACTTAAGGTATTAGAAGCTGTTTTCATCCGTAAACACAATCCTAATCTATGCATTCAGAAAGAAAATGTCACAAAATTGAGACTCTTCACCTAGCATTCACACACGTATTCATTCGCATACACCTACACCTCACACTTCCTCACTCTATCACATTCACCTGCTTCCACGCCTTCATTTCACTCACCTTTTGTAGTAGCTCACACCGTCGGAACACTCTCACATCTTTTCTTCTAATTTCTTTCGTCTTCTCTCCCACTTTAGTGTTTTTTCTTCACACCTCACCTTGTATACTCCCCACTATCCTATAACCTATAAGTAGTTTGTTTCTCCGTATAGCCTCTATTGTGAGACGATTTTTCCCTGATGATAGTCTGAAGAAAATCGATTAGGAACAACCATTTTAGATACATGTATTCTCATTCATCATTTTGTAATGTCCGCTTCACTTATACTATTAATCGCATTAATAAAGTTATTGTCTCCTCGTCGCTTTTTAAAGAAAGAAGTTTAGCTATGCTTGTCACATGCTATGAGATTGTGTCTAATAATAAGGCCTAGTGCTTTTCCCTGTCAGAGCCGGACGGCTCACCCAAAAGAGTCCTACGGTATATTCTTACGGGTTCACTGTGACCTCCTGCTCACCTTTACCGTACCGTATTGCATGCTGTGCTTGCTTTTGCTCGTATCCTTTTTTGTCCTTCTTTTTTTCCTTTTTGTTTTCTATATTATAAATCCTTTTTCCATGGGGCTTTCGCCAACAAGGAGTTTTCAGTATGTTTTATTCCTAGTAGTAGTTGTAGTAGATTTTATTATTTTACTAGGGGAGTCCCAACAGGCGTTGCCTTTTGACTGGGAACCCTAGGTGAATTTTTACCATGTTTGCATACAGAGTAAGAGACGGGGCCTGACGGCAGCCTACGAGTAGATCTACTGACGTCATGACTGTCGTTGTAGCGAGTCTGTGGGTTTCGACAGACACAGGTACCACACAAAACTTTGTACGTGTTCGTAAGATTTCAGAAAACTATTTACAGTTTCAGGCAGCTAGCAAAAACTAGTGTAAAACAACCAGAGGACCCTGGCGGCAGACAGATGGAATGCTCTTCCCACTGACTGGCACTGACTATCAATGGTATCATGATTTACAAGGTCTCGTCCGACTAGGCCTTGACGGATTATGCTAATATTTTCGTGAAATTATGCTTTTCGCATTGCTGAAAAAATGGCAGAATTATGCTATTTTTATGCTAAAAGTTATCATATTATGCGCATCATGCTCACATATGCTGCTAATGTATATGATGGTTCTGTGCAAAATAACAGGGGAATTTTTTGTAGAGGGCGTTGTACTGTAGTAGCAAAAGTTCAACGGGGTCAACGCACCGTCTGGCCTAGCTACGACCGTCACTGATTGTAGTGGACTGGACAAGTTATCAAGGGAGTCGTAAACCTACGACTTCCTGGTGCATCTACTTGTACTTGTACTTGTAGAACATGTACAACTGTATAGAATTTGATGCGAATAGTCGGATTATTCCAATTTTATGCGATTCGTATGCAATTTGCCTCGAATTATGCGCTTATTCTATTTTGAAAGATACTAATAAAGAGAAATGGAGTGAGAAGAAACAACACCTATGAAAATGATAATCCTAGCACTAAGGTAATAACAGGAAAAACTGCGAAAGCACTTAACGAACTTGTAAAGACTGCTAGTATACTGTGACACAAGATATGACACCATGGCCAACTAGGGCCAAACAGACAGAACAAGCTGCTACTAGAACAATTTCAAACGAATAATGCTGTCCTTCTGGACACACAGATTAGGCTTATGAATACGTTGACAAACAGCTTCTAACACACTCAACTGCAACTTATAACCATGACGAGCACGGCACAAAACAGAAAAAGAAGAATCAGAATACACCTTGCAGCAATCAGGACGAGATACAAGATGCTTATACACTGATGACTTCCTACTAGAAAACACACGCTCGCACCCACGCTTACTCACACAATCATTCTCGCTCTCACACTCACCGGACTCACTGGACTCACTGGCCGAATCCTCCTCAACGACGTCCTGCCTTGGAGCAATCAGATCCCGTCTCCTCCCATCCCTTGTCTCACGCTCCTGTTGTGCATTCCGTTGGCTCTGTACTTCCGTACTGAAATAGGTCATGGTGTAATTCGCAGTTGTTCTTCTGGGTCTCGTTGATATTGAGGTAGGTATTGTTGTCGTCTCTGCCGGTGATGCAGCAAGCGATGATGACGCAAACGTGTCTGCATGCAACACACGTGGCGTCGCCAAAGCCACATCCACCTCCGCTGGTGGAGGGAGTGACTTGGTCATGGCCACGGGAGCCAATGGTGGACTTGCCGAGTGGGACGCTAGGTCCTGTGTTGGCGGAGGTAGTGGTTGTTTACGGGGTCTTCCCCGCATGGGACGCTCCAGTTGTGCGCTACGTGGGATAATGTGTAAAGGAGTGTGTTGCTTGATGCGTTCGCTTGTGTCACAGTATACTAGTAGTCTTTACAAGTTCGTTAAGTGCTTTCGCAGTTTTTCCTGTTATTACCTTAGTGCTAGGATTATCATTTTCATAGGTGTTGTTTCTTCTCACTCCATTTCTCTTTATTAGTATCTTTCTGGATTGTTTTTCATTATTCTATTTTGGTAGGAATTATGCGACAAATTATGCTAGCATAATCCGTCAAGGCCTACGTCCGACTAGTACTAGTAGTAGTAGTACATGTAGTACTAGATCTACTACTGTCTATTAGTATAGTTGCAGTACAAGTACTACAGTATAGTAGTAGACCTACAATGTCAATGATTATGATGTTGGTAAGGCCTCTTTTATGGGCAAAAATAATTGTACTGAGTCCGCACTTCATCATGCATGTTGTTGTTGTTGTTGTTGTTGTTGTTGTTGTTGTTGTTGTTGTTGTTGTTGTTGTTGTTGTTACTTTATTTTACTTCACCAGAATTACAGGCAGTAGAATGCCTTCTCACTAGACCAGGTCTAGTTCTCACAAATGATGAAGAATGTGAATGAACATGCTAAAGCTAATGAAAAACAAGAAATAGAAAAAGATGAGAAAAACTTGCGTTTTATATTTTATGACGGTATTTGTATGTGAGTGACAGTGATTAAATGACAAGGGAAAGAAAAGAAAAAGATAGAAAGGAAAGAGTAAGAAATAAACGAAGCAGATGTATGAAATAGAAATAGAGAAGTTTAAGTATTTGAGGAGAAAAGTCAGTTTGTCGATTAGAGACCAAACCAAAAGATCAAAATGCACATGTCTGACGAATGAGTTTAGACAGAGAAAGCATGTCAAGAACATCTGGGCACAGCAGGGCTTTGAAACCCAGAATATCTTCATGGCAACAAATATTTGCCGGAAGCCTGTTCCAATACACGCTGCCCACGAATTGCATGGACACACGAGATGCTGGTCCACGAACGAATGGAATGCATTACATGCACCCCGGCCCGATCCGAGACTGGCGGGAAGCTGTGCAACGCACATGCGTTGATGTTCGCATTAGCATGTGCTGCATCATGCATGCATGCACCCCGATCCGAGACTGGCGGGAAGCTGTGCAACGCACATGTACATGCGTCGATGTTCGCATTTGCATGTGCCGCATCATGCATGCATGCACCCCGATCCGAGAAAGGCGGGAAGACTACAGTACAGTACAGTTGTCGGCAAAAAGATAGTCCACGAGCTGTTGATCTGATGCATGCAGTCATGATGTCTGAATCGAGGATGGTAATCTTCATGGAGAGCGAATCCCATTTGCTGCATTCACTAAAACATTTTTGGGATAAAACGTTCCCTTTAGAAGCCGAGTAAAAACATTGAAAGCAGTTTAGAGTTTTGTGACAGCCTCGGTTGTGAACCACAATGCTGCCGACATCGCCAAGTCCAATACGGGTGTTGAAATGGCACGCTAGCTAGCCCCTAGCGCGCGACGCAGGGACATGCAGGCTCATCGAGCAGCTAGGACGATGGACGATACTTGCAAGAGGAAATTATGGTTCTATGAACTGTAAGTGAATCAGATTCAATCTGGTAGTTTGCACTTACCACACCCATACCGATAACGCCAATGAAGAGTGACGAACCGTATTCTGAAGGGCATGATGTTAGACGTTGTATTGTGACTATGCTGGACGTTAGTGATTTGTAACTCACACAGTACTATAGTACATGTGACCAGTGCTCTGCAAAAACCAACCTTAGGTTCTATTTTGGCGAAATTGAGATTTTGCTGGAGTGTTGAACCATGACCCTTTCTTCAACTTCTGGTGAAGTTTCAGGTGGATTGCATTCATATTCAGGTAGATACAATGTCAATTTCTTTGTAATTGCCTTGCGCAAATTTGCAGGAAACATAGCGAAAGCTGTATGTCGTATTCTTCAAAAGGAAAAGTTAAAGGCGAAGCTAAGCCTAAAATCAAATTTTCACCAGTTGTAGTCTTCAGGGGGCTGAGTCGAATGGTCTTGGTCCGAGTAAGCTGAGACGCTCCCTTCCTTCTTTATTCCCAATCGAACTCGCGCACTTCCACCGAAACTGGGTGACTGCGCCCTACTAGATGGGGATTTGTATGCAAAATGTCACTAAAAGCGCCATTTCGTTCTTATAAAAGCACGGATGACCACGATTGGCCCATATATTGTAGTCTTTTCGACGCTGAGTCGACTGGTTTTGGTCCGAGAAAGCTGCGATGCAGCGTTCCTCCTTTATTCCCAATCGAACATGGTGGAACAAGCGATCACGTGCTCCTGCGTGCCAAGTCATCTGGTCACCGCGCCAGCAGGCAACAACTTTCACACCAAGGTTCAACTCGAGTTCAACTCGAGTGACAGGACTGCATCCAAAAATGGTCAAACAAGTGGTAAGTTGTACCCTGCAGGCACGGTGACCAAGTGACTGGTGTACGCAGGAGCACGTGACCGCTTGTTCAACCATGTTCGATTGGGAATAAAGGAGGAACGCTGCATCGCAGCCTTTTCGGACCAGAATCAGTTTTTTAAACTTTTCACAGCAGTGCCAAATTATTGGGGTCACTGAATGTGGGTGCCAGCGGCCTACAAGCACAAAGCCTGGTGGCAAAGCTGCATGTACCGTATTTCCACAAATAGTAGGCCGGTCTACTATATTTTCAACCTCGTCCTAACCCGGCCTTATAATCGAGGACGGTCTTGTATTCGAGGACGGTCTTTTATTCTTTCAACCCAGTTTGACCCCGGTCTTCTATTTTTCGCCACACAGTTTTAACCCTTTAAGAGCCACAGGAAAATTTCAAAATTCTACATTTTTTCGTGTTCCTTGGATCATAGCTGCAGTTCTACTCACTCAATCCTCTAAATCTAGGGCTTCCTGGAAAGGTCTCCGCGAGAGGAAAAGAATGAGGTCGATCATGATAGCCAGCACACCGTCTATCCAGCGCTAGATCGCAGCGACAGTACGAAAAATGCCCCAAATGTGTTCAATTGCGTCCCGCTCCAGATATTTCATTTTCTTCGATCGTGGAGCTCCAATTTTTCGCTGTGTACTCTTGACAATGTCACCAGTGAAACCCGTGCAAATTCGAGTAAACCAGCGTGACGAAAAAATCTCAAAATTCTCAATACTAAAGTCGCACTGCGTGCTTTTGAAATTGCCGCGATCATGGCTCAACTTACGAGTGATTTATCTCAGGACCCGTTGCTCGCAGTGCTTCGCGGATTGTTTCTCTCGACAGGTGAGAGTTTTCTCTTCGCCCTGGATATTTCGATCACTGGATTTGAGCGAGATTGGACTGAGTTACGATCTTTAGAAGTTTTGCATTTGAATGCAAACGACGCATTCAAGTATGGGGCGGCTCTTAAAGGGTTAACCCCATTCTTCCATTTTCTTCTACACGGTTTGAGCACGGTCTTCTAATTTTACCCACAGTTTGAACACGGTCTTCTATTTTTAACACAAGTTTGAGACTCATTTAGTGGGCCCGGTCTTCTAATCGGAGACGGTCTTTAATTTTTTCAATCGCCCTCTGCCCCGGCCTTGTATACGAGGAAGGCGTTGTATACGACGACGGCCTTTTATTTGCGGAAATACGGTAGTACGTTAGGCAAGATTTGGAAAAGAGACTGCCAAAATATCATTGTTATGAAACCTTAGAAGGATTTGTGCGGCCGATGCATACATCACTAACTCCATTCTAACTCCCAGATAAAACTATCAACATCTAACTCGGCATTGATCTTAGCTTCTTCTCTAAAATATCGTTAAAGAGAAAGTTAGGCCTAAAATCAAATTTTCACAAGTTGTAGTCTTCGGGGTGCTGAGTCGAATGGTCTTGGTCAGAGGAAGCTGAGATGCTCCCTTCCTCCTATATTCCCAATCGACCTGGCGTACTTCCACCGAAACTGGATGACAGCGCCCTACTAGATGGGAATTTGTATGGAAAATGTCACTAAAAGCGCCATTTCGTTCTTCGTGCACTTCCCTATGTCCAGCAATACAACAAGATCAGAGTAGTCATGGTCAGTTCTTGAGCTTCGAACGGGCAGAAAGGTGAGACATTGTCGCCTTTTGACCATTTGTGCCCACGTGTCACTTTCAAAGTACCTCTGTATAACATTACCCAGCTGTAATATGAGTGGTCGCATTGATTTGATTTTGGGTTTGCTTGTAGGCCGCTAGCAACCGCATTCAGTAAATCTAAAAATTTGGAACTGCTGTGAAAGGTTTAGTCGCAAAGTGAAGAATCACGGGCAAAAAGGCCCAAAACTCCGAGATAGTTTTATTTCAGCTTTGAGCAGCCCTGGGCGAAGTGTTTATTGAAATGTGAAATTTTTTCTTGGTGCAACTCCCTATATCCAGCTAAATACCAAGATCAGGGTGGCGATGGTCAGTTCTTGAGCTTCGAACGGGCAGAAAGGTGAGAAATTGTCGCTTTTTGCCCATTTGTGCCATAACATGACCCAGCTGTGATGTGAGTGGTCGCATTGATTTGATTTTTGGTTTGCTTGTAGGCCGCTGGCACCCGCATTCAGTGACGCCTAAAATTTGGAACTGCTGTGAATAGTTTAGTCGCAAAGTGAAGAATCACGGGCAAAAAGGCCCAAAACTTCGAGATAGTTTGATATCAGCTTTGAGCAGCCATGGGCGAGTTGTTCATTGAAATGTGGAATTTTTTCTTGGTTCACTTCCCTTTGTCCAGCTAAACACACAAGATCAGGGTGGCGATGGTCAGTTCTTGAGCTTCGAATGGGCAGAAAGGTGAGAAATTGTCGCTTTTTGCCCATTTGTGCCCACGTGTCACTTTCAACGTACCTCTCTATAACATGACCCAGCTGTGATGTGAGTGGTCGCATTGATTTGATTTTCGGTTTGCTTGTAGAATTTTTACTTGGTTAACTTCCCATTGTCCAGCTAAACAACAAGATCAGGGTGGCTATGGTCAGTTCTTGAGCTTCGAACGGGCAGAAAGGTGAGAAATTGTCGCTTTTTGCCCATTTGTGCCCACGTGTCACTTTCAATGTACCTCTCTATAATATGACCCAGTTGTGATGTGAGTGGTCGCATTGATTTGATTTTTGGTTTGCTTGTAGACCGCTGGCATCCGCAGTCAGTGACGCCTAAAATTTGGCACTGCTGTGAATAGATTAGTCGCAAAGTGAAGAATCACGGGCAAAAAGGCCCAAAACTATGAGATAGTTTGATTTCAGCTTTGAGCAACCCTGGGCGAAGTGTTTATTGAAATGTGGAATTTTTTCTTGGTGCACTTCCCTATGTCCAGCTAAACAACACAATCAGGGTGACGATGGTCAGTTGTTGAGCTTCGAACGGGCAGAAAGGTGAGAAATTGTCGCTTTTTGCCCATTTGTGCCCACGTGTCACTTTCAACGTACCTCTCTATAACATGACCCAGCTGTGATGTGAGTGGTCGCATTGATTTGATTTTTGGTTTGCTTGTAGGTCGCTGGCACTCGCATTCAGTGACGATGAAAATTTGGCACTGCTCTGAATAGTTTAGTCACAAAGTGAAGAATCACGGGCAAAAAGGCCCAAAACTTCGAGATAGTTTGATATCAGCTTTGAGCAGCCATGGGCGAGTTGTTCATTGAAATGTGGAATTTTTTCTTGGTTCACTTCCCTATGTCCAGCCAAACCACAAGATCAGGGTGGCTATGGTCAGTTCTTGAGCTTAGAACGGGTAGAAAGGTGAGAAAATGTCGCTTTTTGTCCATTTGTGCCCAAGTGTCACTTTCAACGTAACTCTCTGTAACATGACCCAGCTGTGATGTGAGTGGTCGCAATGATTTGATTTTTGGTTTGCTTGTAGGCCGCTGGCACCCGCATTCAGTGACGACGAAAATTTGGCACTGCTGTGAATAGATTAGTCGCAAAGTGAAGAATCACTGGCAAAAAGGCCCAAAACTTCGAGATACAGTACGGATCGGCTATAGCGTTGGTGTTTGATTTTCGTGAAAATATCACTATAGGCGATATATTACTATAGGCGATATGTATCTAATATTGACTGAGTACGAGGTCAATATAGGAAATAAAAGCCGAGTAAAAGACCGAGGCGAAGCCGAGGTTTTTTACGAGGTCTTTTATTTCCTATACTGACCAAGTACGAAGTCAATATTAGATTTATCACGACTAACCGAAGCATGTGTTCAATCGCTAAAAAGGAGTCAAATATAAGCGGTCAATATAGCCCTAAGGAGTCAAATATGCAGGAATATTTGACTGCTTAGGTATGGCAAAAATCTATGTGAGTCAATACTAAGGGAGTGATAAGCATACTTAGGTATGCCTGACAAATGCGTGTATGGTGTCATTCGAATCAGTGCAGCGAGCAGAAGCGTGCTGTGCATGTGACTGTGCAATACGCGCCGGGCAGAGCTACATTCTGCGGAAGCAAAAACTTCGTGACTTTTTGACATGAGTTTTCAAGGAATGTGTTCTTTTGGAAGAGAAACACTTCAACACATTCAATCGACATATCAACAATATCTACAGGATCGATTAGTGGGAGTAGAGTCTCAGTCTGGGTCGCCATCGCTCGACTCATCACCGCTGAAACCGTTCCAAGTGGCAGGTCGATCGACGCGTGAAGTCGTATGTCACGGAGAAGCTTCTCCGCGTCCCTGATCGTCTTCGCTGTTACCTGAATGCCTTCTCCAACATCTCGGCGGAGACCACGGTAGTGCTTCAGAGCTGGTACTCATTACTGCCTCCAATCTCGCTCGAGGATGCCCCGAAACAACAAGCACAGCCAACGCCAAACATTTCGAGTTTTCTCCGAGGGATATCATAGTCGTACCAGCGCTTCCTGGCTGCCGCGATCAGATCTCGCCATGTACGATGTATACTTTTTTATGATCATCACTATAGCCGATGAAAAATGTATGGAGTAAGATCATTTTGACACAGAAATCGTACCATTATAGCCGATATATTACTATAGCCGATTATTACTATAGCCGATCGGATATGTATAGAAAGGGGTGGTTTACGAAAATGAATTTGAGAATACGATCACTATAAGAGGTATATTACTATAGCCGACAACCCTATAGCCGATCTGCACTGTAGTTTGATTCCAGCTTTGAGCAACCCTGGGCGAAGGGTTTATTGAAATGTGGAATTTTTTCTTGGTGCACTTCCTAATGTCTAGCTAAACAACAAGATCAGGGTGGCGATGGTCAGTTCTTGAGCTTCGAACGGGCAGAAAGGTGAGGAATTGTCGCTTTTTGCCCATTTGTGCCCACGTGTCACTTTCAACGTACCTCTCTATAACATGACCCAGCTGTGATGTGAGTGGTCGCATTGATTTGATTTTTGGTTTGCTTGTAGGCCGCTGGCACCCGCATTCAGTGACGACGAAAATTTGGCACTGCTGTAAATAGATTAGTCGCAAAGTGAAGAATCACGGGCAAAAAGGCCCAAAACTTCGAGATAGTTTGACATCAGCTTTGATCAGCCCTGGGCGAGTTGTTTATTGAAATGTGGAATTTTTTCTTGGTTCACTTCCCTATGTCCAGCTAAACAACAAGATCAGGGTGGTGATGGTCAGTTCTTGAGCTTCGAACGGGAAGAAAGGTGAGAAATTGTCGCTTTTTGACCATTTGTGCCCACGTGTCACTTTCAACGTACCTCTCTATAACATGACCCAGTTGTAATGTGAGTGGTCGCATTGATTTGATTTTTGGTTTGCTTGTAGGCCGCTGGCACCCGCATTCAGTGACGCCGAAAATTTGGCACTGCTGTGAATAGATTAGTCGCAAAGTGAAGAATCACGGGCAAAAAGGCCAAAAACTTCGAGATCGTTCGATATCAGCTTTGAGCAGCCCTGGGCAAGTTGTTTATTGAAATGTGGAATGGTTTTCTTGATTAACTTCCCTATGTCCAGCCAAACCACAAGATCAGGGTGGCTATAGTCAGTTCTTGAGCTTCGAACGGGCAGAAAGGTGAGAAATTGTCGCTTTTTGCCCATTTGTGCCCACGTGTCACTTTCAAAGTACCTCTCTATAACATGACCCAGCTGTGATGTGAGTGGTCGCATTGATTTAATTTTTGGTTTGCTTGTAGGCCGCTGGCATCCGCATTCAGTGACGCCTAAAATTTGGCACTGCTGTGAATAGTTTAGTCGCAAAGTGAAGAATCACGGGCAAAAGGCGCAAAACTTCGAGATCGTTTGATATCAGCTTTGAGCAGCCCTGGGCGAGTTGTTTATTGAAATGTGGAATTTTTTCTTGGTTCACTTCCCTAAGTCCAGCTAAACAACAAGATCAGGGTGGCTATGGTCAGTTCTTGAGCTTCGAACGGGCAGAAAGGTGAGAAATTGTCGCATTTTGCCCATTAGTGCCCACGTGTCACTTTCAACGTACCTCTCTATAACATGACCCAGTTGTGATGTGAGTGGTCGCATTGATTTGATTTTTGGTTTGCTTGTAGGCCGCTGGCACCCGCATTCAATGACGCCTAAACTTTGGCACTGCTGTGAAAAGATTAGTCGCAAAGTGAAGAATCACGGGCAAAAAGGTCCAAAACTTCGAGCTAGTTTGGTATCAGCTTTGAGCAGCTCTGGGCGAGTTGTTTATTGAAATGTGGAATTTTTTCTTGGTTCACTTCCCTATATCCAGCCAAACAACAAGATCAGGTTGGCTATGGTCAGTTCTTGAGCTTAAAACGGGCATAAAGGTGAGAAATTGTCGCTTTTTGCCCATTTGTGCCCACGTGTCACTTTCAACGTACCTCTCTATAAAATGACCCAGCTGTGATGTGATTGGTCGCATCGATTTGATTTTTGGTTTGCTTGTAGGCCACTGGCACCCGCATTCAGTGATGCCTAAAATTTGGCACTGCTGTGAATAGTTTAGTCGCAAAGTGAAGGATCATGGGCAAAAAGGCCCAAAACTTCGAGATAGTTTGATATCAGCTTTGAGCAGCCCTGGGCGAGTTGTTTATTGAAATGTGGAATTTTTTCTTGGTTCACTTCCCTATGTCCACCTAAACAACTAGATCAGGGTGGCTATGGTCAGTTCTTGAGCTTCGAACTGGCAGAAAGGTGAGAAATTGTCGCTTTTTGCCCATTTGTGCCCACGTGTCACTTTCAACGTACCTCTCTATAACATGACCCAGTTGTGATTTGAGTGGTCGCATTGATTTGATTTTTGGTTTGCTTGGAGGCTGCTGGCACCCGCATTCAGTGACGCCGAAAATTTGGCACTGCTGTGAATAGTTTATTCCGAAAGTGAAGAATCACGGGCAAAAAGGCCCAAAACTTCGAGATAGTTTGATATCAGCTTTGAGCAGCCCTGGGCGAGTTGTTTATTGAAATGTGGAATTTTTTCTTGGTGCACTTCCCTATGTCCAGTTAAACAAAAAGATCAGGGATGCTATGGTCAGTTCTTGAGCTTCGAACGGGCAGAAAGGTGAGAAATTGTCGCTTTTTGCCCATTTGTGCCCACGTGTCACTTTCAACGTACCTCTATATAACATGACCCAGCTGTGATGTGAGTGGTCGCATTGATTTGATTTTTGGTTTGCTTGTAGGCCGCTGGCACCCGCATTCAGTGACGCTTAAAATTTTGTACTGCTGTGAATAGATTAGTCGCAAAGTGAAGAATCACGGACAAAAAGGCCCAAAACTTCGAGCTAGTTTTATATCAGCTTTGAGCAGCCCTGGGCGAGTTGTTTATTGAAATGTGGAATTTTTTCTTGGTGCACTTCCCTATGTCCAGCTAAACAACAAGATCAGGGTGGCGATGGTCAGTTCTTGAGCTTCGAACGGGCAGAAAGGTGAGAAATTGTCGTTTTTTTCCCATTTGTGCCCACGTGTCACTTTCAACGTACCTCTCTATAACATGACCCAGTTGTGATGTGAGTGGTCGCATTGATTTGATTTTTGGTTTGCTTGTAGGCCGCTGGCACCCGCATTCAGTGACGCCTAAAATTTGGCACTGTTGTGAATAGATTAGTCGCAAAGTGAAGAATCACGGGCAAAAAGGCCCAAAACTTCGAGCTAGTTTGTTATCAGCTTTCAGCTGCCCTGGGCGAGTTGTTTATTGAAATGTGGAATTTTTTCTTGGTTCACTTACCTATATCCAGCCAAAAAACAAGATCAGGATGGCTATGGTCCGTACTTGAGCTTCAAACGGGCAGAGAGGTGAGAAATTGTCGCTTTTTGCCCATTTGTGCCCACGTGCAACTTTCAACGCACCTCTCTATAACATGACCCAGCTGTGATGTGAGTGGTTGCATTGATTTGATTTTTAGCTTGCTTGTAGCCCGCTGGCACCCGCATTCAGCGACGATTAAAATTTGGCAGTGCTGTGAATAGTTTAGTCGCAAAGTGAAGAATCACGGGCAAAATGGCCCAAAAGTTCGAGATAGTTTGATATCAGCTTTGAGCAGCCCTGGGCGAGTTGTTTATTGAAATGTGGAATTTTTTCTTGGTGCACTTCCCTTTGTCCGGCTAATGAACAAGATCAGGTTGGCTATGGTCAGTTCTTGAGCTTCGAACGGGCAGAAAGGTTAGAAATTATCGCTTTTTTCCCATTTGTGCCCACGTGTCACTTTCAACGTACCTCTCTATAACATGACCCAGCTGTGATGTGAGTGGTCGCATTGATTTGATTTTTGGTGTGCTTGTAGGCCGCTGGCACCTGTATTCAGTGACATCTAAAATTTGGGACTGTTGTGAATAGATTAGTCGCAAAGTGAAGAATCACGGGCAAAAAGGCCCAAATCTTCGAGATCGTTTGATATCAATTTGAGCAGCCCTGGGCGAGATGTTTATTGAAATGTGGAATTTTTTCTTGGTGCACTTCCCTATGTCCAGCCAAACAACAAGATCAGTGTGGCTATGGTCAGTTGTTGAGCTTCGAACGGGCAGAAAGGTGAGAAATTGTCGCTTTTTGCCCATTTGTGCCCATGTGTCACTTTCAACGTACCTCTCTATAACGTGACCCAGCTGTGATGTGAGTGGTTGCATTGATTTGATTTTTGGTTTGCTTGTAGGCCGCTGGCACCCGCATTCAGTGAGGCCGAAAATTTGGCACTGCTGTGAATAGTTTAGTCGCAAAGTGAAGAATCACGGGCAAAAAGGCCCCAAAACTTCGAGATAGTTTGATATCAGCTTTCAGCTGCCCTGGGCGAGTTGTTTATTGAAATGTGGAATTTTTTCTTGGTTCACTTCCCTATGTCCAGCCAAACCACAAGATCAGGTTGGCTATGGTCAGTTCTTGAGCTTCGAACGGGCAGAAAGGTGAGAAATTGTCGTTTTTTGCCCATTTATGCCCACGTGTCACTTTCAAAGTACCTCTCTATAACATGACCCAGCTGTGATGTGAGTGGTCGCATTGATTTGATTTTTGGTTTGCTTGTAGGCCGCTGGCAATCGCATTCAGTGAGGCCTAAAATTTGGCACTGCTTTGAATAGTTTAGTCGCAAAGTGAAGAATCACGGGCAAAAAGGCCCAAAACTTCGAGATAGTTTGATATCAGCTTTGAGCAGCCCTGGGCGAGTTGTTTATTGAAATGTGGAATTTTTTCTTGGTGCACTTCCCTATGTCCAGCTAAACAACAAGATCAGGGTGGCTATGGTCAGTTCTTGAGCTTCGAACGGGCAGAAAGGTGAGAAATTGTCGCATTTTGCCCATTTGTGCCCACGTGTCGCTTTCAACGTAACTCTCTATAACATGACCCAGTTGTGATGTGAGTGGTCGCATTGATTTGATTTTTGGTTTGCTTGTAGGCCGCTGACACCCGCATTCAGTGACGCCTAAATTTTGGCAGTGCTGTGAATAGATTAGTCGCAAAAAGAAGAATCACGGGCAAAAAGGCCCAAAACTTCGAGATAGTTTGATATCAGCTTTGAGCAGCTCTGGGCGATTTGTTTATTGAAATGTGGAATTTTTTCTTGGTTCACTTCCCTATATCCAGCAAAACAACAAGATCAGGGTAGCTATGGTCAGTTCTTGAGCTTCGAACGGGCAGAGAGGTGAGAAATTGCCGCTTTTTGCCCCTTTGTGCCCACGTGTCACTTTCAACGTACCTCTCTATAACAATACCCAGCTGTGATGTGAGTGGTCGCATGGATTTGATTTTTGGTGTGCTTGTAGGCCGCTGGCACCCGCATTCAGTGACGCTTAAAATTTGGCAGTGCTGTGAATAGATTAGTCGCAAAGTGAAGAATCACGGGCAAAAAGGCCCGAAACTTCGAGATAGTTTGATATCAGCTTTGAGCAGCCCTGGGCGAGTTGTTTACTGAAATGTGGAATTTTTTCTTGGTTTACTTCCCTATGTCCAGCCAAACAACAATATCAGGATGGCTATGGTCAGTTCTTGAGCTTCGAACGGGCAGAGAGGTGAGAAATTGTCGCTTTTTGCACATTTGTGCCCACGTGTCACTTTCAACGTACCTCTCTATAAAATCGGTTGTGGCGACAAACGCGATTAGGCCGGCTGCAGGGACGCCGTAATGTCGCACTCGCCCCAGCACCATTCAAACAATTCCCTTTGGCAGTTCACGGCACGAACTTCAACAAAGCCCCGTGAATGCGTACTAGGGGAAGGCTAGACAGCATGTCTCTAGACATCAATAGGCATCGTATGAAAAGCCAGTCAATAGCACTAAAGAGCGAAAGCCTTTGTCACGGTTCGGTTTCACTCGCGCACCGGGCCCGAGCTGCCAGCGCAAACAAATGCCGGGCGCGAGCTGGCAGCACGAACAAACACCGTACTCACACGAGACCGCTGGGCCAACGGATGGCCACAGCCATTAAAAACAGGAACAAACCCATCCACGGCTCTTTCTCTTGCTAGCTGTGCTGCTGCGTGCATCCAACTGTTTTGCAATTTCTTTCTTCCTTGTTGCAATTACTCGGCGAGATTTGAAATTTCTAAAGTTCCGCAGTCGCAGGAGATCCTGAGCCGTCACCATGAGCTCCGTGCCATCACTTTCCGATCTCCGCCAACTCAAAGTCGACGGAGTTGAAACTCGACTGCGAGAACTGGGGTTTCTTTCTCAGGCAATTTTAGAGCCCAGGTGAGCCGTCTGCATGAGCATTTGTCGGCCCAGGCAAGAAACAAAGCTAAGTCTACGAGCCAGGTCGCAAAAAAAACCACGCGTCGGCGGGCTAGTCCTGCAGTCCCGGCCACTCAAAGCCCCGCGGCCGCGACCCAGCCTGACTCGTCGCCCGCGTTCACGTCGCAGCAATCTGCCGAGATCTCTCGGGTCGTGCAAGATGCAGTGGCGTCCTGCATGACGTCATTGACAACTTCGATGGGTCTACCGGTGGTACCTCCACATGCACAGCCAACTGTAGCAGCAGCAACAGCAGCACAGCCGGCTGGTCCAGTCTCTGGTGATGTTGTGGTGCCTGACTCTGAGCCTGAATATGTCCAGCCTTCACTGGCTTCAGCACTAAGACCAGACCAGGAGAGTCTCTTCCTGGACGGCGATTTGCTCGCCCCAGAGCGTCCACCATCCATCCCATTACCTGCCCTCAGCGACCATCTCACGGACAAGATTATCAAACGTGAGTACGTTGATTTTGGTAGGGTACTGGGAGAGCTGGCTTTTGATACGAGCATGGGTCCGGACAGTGGGTTCACCCTGCAGGGGACGGGGGACCACATCACCCTTGTGCCATCTGCCATGTCGTCGTCATCCCGTCTAAAGAAAGTTGTAGACTTGACATCGTGGTTGGAGGCGTTCTCAGCCTTCGCCCAAGTAGCCCTCCACCACGACCCCGGCAGAGGTCCGGAATTATTCAAGTACCAAAGCACAATCGTGAAAGCGGCCGCACGCTATACATTCGGTGCGTGGTCTGGCTTCGACATGTCGTTCCGTGCAAGAGCTGCACGCAGCAAATCTAGCCTTGCCACGTCAGATCCGGAACTCTGGTCGGAGTGGTTTACAAACTCCATCCTGCCTCCCTGCCGTCACTGCAACCGGCAAGGTCATTTAACAGTTCGCTGCCCCCGCGCCCGTAGCCTAGCTTCACTGTCTGACGGGCCAGCAGCCAAACGCCCCTTTCCGGCACAGCGGTCAGGGGCTACCGCTCACCCAAACGCCCCAGCTGTCTGCCGCGACTACAACCAAGGCCGCTGCCAACGCGCAGCCTGTCGCTACGGCCACCAGTGCAGCACATGCTTTGGCAGCCACCCCGCCAAGTCATGCCCAGGAAAGCCAGCCGCCGCCAGCCGCGACCAATAGCTCGCAGTTGCCCAGCTTGGAGACTCGGTCACTCCAGTCACTCACCGGTAACTCTACACTCACCCAGGCCAATAGCACTCACACACTCTGCCCAGCTGCTCACATCTCTCCTACACGCACCCTCGCTCACGAGCCAATCCATTTGCACACGCCTGTAACCCCCATTAACGTTTCTTACCTGCATGACGCTTTGTGTCAGCATCCTGATCCGGCTTTTGCCTCATTCGTAATACATTCTTTGTCTTACGGGTTCGATGTTGGGTTTGCTGGTCCCCGTACCTTCCGAGTCTCTCGTAATCTCAAATCAGCGATTGAGCACCCTGACATTGTCGATGCTGCCATCGGTCGTGAAATTGCCGCAGGTCGCATGGCCGGTCCCTACCAAGAGCCCCCCTTCACACTTACACAGGTCTCCGGTTTGGGTGTGGTTCCCAAGAAGTCACGGTCGGTGCAAAAATGGCGCTTGATTATGCATCTGTCAGCACCACAGGGCCACTCAGTGAACGATGGTATCCCTGTCGACAAATTCTCTGTACAGTACTGTTCGGTCGACGACGGCGTAAATCTCGCACGGTCCCTCGGCCGCGGCTGCCATCTGTGGAAGGTCGACCTCCAAGACGCATTTCGCATTTGTCCAGTACGGAAAGAGGACTGGGAACTATTATGCCTGTTCTGGCGCGGGCAATATTACGTAGACAAATGCCTACCCTTCGGCCTTCGCTCATCACCGTCGCTGTTTAACAAAGTCGCAGACGCCCTCCAGTGGGTCATGTCGCACAACTTCGACGTAGCCCCAGTCATCCACTACTTAGACTACCTTGGTGGAGCGACGGACTCTATCGGCGCACAGCACCAGCTTGACCGTGCCCTGGTAGCCTGCCACGACTAAGGCTTCCCGGTCAATCCAAAAAAGGTGGAAGGCCCTAGTACAACCCTGACATTCCTCGGTGTCATGCTGGACACAGAGCGCTTCGAAATCCGCCTCCCATCCGACAAGTTAGAAGACCTTCTCATTGCCCTCAAGGCTTGGCAACATACCCGCCCTACCGCCCGCAAGTCTGAATTGTTGTCCCTGATAGGTCACCTCAGCTTTGCCTGCAAGGCGGTCCCTGCGGGCCGCATGTTTCTGCGCCGCCTCATTGATCTCAGCACGAAGGTCCCGCATCCAAATGATTACATCAGAATCACGGAAGACGCCAAAGCAGACATCCAGTGGTGGCTTGACTTCCTCCCTGCCTGGAATGGCGTCGCCTTCTTCCTAGAACCCACGTGGTCAGCCGCCGCCGATATGGACCTCTACACGGACGCATCTAGAGCCATCGGCTATGGTGCTTTCTTCGCCGGCCGGTGGCTCCAACACCGGTGGCAGAGGCACCAATCCCAGAGATCCATCGCGTGGATGGAGCTCTTTGCCATCGTGGCCGCAGCATCCACATGGGCACCGCAGCTGCATCTGAAGCGCATCCGCTTCCACTGCGACAACCGTAGCGTATGCGACATCTGGCTCCGCTCACGCACAAAGTGCCCCGACTTAATGGCGCTGGTACGCACTTTGTTTGCCATTGCTGCCCGACACAACTTTCACGTCATAGTCTCCCACATCCCCGGCACTGACAATGCGATTGCTGACTCTCTGTCTCGGTTTCAGATGGCCCGATTTCGCCGACTGGCACCCACAGCAGAAGACACGCCATCTCCGGTGCCCGAGAGCACCTACTCCCTCTGATGTTGGAGGGTCAGGCCTACCAGTGGCTAGGCCTGTCAGCGTCCACACGTGCCACATACGCGACAGCCTGGAAACGACTGCACCAATTCTGCCAACTAGTCGGCACCAAGGTGATTACAGATACCATCATGCTGGCGTTTGTAGCCTACCTGGCGCGTCAACATGCCGCGTCAACCGTCCGCCTGTATGTGTCGGCGATCCGGGCAATTGCCAAAGAAAACGGCAAAGATCTCTCGTCGCGAAGAGTGGACCTCGCAGTTCAAGGAGTGGCACGTGGACAGGCCAACCGAACTAAAAACGCCAGTAAGCCAATCCTCCTGCCCCACATGGCAGCTATGCGCAGGGCCCTGATACGGTCTAACCTCAACGCGACCGACCGAGCCATGGTATGGGCAGCTATTTGCCTGGGCTTCTTTGCGTGTCTCCGGGCAAGTGAGTACACTTCCACAACCGCCACGACCATGTGAGACGGTGGCCTCCGAACAGAAGACCTCTCCATCACGCCGCAGGCAATACAGGTCACAATCAAGAAGTCCAAGACCGACCAACTCGGCAAGGGTCACTCCGTCCGGCTCACAACCACCAACTCAACGGTTTGCCCGGTCAAAGCCATGCATACCTATCTATCAAGACGCCCCAACCTGCCCAATAGACCACTGTTCGTTGACAGCTGTGGCAAGTTCCTAACTGCACAAAGACTCACACGTCTAATCCGTCAGCTCCTGAGCAGCGCAGGGTACCCACCTATCCAGTATTCACTGCACGGCCTCAGAGCCGGAGCCGCAACCACAGAAGCAATGAGCGGCTTCACCGAATCCGAGATCATGAAACTCGGCAGATGGCGAAGTGCCTGCTACAAGAACTATGTTCGCTGTGGAAAGTAACTGTTCGCCGTCCGCAGGCGCGCAAGCGCGCACAGCCACACCCACATACACGCACCCGCAGACACATACACACGCACGCACACACCCCCACGCATGCACACACACATGCATGCACTCGTACACGCACCCACAGTCTGACACCGCACAAGCATGCATGCAGGTACACACGCTGCGCACACGCTGGTACGCCCATTCGCGGACGTATGCACTCACGTTCTAGCACTGACTGTGCACGCACGCCTCTGATACTTATGATAAGTTATCTGCACCACTCTGTTGCTGTGCTATAGCTCCCACCTATGGCATCATGCCACCCATTGCTTTTGCCGACTACATGCGATTCAAACCCTTCTCGGTGTCACTAAGGGAAAACAAACATGCGAAGGGCACGCATTTGAACTACGTACATGTAGCTGAAGCGCTTGAATACCACACTAAGGTCATTCGGCTGACCAACGCGGAATTTGGGGGCATTCGGCGGCTTGGTCTGATTCCTAGCTTGTTGGTAACCGGCTTGAGGTTTCCAAGGTTGCTATGACAACGTGCAGTCATGCGCAGGGCCACCCAACATGCGTTGGGGGCCCAGGAAAGACAGAAACGCGTTGCTATGCAACAGCAAAAGCGCTCAGCGAGTATCACGCTACTCATGCAGCGCGCACGTTGGCTTAGGGTATCACGCTACCCTTGCGCTGCGGGGTACCACATTGCCCCTCGCTGGAATCAGACCCGCGCCCCGGATACCTTGCGCTGGCCTCCTGACAGCCAAACTCAACCAACTTGCGCGCTGTGACTGGGGTTGTGCATGCCTTAGCAACATAATGTGGCCCAGGTCGGTAGACTTTCAATTAGCCAAGCGAGCTACTCAGGCCAGGGCGCATGATCACTATTCGCAGCACTCATCGTCCATGCAGCAGTCGGGTTAAAATCGGTTGTGGCGACAAACGCGATTAGGCCGGCTGCAGGGACGCCGTAATGTCGCACTCGCCCCAGCACCATTCAAACAATTCCCTTTGGCAGTTCACGGCACGAACTTCAACAAAGCCCCGTGAATGCGTACTAGGGGAAGGCTAGACAGCATGTCTCTAGACATCAATAGGCATCGTATGAAAAGCCAGTCAATAGCACTAAAGAGCGAAAGCCTTTGTCACGGTTCGGTTTCACTCGCGCACCGGGCCCGAGCTGCCAGCGCAAACAAATGCCGGGCGCGAGCTGGCAGCACGAACAAACACCGTACTCACACGAGACCGCTGGGCCAACGGATGGCCACAGCCATCAAAAACAGGAACAAACCCATCCACGGCTCTTTCTCTTGCTAGCTGTGCTGCTGCGTGCATCCAACTGTTTTGCAATTTCTCCCTCCCACCCACGCCTCTTGATCTGTCCTAGCTCATTATTCTGGACAAATATTAATTCAATTGCAATGAAGCGCCGGGGGCCGGCGGGGGCATTCGGCGGCTTGGTCTGATTCCTAGCTTGTTGGTAACCGGCTTGAGGTTTCCAAGGTTGCTATGACAACGTGCAGTCATGCGCAGGGCCACCCAACATGCGTTGGGGGCCCAGGAAAGACAGAAACGCGTTGCTAGGCAACAGCAAAAGCGCTCAGCGAGTATCACGCTACTTATGCAGCGCGCACGTTGGCTTAGGGTATCACGCTACCCTTGCGTTGCGGGGTACCACATTGCCCCTCGCTGGAATCAGACCGGCGCCCCGGATACCTTGCGCTGGCCTCCTGACGGCCAAACTCAACCAACTTGCGCGCTGTGACTGGGGTTGTGCATGCCTTAGCAACATAATGTGGCCCAGGTCGGCAGACTTTCAATTAGCCAAGCGAGCTACTCAGGCCAGGGCGCATGATCACTATTCGCAGCACTCATCGTCCATGCAGCAGTCGGGTTAACATAACCCAGCTGTGATGTGAGTGGTTGCATTGATTTGATTTTTGGTTTGCTTGTAGCCCGCTGGCATCCGCATTCAGTGACACTTAAAATTTGGCACTGCTGTGAATAGATTAGTCGCAAAGTGAAGAATCACGGGCAAAAAGGTCCAAAAGTTCGAGATAGTTTGATATCAGCTTTGAGCAGCCCTGGGCGAGTTGTTTATTGAAATGTGGAATTTTTTCTTGGTGCACTTCCCTATGTCCAGCTAAACAACAAGATCAGGGTGGCGATGGTCAGTTCTTGAGCTTCGAACGGGCAGAAAGGTGAGAAATTGTCGTTTTTTGCCCATTTGTGCCCACGTGTCACTTTCAACGTACCTCTCTATAACATGACCCGGTTGTGATGTGAGTGGTCGCATTGATTTGATTTTTGGTTTGCTTGTAGGCCGCTGGCACCCGCATTCAGTGACGCCTAAAATTTGGCACTGTTGTGAATAGATTAGTCGCAAAGTGAAGAATCACGGGCAAAAAGGCCCAAAACTTCGAGCTAGTTTGTTATCAGCTTTCAGACGCCCTAGGCGAGTTGTTTATTGAAATGTGGAATTTTTTCTTGGTTCACTTACCTATATCCAGCCAAAAAACAAGATCAGGATGGCTATGGTCAGTACTTGAGCTTCAAACGGGCAGAGAGGTGAGAAATTGTCGCTTTTTGCCCATTTGTGCCCACGTGTCACTTTCAACGTACCTCTCTATAACATGACCCAGCTGTGATGTGAGTGGTTGCATTGATTTGATTTTTGGTTTGCTTGTAGCCCGCTGGCACCCGCATTCAGTGACGATTAAAATTTGGCATTGCTGTGAATAGTTTAGTCGCAAAGTGAAGAATCACGGGCAAAAAGGCCCAAAAGTTCGAGATAGTTTGATATCAGCTTTGAGCAGCCCTGGGCGAGTTGTTTATTGAAATGTGGAATTTTTTCTTGGTGCACTTCCCTATGTCCAGCTAAAGAACAAGATCAGGGTGGCTATGGTCAGTTCTTGAGCTTCGAACCGGCAGAAATGTGAGAAATTGTCGATGTTTGCCCATTTGTGAGCATGTGTCACTTTCAACGTACCTCTCTATAACATGACCCAGCTGTGATGTGAGTGGTCGCATCGATTTGTTTTTGGTTTGCTTGGAGGCCACTGGCACCCGCATTCAGTGACGCTGAAAATTTGGCACTGCTGTGAATAGTTTAGTCGCAAAATGAAGAATCACGGGCAAAAAGGCCCAAAACTTCGAGATAGTTTGATATCAGCTTTGAGCAGCTCTGGGCGAGTTGTTTATTGAAATGTGGAATTTTTTCTTGGTTCACTTCCCTATGTCCAGCTAAAAAACAAGATCAGGGTGGCTATGGTCAGTTTTTGAGCTTCGAACGAGCAGAAAGATGAGAAATTGTCGCTTTTTGACCATTTGTGCCCACGTGTCACTTTCAACGTACCTCTCTATAACATGACCCAGTTGTGATGTGAGTGGTCGCACTGATTTGATTTTTAGTTTGCGTGTAGGCCGCTGGCATCCGCATTCAGTGACGGTTAAAATTTGGCACTGCTGTGAATAGATTAGTCGCAAAGTGAAGAATCACGGGCAAAAAGGCCCAAAACTTCGAGATAGTTTGATATCAGCTTTGAGCAGCCCTGGGCGAGTTGTTTATTGAAATGTGGAATTTTTTCTTGGTGCACTTCCCTATATCCAGCTAAAACAAGATCAGGGTGGCTATGGTCAATTTTGAGCTTCGAACGGGCAGAAAGGTGAGAAATTGTCGCTTTTTGCCCATTTGTGCCCACGTGTCACTTTCAACGTACCTCTCTATAACATGACCCAGCTGTGATGTGAGTGGTCGCATTGATTTGATTTTTGATGTGCTTGTAGGCCGCTGGCACTCGCATTCAGTGACGTCTAAAATTTGGGACTGTTGTGAATAGATTAGTCGCAAAGTGAAGAATCACGGGCAAAAAGGCCAAAAACTTCGAGATAGTTTGATATCAGCTTTGAGCAGCCCTGGGCGAGATGTTTATTGAAATGTGGAATTTTTTCTTGGTGCACTTCCCTATGTCCAGCCAAACAACAAGATCAGGGTGGCTATGGTCAGTTCTTGAGCTTCGAACGGGCAGAAAGGTGAGAAATTGTCGCTTTTTGCCCATTTGTGCCCACGTGTCACTTTCAACGTACCTCTCTATAACATGACCCAGCTGTGATGTGAGTGGTCGCATTGATTTGATTTTTGGTTTGCTTGTAGGCCGCTGGCACCCGCATTCAATGACGTCTAAAATTTGGGACTGTTGTGAATAGATTAGTCGCCAAGTGAAGAATCACGGGCAAAAAGGCCCAAAACTTGTGGAAATGTGGAATTTTTTCTTGGTTGGCTCCAAACTTCTAGATGGGTTCTTTTTAAGCTTTCAGCAGCCCTGGGCGAGTTCTTTAGAGAAATGTGGGTCTTTTTCTTGATGCTCTTGTCTATGTCCAGCTACACAACGTGACCCAGCTGTAATTTCAGTGGTCGCATTGGTTTGATTTTTGGTTTGCTTGTAGGGCGCTGGCACCCGCATTCAGTGACCCAGAAAATTTGGCACTGCTGTGAATAGTTTAGTCGCAAAGTGCAGATTCACGGGTAAAAAGCCCCAAACTTCTAGATAGGTTCTTTTTCAGCTTTCAGCAGCCCTGGGTGAGTTCTTTAGAGAAATGTGGCTCTTTTTCATGGTGCTATTTTCTATGTCCAGCTACACAACGAGATGAGGATGGTCATTGTCATTTTCTGAGCTGCGAACGGGCAGAAAGGTGAGAAAATGTCGGATTTTGACCATTTGTGATGACCTTTCAATTTCAACGTACCTCTCTATAACATGACCTAGCTGTAATTTCAGTGGTCGCATTGGTTTCATTTTTGGTTTGTTGTAGGGCGCTAGAACCCGCATTCAGTGACCCAGAAAATTTGGCACTGCTGTGAATAGTTTAGTCGCAACGTGAAGATTCACGGGTAAAAAGCCTAAAACTTCTAGATAGATTCTTTTTGAGCTTTCAGCAGCCCTGGGTGAGTTCTTTAGAGAAATGTGGCTCTTTTTCATGGTGCTATTTTCTATGTCCAGCTACACAACGAGATGAGGATGGTCATTGTCATTTTCTGAGCTGGGAACGGGGAGAAAGGTGAGAAAATGTCGGATTTTGACCATTTGTGCTGACCTTTCAATTTCAACGTACCTCTCTATAACATGACCCAGCTGTAATTTCAGTGGTCGCATTGGTTTGATTTTTGGTTTGCTTTTAGGGCGCTGGCATCCGCATTCAGTGACCCAGAAAATTTGGCACTGCTGTGAATAGTTTAGTCGCAAAGTGAAGATTCACGGGTAAAAAGGCCCAAAATTCTAGATAGGTTCTTTTTCAGCTTTCAGCAGCCCGGGGCGAGTTCTTTAGAGAAATGTGGGTCTTTTTCTTGGTGCTCTTGTCTATGTCCAGCAACACAACGAGATGAGGATGGTCATTGTCATTTTCTGAGCTGCGAACGGGCAGAAAGGTGAGAAAATGTCGGATTTTGACCATTTGTGCTGACCTTTTAATTTCAACGTACCTCTCTATAACATGAACCAGCTGTAATGTCTGTAGTCGCATTGATTTGATTTTTGGTTTGCATATAGGGCGCTGGCACCCGCATTCATTGACCCAGAAAATGTGGCACTGCTGTGAAAAGTTTAGTCGCAAAGTGAAGATTCACGGGTAAAAAGCCCCAAACTTCTAGATAGGTTCTTTTTCAGCTTTCAGGAGCCCTGGGCGAGTTCTTTAGAGAAATGTGACTCTTTTTAATGGTGCTATTTTCTATGTCCAGCTACACAACGAGATAAGGATGGTCATTGTCATTTTCTGAGCTGCGATTGGGCAGAAAGGTGAGAAAATGTCGGATTTTGACCATTTGTGCTGACCTTTCAATTTCAACGTACCTCTCTATAACATGACCCAGCTGTAATTTCAGTGGTCGCATTGGTTTGATTTTTGGTTTGCTTGTAGGGCGCTGGCACCCGCATTCAGTGACCCAGAAATTTTGGCACTGCTGTGAATAGTTTAGTCGCAAAGTGAAGATTCACGGGTAAAAAGCCCCAAACTTCTAGATAGGTTCTTTTTCAGCTTTCAGCAGCCCTGGGTGAGTTCTTTAGAGAAATGCGGGTCTTTTTCTTGGTGCTCTTGTCTATGTCCAGCAACACAACGAGATGAGGATGGTCATTGTCATTTTCTGAGCTGCGAACGGGCAGAAAGGTGAGAAAATGTCGTATTTCGACCATTTGTGCTGACCTTTCAATTTCAACGTACCTCTCTATAACATGAACCAGCTGTAATGTCTGTGGTCGCATTGATTTGATTTTTGGTTTGCTTTTAGGGCGCTGGCACCCGCATGCATTGACCCAGAAAATTTGGCCCTGTTGTGAATAGTTTAGTCGCAAAGTGAAGATTTACGGGTAAAAAGCCCCAAACTTCTAGATAGGTTCTTTTTGAGCTTTCAGCAGCCCTGGGCGAGTTCTTTAGAGAAATGTGGGTCTTTTTCTTGGTGCTCTTCTCTATGTCCAGCTACACAACGAAATGAGGATGGTCATTGTCATTTTCTGAGCTGCGAACGGGCAGAAAGGTGAGAAAATGTCGGATTTTGACCATTTGTGCTGACCTTTCAATTTCAATGTACCTCTCTATAACATGACCCAGCTGTAATTTCAGTGGTCGCATTGGTTTGATTTTTGGTTTGCTTGTAGGGCCCTGGCACCCGAATTCAGTGACCCAGAAAATTTGGCACTGCTGTGAATAGTTTAGTCGCAAAGTGAAGATTCACGGGTAAAAAGCCCCAAACTTCTAGATAGGTTCTTTTTCAGCTTTCAGCAGCCCTGGGTGAGTTCTTTAGAGAAATGCGGGTCTTTTTCTTGGTGCTCTTGTCTATGTCCAGCAAAAAAACGAGATGAGGATGGTCATTGTCATTTTCTGAGCTGCGAACGGGCAGAAAGGTGAGAAAATGTCGTATTTCGACAATTTGTGCTGACCTTTCAATTTCAACGTACCTCTCTATAACATGAACCAGCTGTAATGTCTGTGGTCGCATTGATTTGATTTTTGGTTTGCTTTTAGGGCGCTGGCACCCGCATTCATTGACCCAGAAAATTTGGCACTGTTGTGAATAGTTTAGTCGCAAAGTGAAGATTCACGGGTAAAAAGCCCCAAACTTCTAGATAGGTTCTTTTTGAGCTTTCAGCAGCCCTGGGCGAGTTCTTTAGAGAAATGTGGGTCTTTTTCTTGGTGCTCTTGTCTATGTCCAGCTACACAACGAGATGAGGATGGTCATTGTCATGTTCTGAGCTGCGAACGGGCAGAAAGGTGAGAAAATGTCGGATTTTGACCATTTGTGCTGACCTTTCAATTTCAATGTACCTCTCTATAACATGACCCAGCTGTATTTTCAGTGGTCGCATTGGTTTCATTTTTGGTTTGCTTGTAGGGCGCTGGCATCCGCATTCAGTGACCCAGAAAATTTGGCACTGCTGTGAATAGTTCAGTCGCAAAGTGAAGATTCACGGGTAAAAAGCCCCAAACTTCTAGATAGGTTCTTTTTCAGCTTTCAGCAGCCCTGGGTGAGTTCTTTAGAGAAATGCGGGTCTTTTTCTTGGTGCTCTTGTCTATGTCCAGCAACAAAACGAGATGAGGATGGTCATTGTCATTTTCTGAGCTGCGAACGGGCAGAAAGGTGAGAAAATGTCGTATTTCGACAATTTGTGCTGACCTTTCAATTTCAACGTACCTCTCTATAACATGAACCAGCTGTAATGTCTGTGGTCGCATTGATTTGATTTTTGGTTTGCTTTTAGGGCGCTGGCACCCGCATTCAGTGACCCAGAAAATGTGGCACTGCTGTGAATAGTTTAGTCGCTACGTGAAGATTCACATGTAAAAAGCCCCAAACTTCTAGATAGGTTCTTTTTGAGCTTTCAGCAGCCCTGGGCGAGTTCTTTAGAGAAATTTGAGTCTTTTTCTTGGTGCTCTTGTCTATATCCAGCTACACAACGAGATGAGGATGGTCATTGTCATTTTCTGAGCTGCGAACGGGCAGAAAGGTGAGAAAATGTTGTATTTCGACCATTTGTGCTGACCTTTCAATTTCAACGTACCTCTCTATAACATGAACCAGCTGTAATGTCTGTGGTCGCATTGATTTGATTTTTGGTTTGCTTTTAGGGCGCTGGCACCCGCATTCATTGACCCAGAAAATGTGGCACTGTTGTGAATAGTTTAGTCGCAACGTGAAGATTCACGGGTAAAAAGCCCCAAACTTCTAGATAGGTTCTTTTTGAGTTTTCAGCAGCCCTGGGCGAGTTCTTTAGAGAAATGTGAGTCTTTTTCTTGGTGCTCTTGTCTATATCCAGCTACACAACGAGATGAGGATGGTTATTGTCATTTTCTGAGCTGCGAACGGGCAGAAAGGTGAGAAAATGTCGGATTTTGACCCTTTGTGCTGACCTTTCACTTTCAACGTACCTCTCTATAACATGACCCAGCTGTATTTTCAGTGGTCGCATTGGTTTCATTTTTGGTTTGCTTGTAGGGCGCTGCCACCCGCATTAAGTGACCCAGAAAATTTGGCACTGCTGTGAATAGTTTAGTCGCAAAGTGAAGATTCACGGGTAAAAAGCCCCAAACTTCCAGATAGGTTCTTTTTCAGCTTTCAGCAGCCCTGGGTGAGTTCTTTAGAGAAATGCGGGTCTTTTTCTTGGTGCTCTTGTCTATGTCCAGCAACACAACGAGATGAGGATGGTCATTGTCATTTTCTGAGCTGCGAACGGGCAGAAATGGGAGAAAATGTCGTATTTCGACAATTTGTGCTGACCTTTCAATTTCAACGTACCTCTCTATAACATGAACCAGCTGTAATGTCTGTGGTCGCATTGATTTGGTTTTTGGTTTGCTTTTAGGGCGCTGGCACCCGCATTCAGTGACCCAGAAAATTTGGCACTGCTGTGAATAGTTTAGTCGCAAAGTGCAGATTCACGGGTAAAAAGCCCCAAACTTCTAGATAGGTTCTTTTTCAGCTTTCAGCAGCCCTGGGTGAGTTCTTTAGAGAAATGTGGCTCTTTTTCATGGTGCTATTTTCTATGTCCAGCTACACAACGAGATGAGGATGGTCATTGTCATTTTCTGAGCTGCGAACGGGCAGAAAGGTGAGAAAATGTCGGATTTTGACCATTTGTGATGACCTTTCAATTTCAACGTACCTCTCTATAACATGACCTAGCTGTAATTTCAGTGGTCGCATTGGTTTCATTTTTGGTTTGTTGTAGGGCGCTAGAACCCGCATTCAGTGACCCAGAAAATTTGGCACTGCTGTGAATAGTTTAGTCGCAACGTGAAGATTCACGGGTAAAAAGCCTAAAACTTCTAGATAGATTCTTTTTGAGCTTTCAGCAGCCCTGGGTGAGTTCTTTAGAGAAATGTGGCTCTTTTTCATGGTGCTATTTTCTATGTCCAGCTACACAACGAGATGAGGATGGTCATTGTCATTTTCTGAGCTGCGAACGGGGAGAAAGGTGAGAAAATGTCGGATTTTGACCATTTGTGCTGACCTTTCAATTTCAACGTACCTCTCTATAACATGACCCAGCTGTAATTTCAGTGGTCGCATTGGTTTGATTTTTGGTTTGCTTTTAGGGCGCTGGCATCCGCATTCAGTGACCCAGAAAATTTGGCACTGCTGTGAATAGTTTAGTCGCAAAGTGAAGATTCACGGGTAAAAAGGCCCAAAATTCTAGATAGGTTCTTTTTCAGCTTTCAGCAGCCCGGGGCGAGTTCTTTAGAGAAATGTGGGTCTTTTTCTTGGTGCTCTTGTCTATGTCCAGCAACACAACGAGATGAGGATGGTCATTGTCATTTTCTGAGCTGCGAACGGGCAGAAAGGTGAGAAAATGTCGGATTTTGACCATTTGTGCTGACCTTTTAATTTCAACGTACCTCTCTATAACATGAACCAGCTGTAATGTCTGTAGTCGCATTGATTTGATTTTTGGTTTGCATATAGGGCGCTGGCACCCGCATTCATTGACCCAGAAAATGTGGCACTGCTGTGAAAAGTTTAGTCGCAAAGTGAAGATTCACGGGTAAAAAGCCCCAAACTTCTAGATAGGTTCTTTTTCAGCTTTCAGGAGCCCTGGGCGAGTTCTTTAGAGAAATGTGACTCTTTTTAATGGTGCTATTTTCTATGTCCAGCTACACAACGAGATAAGGATGGTCATTGTCATTTTCTGAGCTGCGATTGGGCAGAAAGGTGAGAAAATGTCGGATTTTGACCATTTGTGCTGACCTTTCAATTTCAACGTACCTCTCTATAACATGACCCAGCTGTAATTTCAGTGGTCGCATTGGTTTGATTTTTGGTTTGCTTGTAGGGCGCTGGCACCCGCATTCAGTGACCCAGAAATTTTGGCACTGCTGTGAATAGTTTAGTCGCAAAGTGAAGATTCACGGGTAAAAAGCCCCAAACTTCTAGATAGGTTCTTTTTCAGCTTTCAGCAGCCCTGGGTGAGTTCTTTAGAGAAATGCGGGTCTTTTTCTTGGTGCTCTTGTCTATGTCCAGCAACACAACGAGATGAGGATGGTCATTGTCATTTTCTGAGCTGCGAACGGGCAGAAAGGTGAGAAAATGTCGTATTTCGACCATTTGTGCTGACCTTTCAATTTCAACGTACCTCTCTATAACATGAACCAGCTGTAATGTCTGTGGTCGCATTGATTTGATTTTTGGTTTGCTTTTAGGGCGCTGGCACCCGCATGCATTGACCCAGAAAATTTGGCCCTGTTGTGAATAGTTTAGTCGCAAAGTGAAGATTCACGGGTAAAAAGCCCCAAACTTCTAGATAGGTTCTTTTTGAGCTTTCAGCAGCCCTGGGCGAGTTCTTTAGAGAAATGTGGGTCTTTTTCTTGGTGCTCTTCTCTATGTCCAGCTACACAACGAAATGAGGATGGTCATTGTCATTTTCTGAGCTGCGAACGGGCAGAAAGGTGAGAAAATGTCGGATTTTGACCATTTGTGCTGACCTTTCAATTTCAATGTACCTCTCTATAACATGACCCAGCTGTAATTTCAGTGGTCGCATTGGTTTGATTTTTGGTTTGCTTGTAGGGCCCTGGCACCCGAATTCAGTGACCCAGAAAATTTGGCACTGCTGTGAATAGTTTAGTCGCAAAGTGAAGATTCACGGGTAAAAAGCCCCAAACTTCTAGATAGGTTCTTTTTCAGCTTTCAGCAGCCCTGGGTGAGTTCTTTAGAGAAATGCGGGTCTTTTTCTTGGTGCTCTTGTCTATGTCCAGCAAAAAAACGAGATGAGGATGGTCATTGTCATTTTCTGAGCTGCGAACGGGCAGAAAGGTGAGAAAATGTCGTATTTCGACAATTTGTGCTGACCTTTCAATTTCAACGTACCTCTCTATAACATGAACCAGCTGTAATGTCAGTGGTCGCATTGATTTGATTTTTGGTTTGCTTTTAGGGCGCTGGCACCCGCATTCATTGACCCAGAAAATTTGGCACTGTTGTGAATAGTTTAGTCGCAAAGTGAAGATTCACGGGTAAAAAGCCCCAAACTTCTAGATAGGTTCTTTTTGAGCTTTCAGCAGCCCTGGGCGAGTTCTTTAGAGAAATGTGGGTCTTTTTCTTGGTGCTCTTGTCTATGTCCAGCTACACAACGAGATGAGGATGGTCATTGTCATGTTCTGAGCTGCGAACGGGCAGAAAGGTGAGAAAATGTCGGATTTTGACCATTTGTGCTGACCTTTCAATTTCAATGTACCTCTCTATAACATGACCCAGCTGTATTTTCAGTGGTCGCATTGGTTTCATTTTTGGTTTGCTTGTAGGGCGCTGGCATCCGCATTCAGTGACCCAGAAAATTTGGCACTGCTGTGAATAGTTCAGTCGCAAAGTGAAGATTCACGGGTAAAAAGCCCCAAACTTCTAGATAGGTTCTTTTTCAGCTTTCAGCAGCCCTGGGTGAGTTCTTTAGAGAAATGCGGGTCTTTTTCTTGGTGCTCTTGTCTATGTCCAGCAACAAAACGAGATGAGGATGGTCATTGTCATTTTCTGAGCTGCGAACGGGCAGAAAGGTGAGAAAATGTCGTATTTCGACAATTTGTGCTGACCTTTCAATTTCAACGTACCTCTCTATAACATGAACCAGCTGTAATGTCTGTGGTCGCATTGATTTGATTTTTGGTTTGCTTTTAGGGCGCTGGCACCCGCATTCAGTGACCCAAAAAATGTGGCACTGCTGTGAATAGTTTAGTCGCTACGTGAAGATTCACATGTAAAAAGCCCCAAACTTCTAGATAGGTTCTTTTTGAGCTTTCAGCAGCCCTGGGCGAGTTCTTTAGAGAAATTTGAGTCTTTTTCTTGGTGCTCTTGTCTATATCCAGCTACACAACGAGATGAGGATGGTCATTGTCATTTTCTGAGCTGCGAACGGGCAGAAAGGTGAGAAAATGTCGTATTTCGACCATTTGTGCTGACCTTTCAATTTCAACGTACCTCTCTATAACATGAACCAGCTGTAATGTCTGTGGTCGCATTGATTTGATTTTTGGTTTGCTTTTAGGGCGCTGGCACCCGCATTCATTGACCCAGAAAATGTGGCACTGTTGTGAATAGTTTAGTCGCAACGTGAAGATTCACGGGTAAAAAGCCCCAAACTTCTAGATAGGTTCTTTTTGAGTTTTCAGCAGCCCTGGGCGAGTTCTTTAGAGAAATGTGAGTCTTTTTCTTGGTGCTCTTGTCTATATCCAGCTACACAACGAGATGAGGATGGTTATTGTCATTTTCTGAGCTGCGAACGGGCAGAAAGGTGAGAAAATGTCGGATTTTGACCCTTTGTGCTGACCTTTCACTTTCAACGTACCTCTCTATAACATGACCCAGCTGTATTTTCAGTGGTCGCATTGGTTTCATTTTTGGTTTGCTTGTAGGGCGCTGCCACCCGCATTAAGTGACCCAGAAAATTTGGCACTGCTGTGAATAGTTTAGTCGCAAAGTGAAGATTCACGGGTAAAAAGCCCCAAACTTCCAGATAGGTTCTTTTTCAGCTTTCAGCAGCCCTGGGTGAGTTCTTTAGAGAAATGCGGGTCTTTTTCTTGGTGCTCTTGTCTATGTCCAGCAACACAACGAGATGAGGATGGTCATTGTCATTTTCTGAGCTGCGAACGGGCAGAAAGGGGAGAAAATGTCGTATTTCGGCAATTTGTGCTGACCTTTCAATTTCAACGTACCTCTCTATAACATGAACCAGCTGTAATGTCTGTGGTCGCATTGATTTGGTTTTTGGTTTGCTTTTAGGGCGCTGGCACCCGCATTCAGTGACCCAGAAATTTTGGCACTGCTGTGAATAGTTTAGTCGCAAAGTGAAGATTCACGGGTAAAAAGCCCCAAACTTCTAGATAGGTTCTTTTTCAGCTTTCAGCAGCCCTGGGTGAGTTCTTTAGAGAAATGCGGGTCTTTTTCTTGGTGCTCTTGTCTATGTCCAGCAACACAACGAGATGAGGATGGTCATTGTCATTTTCTGAGCTGCGAACGGGCAGAAAGGTGAGAAAATGTCGTATTTCGACCATTTGTGCTGACCTTTCAATTTCAACGTACCTCTCTATAACATGAACCAGCTGTAATGTCTGTGGTCGCATTGATTTGATTTTTGGTTTGCTTTTAGGGCGCTGGCACCCGCATGCATTGACCCAGAAAATTTGGCCCTGTTGTGAATAGTTTAGTCGCAAAGTGAAGATTCACGGGTAAAAAGCCCCAAACTTCTAGATAGGTTCTTTTTGAGCTTTCAGCAGCCCTGGGCGAGTTCTTTAGAGAAATGTGGGTCTTTTTCTTGGTGCTCTTCTCTATGTCCAGCTACACAACGAAATGAGGATGGTCATTGTCATTTTCTGAGCTGCGAACGGGCAGAAAGGTGAGAAAATGTCGGATTTTGACCATTTGTGCTGACCTTTCAATTTCAATGTACCTCTCTATAACATGACCCAGCTGTAATTTCAGTGGTCGCATTGGTTTGATTTTTGGTTTGCTTGTAGGGCCCTGGCACCCGAATTCAGTGACCCAGAAAATTTGGCACTGCTGTGAATAGTTTAGTCGCAAAGTGAAGATTCACGGGTAAAAAGCCCCAAACTTCTAGATAGGTTCTTTTTCAGCTTTCAGCAGCCCTGGGTGAGTTCTTTAGAGAAATGCGGGTCTTTTTCTTGGTGCTCTTGTCTATGTCCAGCAAAAAAACGAGATGAGGATGGTCATTGTCATTTTCTGAGCTGCGAACGGGCAGAAAGGTGAGAAAATGTCGTATTTCGACAATTTGTGCTGACCTTTCAATTTCAACGTACCTCTCTATAACATGAACCAGCTGTAATGTCAGTGGTCGCATTGATTTGATTTTTGGTTTGCTTTTAGGGCGCTGGCACCCGCATTCATTGACCCAGAAAATTTGGCACTGTTGTGAATAGTTTAGTCGCAAAGTGAAGATTCACGGGTAAAAAGCCCCAAACTTCTAGATAGGTTCTTTTTGAGCTTTCAGCAGCCCTGGGCGAGTTCTTTAGAGAAATGTGGGTCTTTTTCTTGGTGCTCTTGTCTATGTCCAGCTACACAACGAGATGAGGATGGTCATTGTCATGTTCTGAGCTGCGAACGGGCAGAAAGGTGAGAAAATGTCGGATTTTGACCATTTGTGCTGACCTTTCAATTTCAATGTACCTCTCTATAACATGACCCAGCTGTATTTTCAGTGGTCGCATTGGTTTCATTTTTGGTTTGCTTGTAGGGCGCTGGCATCCGCATTCAGTGACCCAGAAAATTTGGCACTGCTGTGAATAGTTCAGTCGCAAAGTGAAGATTCACGGGTAAAAAGCCCCAAACTTCTAGATAGGTTCTTTTTCAGCTTTCAGCAGCCCTGGGTGAGTTCTTTAGAGAAATGCGGGTCTTTTTCTTGGTGCTCTTGTCTATGTCCAGCAACAAAACGAGATGAGGATGGTCATTGTCATTTTCTGAGCTGCGAACGGGCAGAAAGGTGAGAAAATGTCGTATTTCGACAATTTGTGCTGACCTTTCAATTTCAACGTACCTCTCTATAACATGAACCAGCTGTAATGTCTGTGGTCGCATTGATTTGATTTTTGGTTTGCTTTTAGGGCGCTGGCACCCGCATTCAGTGACCCAAAAAATGTGGCACTGCTGTGAATAGTTTAGTCGCTACGTGAAGATTCACATGTAAAAAGCCCCAAACTTCTAGATAGGTTCTTTTTGAGCTTTCAGCAGCCCTGGGCGAGTTCTTTAGAGAAATTTGAGTCTTTTTCTTGGTGCTCTTGTCTATATCCAGCTACACAACGAGATGAGGATGGTCATTGTCATTTTCTGAGCTGCGAACGGGCAGAAAGGTGAGAAAATGTCGTATTTCGACCATTTGTGCTGACCTTTCAATTTCAACGTACCTCTCTATAACATGAACCAGCTGTAATGTCTGTGGTCGCATTGATTTGATTTTTGGTTTGCTTTTAGGGCGCTGGCACCCGCATTCATTGACCCAGAAAATGTGGCACTGTTGTGAATAGTTTAGTCGCAACGTGAAGATTCACGGGTAAAAAGCCCCAAACTTCTAGATAGGTTCTTTTTGAGTTTTCAGCAGCCCTGGGCGAGTTCTTTAGAGAAATGTGAGTCTTTTTCTTGGTGCTCTTGTCTATATCCAGCTACACAACGAGATGAGGATGGTTATTGTCATTTTCTGAGCTGCGAACGGGCAGAAAGGTGAGAAAATGTCGGATTTTGACCCTTTGTGCTGACCTTTCACTTTCAACGTACCTCTCTATAACATGACCCAGCTGTATTTTCAGTGGTCGCATTGGTTTCATTTTTGGTTTGCTTGTAGGGCGCTGCCACCCGCATTAAGTGACCCAGAAAATTTGGCACTGCTGTGAATAGTTTAGTCGCAAAGTGAAGATTCACGGGTAAAAAGCCCCAAACTTCCAGATAGGTTCTTTTTCAGCTTTCAGCAGCCCTGGGTGAGTTCTTTAGAGAAATGCGGGTCTTTTTCTTGGTGCTCTTGTCTATGTCCAGCAACACAACGAGATGAGGATGGTCATTGTCATTTTCTGAGCTGCGAACGGGCAGAAAGGGGAGAAAATGTCGTATTTCGGCAATTTGTGCTGACCTTTCAATTTCAACGTACCTCTCTATAACATGAACCAGCTGTAATGTCTGTGGTCGCATTGATTTGGTTTTTGGTTTGCTTTTAGGGCGCTGGCACCCGCATTCAGTGACCCAGAAAATGTGGCACTGCTGTGAATAGTTTAGTCGCAACGTGAAGATTCACGGGTAAAAAGCCCCAAACTTCTAGATAGGTTCTTTTTGAGCTTTCAGCAGCCCTGGGCGAGTTCTTTAGAGAAATGTGAGTCTTTTTCTTGGTGCTCTTGTCTATGTCCAGCTACACAACGAGATGAGGATGGTCATTGTCATTTTCTGAGCTGCGAACGGGCAGAAAGGTGAGAAAATGTCGGATTTTGACCCTTTGTGCTGACCTTTCAATTTCAATGTACCTCTCTATAACATGACCCAGCTGTATTTTCAGTGGTCGCATTGGTTTCATTTTTGGTTTGTTTGTAGGGCGCTGGTACCCGCATTCAGTGACCCAGAAAATTCGGCACTGCTGTGAATAGTTTAGTCGCAAAGTGAAGATTCACGGGTAAAAAGCCCCAAACTTCTAGATAGGTTCTTTTTCAGCTTTCAGCAGCCCTGGGTGAGCTCTTTAGAGAAATGTGAGTCTTTTTCTTGGTGCTCTTGTCTATGTCCAGCAACACAACGAGATGAGGATGGTCATTGTCATTTTCTGAGCTGCGAACGGGCAGAAAGGTGAGAACATGTCGTATTTCGACAATTTGTGCTGACCTTTCAATTTCAACGTACCTCTCTATAACATGAACCAGCTGTAATGTCTGTGGTCGCATTGATTTGATTTTTGGTTTGCTTTTAGGGCGCTGGCACCCGCATTCATTGACCCAGAAAATGTGGCACTGTTGTGAATAGTTTAGTCGCAACGTGAAGATTCACGGGTAAAAAGCCCCAAACTTCTAGATAGGATCTTTTTGAGTTTTCAGCAGCCCTGGGCGAGTTCTTTAGAGAAATGGGAGTCTTTTTCTTGGTGCTCTTGTCTATATCCAGCTACACAACGAGATGAGGATGGTTATTGTCATTTTCTGAGCTGCGAACGGGCAGAAAGGTGAGAAAATGTCGGATTTTGACCCTTTGTGCTGACCTTTCAATTTCAACGTACCTCTCTATAACATGACCCAGCTGTATTTTCAGTGGTCGCATTGGTTTCATTTTTGGTTTGCTTGTAGAGCGCTGGCACCCGCATTAAGTGACCCAGAAAATTTGGCACTGCTGTGAATAGTTTAGTCGCAAAGAGAAGATTCACGGGTAAAAAGCCCCAAACTTCTAGATAGGTTCTTTTTCAGCTTTCAGCAGCCCTGGGTGAGTTTTTTAGAGAAATGTGTGTCTTTTTCTTGGTGCTCTTGTCTATGTCCAGCAACACAACGAGATGAGGATGGTCATTGTCATTTTCTGAGCTGCGAACGGGCAGAAAGGTGAGAAAATGTCGTATTTCGACAATTTGTGCTGACCTTTCAATTTCAACGTACCTCTCTATAACATGAACCAGCTGTAATGTCTGTGGTCGCATCGATTTGATTTTTGGTTTGTTTTTAGGGCGCTGGCACCCGCATTCAGTGACCCAGAAAATGTGGCACTGCTGTAAATAGTTTAGTCGCAACGTGAAGATTCACGGGTAAAAAGCCCCAAACTTCTAGATAGGTTCTTTTTGAGCTTTCAGCAGCCCTGGGCGAGTTCTTTAGAGAAATGTGAGTCTTTTTCTTGGTGCTCTTGTCTATGTCCAGCTACACAACGAGATGAGGATGGTCATTGTCATTTTCTGAGCTGTGAACGGGCAGAAAGCTGAGAAAATGTCGGGTTTTGACCCTTTGTGCTGACCTTTCAATTTCAACGTACCTCTCTATAACATGACCCAGCTGTAATTTTAGTGGTCGCATTGGTTTCATTTTTGGTTTGCTTGTAGGGCGCTGGCACCCGCATTCAGTGACCCAGAAAATTTGGCACTGCTGTGAATAGTTTAGTCGCAAAGTGAAGATTCACGGGTAAAAAGCCCTAACTTCTAGATAGGTTCTTTTTCAGCTTTCAGCAGCCCTGGGTGAGTTCTTTAGAGAAATGTGGCTCTTTTTCATGGTGCTATTTTCTATGTCCAGCTACACAACGAGATGAGGATGGTCATTGTCATTTTCTGAGCTGCGAACGGGCAGAAAGGTGAGAAAATGTCGGATTTTGACCATTTGTGCTGACCTTTCAATTTCAACGTACCTCTCTATAACATGACCCAGCTGTAATTTCAGTGGTCGCATTAGTTTGATTTTTGGTTTGCTTGTAGGGCGCTGGCACACGCATTCAATGACCCAGAAATGTTGGCACTGCTGTGAATAGTTTAGTCGCAAAGTGAAGATTCACGGGTAAAAATGCCCAAAATTCTAGATAGGTTCTTTTTCAGCTTTCAGCAGCCCTGGGTGAGTTCTTTAGAGAAATGTGACTCTTTTTCATGGTGCTCTTGTCTATGTCCAGCTAACCAACGAGATGAGGATGGTCATTGTGATTTTCTAAGCTGCGAACGGGCAGAAAGGTGAGAAAATGTCGGATTTTGACCATTTGTGCTAACCTTCCAATTTCAACGTACCTCTCTATAACATGACCCAGCTGTAATGTCAGCGGTCGCATTGGTTTCATATTAATTTTGGTTTGCTTGTAGGGCGCTGGCACCCAAAATCAGTGACCCAGAAAATTGGGCACTGCTGTGAATAGTTTAGTCGCAAAGTGAAGATTCACGGGTAAAAAACCCCAAACTTCTAGATAGGTTCTTTATCAGCTTTCAGCAGCCCTTGGCGAGTTCTTTAGAGAAATGTGGGTCTTTTTCTTGGTGATTTTGTCTATGTCCAGCTACACAACGAGATGAGGATGGTCATTGTCATTTTCTGAGCTGCAAACGGGCAGAAAGGTGAGAAAATGTCGGATTTTGACCATTTGTGCTGACCTTTCAATTTCAACGTACCTCTCTATAACATGACCCAGCTGTAATTTCAGTGGTCGCATTGGTTTGATTTTTGGTTTGCTTGTAGGGCGCTGGCACCCGCATTCAGTGACCCAGAAAATTTGGCACTGCTGTGAATAGTTTAGTCGCAAAGTGAAGATTCACGGGTAAAAAGCCCCAAACTTCTAGATAGGTTCTTTTTCAGCTTTCAGCAGCCCTGGGTGAGCTCTTTAGAGAAATGTGAGTCTTTTTCTTGGTGCTCTTGTCTATGTCCAGCAACACAACGAGATGAGGATGGTCATTGTCATTTTCTGAGCTGCGAACGGGCAGAAAGGTGAGAACATGTCGTATTTCGACAATTTGTGCTGACCTTTCAATTTCAACGTACCTCTCTATAACATGAACCAGCTGTAATGTCTGTGGTCGCATTGATTTGATTTTTGGTTTGCTTTTAGGGCGCTGGCACCCGCATTCATTGACCCAGAAAATGTGGCACTGTTGTGAATAGTTTAGTCGCAACGTGAAGATTCACGGGTAAAAAGCCCCAAACTTCTAGATAGGATCTTTTTGAGTTTTCAGCAGCCCTGGGCGAGTTCTTTAGAGAAATGGGAGTCTTTTTCTTGGTGCTCTTGTCTATATCCAGCTACACAACGAGATGAGGATGGTTATTGTCATTTTCTGAGCTGCGAACGGGCAGAAAGGTGAGAAAATGTCGGATTTTGACCCTTTGTGCTGACCTTTCAATTTCAACGTACCTCTCTATAACATGACCCAGCTGTATTTTCAGTGGTCGCATTGGTTTCATTTTTGATTTGCTTGTAGGGCGCTGGCACCCGCATTAAGTGACCCAGAAAATTTGGCACTGCTGTGAATAGTTTAGTCGCAAAGTGAAGATTCACGGGTAAAAAGCCCCAAACTTCTAGATAGGTTCTTTTTCAGCTTTCAGCAGCCCTGGGTGAGTTTTTTAGAGAAATGTGTGTCTTTTTCTTGGTGCTCTTGTCTATGTCCAGCAACACAACGAGATGAGGATGGTCATTGTCATTTTCTGAGCTGCGAACGGGCAGAAAGGTGAGAAAATGTCGTATTTCGACAATTTGTGCTGACCTTTCAATTTCAACGTACCTCTCTATAACATGAACCAGCTGTAATGTCTGTGGTCGCATCGATTTGATTTTTGGTTTGTTTTTAGGGCGCTGGCACCCGCATTCAGTGACCCAGAAAATGTGGCACTGCTGTAAATAGTTTAGTCGCAACGTGAAGATTCACGGGTAAAAAGCCCCAAACTTCTAGATAGGTTCTTTTTGAGCTTTCAGCAGCCCTGGGCGAGTTCTTTAGAGAAATGTGAGTCTTTTTCTTGGTGCTCTTGTCTATGTCCAGCTACACAACGAGATGAGGATGGTCATTGTCATTTTCTGAGCTGTGAACGGGCAGAAAGCTGAGAAAATGTCGGGTTTTGACCCTTTGTGCTGACCTTTCAATTTCAACGTACCTCTCTATAACATGACCCAGCTGTAATTTCAGTGGTCGCATTGGTTTCATTTTTGGTTTGCTTTTAGGGCGCTGGCACCCGCATTCAGTGACCCAGAAAATTTGGCACTGCTGTGAATAGTTTAGTCGCAAAGTGAAGATTCACGGGTAAAAAGCCCTAACTTCTAGATAGGTTCTTTTTCAGCTTTCAGCAGCCCTGGGTGAGTTCTTTAGAGAAATGTGGCTCTTTTTCATGGTGCTATTTTCTATGTCCAGCTACACAACGAGATGAGGATGGTCATTGTCATTTTCTGAGCTGCGAACGGGCAGAAAGGTGAGAAAATGTCGGATTTTGACCATTTGTGCTGACCTTTCAATTTCAACGTACCTCTCTATAACATGACCCAGCTGTAATTTCAGTGGTCGCATTAGTTTGATTTTTGGTTTGCTTGTAGGGCGCTGGCACACGCATTCAATGACCCAGAAATGTTGGCACTGCTGTGAATAGTTTAGTCGCAAAGTGAAGATTCACGGGTAAAAATGCCCAAAATTCTAGATAGGTTCTTTTTCAGCTTTCAGCAGCCCTGGGCGAGTTCTTTAGAGAAATGTGACTCTTTTTCATGGTGCTCTTGTCTATGTCCAGCTAACCAACGAGATGAGGATGGTCATTGTCATTTTCTAAGCTGCGAACGGGCAGAAAGGTGAGAAAATGTCGGATTTTGACCATTTGTGCTAACCTTCCAATTTCAACGTACCTCTCTATAACATGACCCAGCTGTAATGTCAGCGGTCGCATTGGTTTCATATTAATTTTGGTTTGCTTGTAGGGCGCTGGCACCCAAAATCAGTGACCCAGAAAATTGGGCACTGCTGTGAATAGTTTAGTCGCAAAGTGAAGATTCACGGGTAAGAAACCCCAAACTTCTAGATAGGTTCTTTATCAGCTTTCAGCAGCCCTTGGCGAGTTCTTTAGAGAAATGTGGGTCTTTTTCTTGGTGATTTTGTCTATGTCCAGCTACACAACGAGATGAGGATGGTCATTGTCATTTTCTGAGCTGCAAACGGGCAGAAAGGTGAGAAAATGTCGGATTTTGACCATTTGTGCTGACCTTTTAATTTCAACGTACCTCTCTATAACATGACCCAGCTGTAATTTCAGTGGTCGCATTGGTTTGATTTTTGGTTTGCTTGTAGGGCGCTGGCACCCGCATTCAGTGACCCAGAAAATTTGGCACTGCTGTGAATAGTTTAGTCGCAAAGTGAAGATTCACGGGTAAAAAGCCCCTAACTTCTAGATAGGTTTTTTTTCAGCTTTCAGCAGCCCTGGGTGAGTTCTTTAGAGAAATGTGGCTCTTTTTCATGGTGCTATTTTCTATGTCCAGCTACACAACGAGATGAGGATGGTCATTGTCATTTTCTGAGCTGCGAACGGGCAGAAAGGTGAGAAAATGTCGGATTTTGACCATTTGTGCTGACCTTTCAATTTCAACGCACCTCTCTATAACATGACCCAGCTGTAATTTCAGTATTCGCATTGGTTTGATTTTTGGTTTGCTTGTAGGGCGCTAGCACCCGCATTCAGTGACCCAGAAAATTTGGCACTGCTGTGAATAGTTTGTTCGAAAAGTGAAGATTCACGGGTAAAAAGCCCCAAACTTCTAGATAGGTTCTTTTTCAGCTTTCAGCAGCCCTGGGTGAGTTCTTTAGAGAAATGTGGCTCTTTTTCATGGTGCTATTTTCTATGTCCAGCTACACAACGAGATGAGGATGGTCATTGTCATTTTCTGAGCTGCGAACGGGCAGAAAGGTGAGAAAATGTCGGATTTTGACCATTTGTGCTGACCTTCCAATTTCAACGTACCTCTCTATAACATGACCCAGCTGTAATTTCAGTGGTCGCATTGGTTTGATTTTTGGTTTGCTCGTAGATCGCTGGCACCCGCATTCAGTGACCCAGAAAATGTGGCACTGCTGTGAATAGTTTAGTCGCAAAGTGAAGATTCACGGGTAAAAAGCCCCAAACTTCTAGATAGGTTCTTTTTCAGCTTTCAGCAGCCCGGGGTGAGTTCTTTAGAGAAATGTGGCTCTTTTTCATGGTGCTATTTTCTATGTCCAGGTACACAACGAGATGAGGATGGTCATTGTAATTTTTTGAGCTGCGAACGGGCAGAAAGGTGAGAAAATGTCGGATTTTGACCATTTGTGCTGACCTTTCAATTTCAACGTACCTCTCTATAACATGACCCAGCTGTAATGTCAGCGGTCGCATTGGTTTCATAATTGGTTTGCTTGTAGGGCGCTGGCACCCACAATCAGTGACCCTAAAAATTTGGCACTGCTGTGAATAGTTTAGTCGCAAAGTGAAAATTCACGGGTAAAAAGCCCAAAACTTCTAGATAGGTTCTTTTTCAGCTTTCAGCAGCCCTGGGCGAGTTCTTTAGAGAAAAGTGCGTCTTTTTCTTGGTGCTCTTGTCTATGTCCAGCTATACAACGAGATGAGGATGGTCATTGTCATTTTCTGAGCTGCGAACGGGCAGAAAGGTGAGAAAATGTCGGATTTTGACCATTTGTGCTAACCTTTCAATTTCAACGTACCTCTCTATAACATGAACCAGCTGTAATGTCTGTGGTCGCATCGATTTGATTTTTGGTTTGTTTTTAGGGCGCTGGCACCCGCATTCAGTGACCCAGAAAATGTGGCACTGCTGTAAATAGTTTAGTCGCAACGTGAAGATTCACGGGTAAAAAGCCCCAAACTTCTAGATAGGTTCTTTTTGAGCTTTCAGCAGCCCTGGGCGAGTTCTTTAGAGAAATGTGAGTCTTTTTCTTGGTGCTCTTGTCTATGTCCAGCTACACAACGAGATGAGGATGGTCATTGTCATTTTCTGAGCTGTGAACGGGCAGAAAGCTGAGAAAATGTCGGGTTTTGACCCTTTGTGCTGACCTTTCAATTTCAACGTACCTCTCTATAACATGACCCAGCTGTAATTTCAGTGTTCGCATTGGTTTCATTTTTGGTTTGCTTTTAGGGCGCTGGCACCCGCATTCAGTGACCCAGAAAATTTGGCACTGCTGTGAATAGTTTAGTCGCAAAGTGAAGATTCACGGGTAAAAAGCCCTAACTTCTAGATAGGTTCTTTTTCAGCTTTCAGCAGCCCTGGGTGAGTTCTTTAGAGAAATGTGGCTCTTTTTCATGGTGCTATTTTCTATGTCCAGCTACACAACGAGATGAGGATGGTCATTGTCATTTTCTGAGCTGCGAACGGGCAGAAAGGTGAGAAAATGTCGGATTTTGACCATTTGTGCTGACCTTTCAATTTCAACGTACCTCTCTATAACATGACCCAGCTGTAATTTCAGTGGTCACATTAGTTTGATTTTTGGTTTGCTTGTAGGGCGCTGGCACACGCATTCAATGACCCAGAAATGTTGGCACTGCTGTGAATAGTTTAGTCGCAAAGTGAAGATTCACGGGTAAAAATGCCCAAAATTCTAGATAGGTTCTTTTTCAGCTTTCAGCAGCCCTGGGCGAGTTCTTTAGAGAAATGTGACTCTTTTTCATGGTGCTCTTGTCTATGTCCAGCTAACCAACGAGATGAGGATGGTCATTGTCATTTTCTAAGCTGCGAACGGGCAGAAAGGTGAGAAAATGTCGGATTTTGACCATTTGTGCTAACCTTCCAATTTCAACGTACCTCTCTATAACATGACCCAGCTGTAATGTCAGCGGTCGCATTGGTTTCATATTAATTTTGGTTTGCTTGTAGGGCGCTGGCACCCAAAATCAGTGACCCAGAAAATTGGGCACTGCTGTGAATAGTTTAGTCGCAAAGTGAAGATTCACGGGTAAGAAACCCCAAACTTCTAGATAGGTTCTTTATCAGCTTTCAGCAGCCCTTGGCGAGTTCTTTAGAGAAATGTGGGTCTTTTTCTTGGTGATTTTGTCTATGTCCAGCTACACAACGAGATGAGGATGGTCATTGTCATTTTCTGAGCTGCAAACGGGCAGAAAGGTGAGAAAATGTCGGATTTTGACCATTTGTGCTGACCTTTTAATTTCAACGTACCTCTCTATAACATGACCCAGCTGTAATTTCAGTGGTCGCATTGGTTTGATTTTTGGTTTGCTTGTAGGGCGCTGGCACCCGCATTCAGTGACCCAGAAAATTTGGCACTGCTGTGAATAGTTTAGTCGCAAAGTGAAGATTCACGGGTAAAAAGCCCCTAACTTCTAGATAGGTTTTTTTTCAGCTTTCAGCAGCCCTGGGTGAGTTCTTTAGAGAAATGTGGCTCTTTTTCATGGTGCTATTTTCTATGTCCAGCTACACAACGAGATGAGGATGGTCATTGTCATTTTCTGAGCTGCGAACGGGCAGAAAGGTGAGAAAATGTCGGATTTTGACCATTTGTGCTGACCTTTCAATTTCAACGCACCTCTCTATAACATGACCCAGCTGTAATTTCAGTATTCGCATTGGTTTGATTTTTGGTTTGCTTGTAGGGCGCTAGCACCCGCATTCAGTGACCCAGAAAATTTGGCACTGCTGTGAATAGTTTGTTCGAAAAGTGAAGATTCACGGGTAAAAAGCCCCAAACTTCTAGATAGGTTCTTTTTCAGCTTTCAGCAGCCCTGGGTGAGTTCTTTAGAGAAATGTGGCTCTTTTTCATGGTGCTATTTTCTATGTCCAGCTACACAACGAGATGAGGATGGTCATTGTCATTTTCTGAGCTGCGAACGGGCAGAAAGGTGAGAAAATGTCGGATTTTGACCATTTGTGCTGACCTTCCAATTTCAACGTACCTCTCTATAACATGACCCAGCTGTAATTTCAGTGGTCGCATTGGTTTGATTTTTGGTTTGCTCGTAGATCGCTGGCACCCGCATTCAGTGACCCAGAAAATGTGGCACTGCTGTGAATAGTTTAGTCGCAAAGTGAAGATTCACGGGTAAAAAGCCCCAAACTTCTAGATAGGTTCTTTTTCAGCTTTCAGCAGCCCGGGGTGAGTTCTTTAGAGAAATGTGGCTCTTTTTCATGGTGCTATTTTCTATGTCCAGGTACACAACGAGATGAGGATGGTCATTGTAATTTTTTGAGCTGCGAACGGGCAGAAAGGTGAGAAAATGTCGGATTTTGACCATTTGTGCTGACCTTTCAATTTCAACGTACCTCTCTATAACATGACCCAGCTGTAATGTCAGCGGTCGCATTGGTTTCATAATTGGTTTGCTTGTAGGGCGCTGGCACCCACAATCAGTGACCCTAAAAATTTGGCACTGCTGTGAATAGTTTAGTCGCAAAGTGAAAATTCACGGGTAAAAAGCCCAACACTTCTAGATAGGTTCTTTTTCAGCTTTCAGCAGCCCTGGGCGAGTTCTTTAGAGAAAAGTGCGTCTTTTTCTTGGTGCTCTTGTCTATGTCCAGCTATACAACGAGATGAGGATGGTCATTGTCATTTTCTGAGCTGCGAACGGGCAGAAAGGTGAGAAAATGTCGGATTTTGACCATTTGTGCTAACCTTTCAATTTCAACGTACCTCTCTATAACATGACCCAGCTGTAATTTCAGTGGTCGCATTGGTTTCATTTTTGGTTTGCTTGTAGGGCGCTGCCACCCACAATCAGTGACCCTAATAATTTGGCACTGCTGTGAATAGTTTAGTCGCAAAGTGAAGATTCACGGGTTAAAAGCCCCAAACTTCTAGATAGGTTCTTTTCAGCTTTCAGCAGCCCTGGGCGAGTTCTTTAGAGAAATGTGAGTCTTTTTCTTGGTGCTCTTGTCTATGGCCAGCAACACAACGAGATGAGGATGGTCATTGTCATTTTTTGAGCTGCGAACGGGCAGAAAGGTGAGAAAATGTCGGATTTTGACCATTTGTGCTGACCTTTCAATTTCAACGTACCTCTCTATAACATGACCCAGCTGTAATGTCAGCGGTCGCATTGGTTTCATAATTGGTTTGCTTGTAGGGCGCTGGCAACCGCATTCAGTGACCCAGAAAATTTGGCACCGCTGTGAATAGTTTAGTCGAAAAGTGAAGATTCACGGGTTAAAAGCCCCAAACTTCTAGATAGGTTCTTTTCAGCTTTCAGCAGCCCTGGGCGAGTTCTTTAGAGAAATGCGAGTCTTTTTCTTGGTGCTCTTGTCTATGTCCAGCTAACGAACGAGATAAGGATGGTCATTGTCATTTTCTGAGCTGCGAACGGGCAGAAAGGTGAGAAAATGTCGGATTTTGACCCTTTGTGCTGCCCTTTCAATTTCAACGTACCTCTCTATAACATGACCCAGCTGTAATTTCAGTGGTCGCATTGGTTTCATTTTTGGTTTGCTTGTAGGGTGCTGGCAACCGCATTCAGTGACCCAGAAAATTTGGCACTGCTGTGAATAGTTTAGTCGCAAAGTGAAGATTCAAGGGTAAAAAGGCCCAAAAATCTAGATAGGTTCTTTTTCAGCTTTCAGCAGCCCTGGGCGAGTTCTTTAGAGAAATGTGACTCTTTTTCATGGTGCTCTTGTCTATGTCCAGCTAACCAACGAGATGAGGATGGTCATTGTCATTTTCTAAGCTGCGAACGGGCAGAAAGGTGAGAAAATGTCGGATTTTGACCATTTACGCTGACCTTCCAATTTCAACGTACCTCTCTATAACATGACCCAGCTGTAATGTCAGCGGTCGCATTGGTTTCATATTTGGTTTGCTTGTAGGGCGCTGGCACCCACAATCAGTGACCCTAAAAAATGGGCACTGCTGTGAATAGTTTAGTCGCAAAGTGAAGATTCACGGGTAAAAACCCCAAACTTCTAGATAGGTTCTTTTTCAGCTTTCAGCAGCCCTGGGCGAGTTCTTTAGAGAAATGTGAGTCTTTTTCTTGGTGCTCTTGTCTATGGCCAGCAACACAACGAGACGAGGATGGTCATTGTCATTTTTCTGAGCTGCGAACGGGCAGAAAGGTGAGAAAATGTCGGATTTTTTTCATTTGTGCTGACCTTTCAATTTCAACGTACCTCTCTATAACATGACCCAGCTGTAATTTCAGTGGTCGCATTGGTTTGATTTTTGGTTTGCTTGTAGGGCGCTGGCACCCGCATTCAGTGACCCAGAAAATTTGGCACTGCTGTGAATAGTTTAGTCGCAAAGTGAAGATTCACGAGTAAAAAGCCTCAAACTTCTAGATAGGTTCTTTTTCAGGTTTCAGCAGCCCTGGGTGAGTTCTTTAGAGAAATGTGGCTCTTTTTCATGGTGCTATTTTCTATGTTCAGCTACACAACGAGATGAGGATGGTCATTGTCATTTTCTGAGCTGCGAACGGGCAGAAAGGTGAGAAAATGTCGGATTTTGACCATTTGTGCTGACCTTTCAATTTCAACTTACCTCTCTATAACATGACCCAGCTGTAATTTCAGTGGTCGCATTGGTTTCATTTTTGGTTTGCTTGTAGGGCGCTGGCACCCGCATTCAGTGACCCAGAAAATTTGGCACCGCTGTGAATAGTTTAGTCGCAAAGTGAAGATTCACGGGTAAAAAGCCCCAAACTTCTAGATAGGTTCTTTTTCAGCTTTCAGCAGCCCTGGGTGAGTTCTTTAGAGAAATGTGACTCTTTTTCATGGTGCTCTTGTCTATGTCCAGCTAACCAACGAGATGAGGATGGTCATTGTCATTTTCTAAGCTGCGAACGGGCAGAAAGGTGAGAAAATGTCGGATTTTGACCATTTACGCTGACCTTCCAATTTCAACGTACCTCTCTATACCATGACCCAGCTGTTATGTCAGCGGTCGCATTGGTTTCATATTTGGTTTGCTTGTAGGGCGCTGGCACCCACAATCAGTGACCCTAAAAAATGGGCACTGCTGTGAATAGTTTAGTCGCAAAGTGAAGATTCACGGGTAAAAACCCCAAACTTCTAGATAGGTTCTTTTTCAGCTTTCAGCAGCCCTGGGCGAGTTCTTTAGAGAAATGTGGGTCTTTTTCTTGGTGCTCTTGTCTATGTCCAGCTACACAACGAGATGAGGATGGTCATTGTCATTTTCTGAGCTGCGAACGGGCAGAAAGGTGAGAAAATGTCGGATTCTGACCATTTGAGCTGACCTTTCAATTTCAACGTACCTCTCTATAACATGACCCAGCTGTAATTTCAGTGGTCGCATTGGTTTGATTTTTGGTTTGCTTGTAGGGCGCTGGCACCCGCATTCAGTGACCCAGAAAATTTGGCACTGCTGTGAATAGTTTAGTCGCAAAGTGAAGATTCACGAGTAAAAAGTCCCAAACTTCTAGATAGGTTCTTTTTCAGCTTTCAGCAGCCCTGGGTGAGTTCTTTAGAGAAATGTGGGTCTTTTTCATGGTGCTATTTTCTATGTCAGGCTACATAACGAGATGAGGATGGTCATTGTCATTTTCTGAGCTGCGAACGGGCAGAAAGGTGAGAAAATGTCGGATTTTGACCATTTGTGCTGACCTTTCAATTTCAACGTACCTCTCTATAACATGACCCAGCTGTAATTTCAGTGGTCGCATTGGTTTCATTTTTGGTTTGCTTGTAGGGTGCTGGCAACCGCATTCAGTGACCCAGAAAATTTGGCACTGCTGTGAATAGTTTAGTCGCAAAGTGAAGATTCAAGGGTAAAAAGGCCCAAAAATCTAGATAGGTTCTTTTTCAGCTTTCAGCAGCCCTGGGCGAGTTCTTTAGAGAAATGTGACTCTTTTTCATGGTGCTCTTGTCTATGTCCAGCTAACCAACGAGATGAGGATGGTCATTGTCATTTTCTAAGCTGCGAACGGGCAGAAAGGTGAGAAAATGTCGGATTTTGACCATTTACGCTGACCTTCCAATTTCAACGTACCTCTCTATACCATGACCCAGCTGTTATGTCAGCGGTCGCATTGGTTTCATATTTGGTTTGCTTGTAGGGCGCTGGCACCCACAATCAGTGACCCTAAAAAATGGGCACTGCTGTGAATAGTTTAGTCGCAAAGTGAAGATTCACGGGTAAAAACCCCAAACTTCTAGATAGGTTCTTTTTCAGCTTTCAGCAGCCCTGGGCGAGTTCTTTAGAGAAATGTGGGTCTTTTTCTTGGTGCTCTTGTCTATGTCCAGCTACACAACGAGATGAGGATGGTCATTGTCATTTTCTGAGCTGCGAACGGGCAGAAAGGTGAGAAAATGTCGGATTCTGACCATTTGAGCTGACCTTTCAATTTCAACGTACCTCTCTATAACATGACCCAGCTGTAATTTCAGTGGTCGCATTGGTTTGATTTTTGGTTTGCTTGTAGGGCGCTGGCACCCGCATTCAGTGACCCAGAAAATTTGGCACTGCTGTGAATAGTTTAGTCGCAAAGTGAAGATTCACGAGTAAAAAGTCCCAAACTTCTAGATAGGTTCTTTTTCAGCTTTCAGCAGCCCTGGGTGAGTTCTTTAGAGAAATGTGGCTCTTTTTCATGGTGCTATTTTCTATGTCAGGCTACATAACGAGATGAGGATGGTCATTGTCATTTTCTGAGCTGCGAACGGGCAGAAAGGTGAGAAAATGTCGGATTTTGACCATTTGTGCTGACCTTTCAATTTCAACGTACCTCTCTATAACATGACCCAGCTGTAATTTCAGTGGTCGCATTGGTTTCATTTTTGGTTTGCTTGTAGGGCGCTGGCACCCGCATTCAGTGACCCAGAAAATTTGGCACCGCTGTGAATAGTTTAGTCGCAAAGTGAAGATTCACGGGTAAAAAGCCCCAAACTTCTAGATAGGTTCTTTTTCAGCTTTCAGCAGCCCTGGGTGAGTTCTTTAGAGAAATGTGGCTCTTTTTCATGGTGCTACTTTCTATGTCCAGCTACACAACGAGATGAGGATGGTCATTGTCATTTTCTGAGCTGCGAACGGGCAGAAAGGTGAGAAAATGTCGGATTTTGACCATTTGTGCTGACCTTCCAATTTCAACGTACCTCTCTATAACATGACCCAGTTGTAATTTCAGTGGTCGCATTGGTTTGATTTTTGGTTTGCTTGTAGGGCGCTGGCACCCGCATTCAGTGACCCAGAAAATTTGGCACTGCTGTGAATAGTTTAGTCGCAAAGTGAAGATTCACGGGTAAAAAGCCCCAAACTTCTAGATAGGTTCTTTTTCAGCTTTCAGCAGCCCGGGGTGAGTTCTTTAGAGAAATGTGGCTCTTTTTCATGGTGCTATTTTCTATGTCCAGGTACACAACGAGATGAGGATGGTCATTGTCATTTTCTGAGCTGCGAACGGGCAGAAAGGTGAGAAAATGTCGGATTTTGACCATTTGTGCTGACCTTTCAATTTCAACGTACCTCTCTATAACATGACCCAGCTGTAATTTCAGTGATCGCATTGGTTTCAGTTTTGGGTTGCTTGTAGGGCGCTGGCACCCGCATTCAGTGACCCAGGAAATTTGGCACTGCTGTGAATAGTTTAGTCGCAAAGTGAAGATTCACGGGTAAAAAGCCCCAAACTTCTAGATAGGTTCTTTTTGAGCTTTCAGCAGCCCTGGGCGAGTTCTTTAGAGAAATGTAAGTCTTTTTCTTGGTGCTCTTGTCTATGTCCAGCTACACAACGAGATGAGGATGGTCATTGTCATTTTTTAAGCTGCGAACGGGCAGAAAGGTGAGAAAATGTCGGATTTTGACCATTTGTGCTGACCTTTCAATTTCAACGTACCTCTCTATAACATGACCCAGCTGTAATTTCAGTGGTCGCATTGGTTTCATTTTTGGTTTGCTTGTAGGGCGCTGGCACCCGCATTCAGTGACCCAGAAAATTTGGCACTGCTGTGAATAGTTTAGTCGCAAAGTGAAGATTCACGGGTTAAAAGCCCCAAAATTCTAGATAGGTTCTTTTCAGCTTTCAGCAGCCCTGGGCGAGTTCTTTAGAGAAATGTGAGTCTTTTTCTTGGTGCTCTTGTCTATGTCCAGCTACACAACAAGATGAGGATGGTCATTGTCATTTTCTGAGCTGCGAACGGGCAGAAAGGTGAGAAAATGTCGGATTTTGACCCTTTGTGCTGACCTTTCAATTTCAACGTACCTCTCTATAACATGACCCAGCTGTAATTTCAGTGGTCGCATTGGTTTCATTTTTGGTTTGCTTGTAGGGTGCTGGCAACCGCATTCAGTGACCTAGAAAATTTGGCACTGCTGTGAATAGTTTAGTCGCAAAGTGAAGATTCAAGGGTAAAAAGGCCCAAAAATCTAGATAGGTTCTTTTTCAGCTTTCAGCAGCCCTGGGCGAGTTCTTTAGAGAAATGTGACTCTTTTTCATGGTGCTCTTGTCTATATCCAGCTAACCAACGAGATGAGGATGCTCATTGTCATTTTCTAAGCTGCGAACGGGCAGAAAGGTGAGAAAATGTTGGATTTTGACCATTTACGCTGACCTTCCAATTTCAACGTACCTCTCTATACCATGACCCAGCTGTTATGTCAGCGGTCGCATTGGTTTCATATTTGGTTTGCTTGTAGGGCGCTGGCACCCACAATCAGTGACCCTAAAAAATGGGCACTGCTGTGAATAGTTTAGTCGCAAAGTGAAGATTCACGGGTAAAAACCCCAAACTTCTAGATAGGTTCTTTTTCAGCTTTCAGCAGCCCTGGGCGAGTTCTTTAGAGAAATGTGGGTCTTTTTCTTGGTGCTCTTGTCTATGTCCAGCTACACAACGAGATGAGGATGGTCATTGTCATTTTCTGAGCTGCGAACGGGCAGAAAGGTGAGAAAATGTCGGATTCTGACCATTTGAGCTGACCTTTCAATTTCAACGTACCTCTCTATAACATGACCCAGCTGTAATTTCAGTGGTCGCATTGGTTTGATTTTTGGTTTGCTTGTAGGGCGCTGGCACCCGCATTCAGTGACCCAGAAAATTTGGCACTGCTGTGAATAGTTTAGTCGCAAAGTGAAGATTCACGAGTAAAAAGTCCCAAACTTCTAGATAGGTTCTTTTTCAGCTTTCAGCAGCCCTGGGTGAGTTCTTTAGAGAAATGTGGCTCTTTTTCATGGTGCTATTTTCTATGTCCAGCTACATAACGAGATGAGGATGGTCATTGTCATTTTCTGAGCTGCGAACGGGCAGAAAGGTGAGAAAATGTCGGATTTTGACCATTTGTGCTGACCTTTCAATTTCAACGTACCTCTCTATAACATGACCCAGCTGTAATTTCAGTGGTCGCATTGGTTTCATTTTTGGTTTGCTTGTAGGGCGCTGGCACCCGCATTCAGTGACCCAGAAAATTTGGCACCGCTGTGAATAGTTTAGTCGCAAAGTGAAGATTCACGGGTAAAAAGACCCAAACTTCTAGATAGGTTCTTTTTCAGCTTTCAGCAGCCCTGGGTGAGTTCTTTAGAGAAATGTGGCTCTTTTTCATGGTGCTACTTTCTATGTCCAGCTACACAACGAGATGAGGATGGTCATTGTCATTTTCTGAGCTGCGAACGGGCAGAAAGGTGAGAAAATGTCGGATTTTGACCATTTGTGCTGACCTTCCAATTTCAACGTACCTCTCTATAACATGACCCAGCTGTAATTTCAGTGGTCGCATTGGTTTGATTTTTGGTTTGCTTGTAGGGCGCTGGCACCCACATTCAGTGACCCAGAAAATGTGGCACTGCTGTGAATAGTTTAGTCGCAAAGTGAAGATTCACGGGTAAAAAGCCCCAAACTTCTAGATAGGTTCTTTTTCAGCTTTCAGCAGCCCGGGGTGAGTTCTTTAGAGAAATGTGGCTCTTTTTCATGGTGCTATTTTCTATGTCCAGGTACACAACGAGATGAGGATGGTCATTGTCATTTTCTGAGCTGCGAACGGGCAGAAAGGTGAGAAAATGTCGGATTTTGACCATTTGTGCTGACCTTTCAATTTCAACGTACCTCTCTATAACATGACCCAGCTGTAATTTCAGTGGTCGCATTGGTTTGATTTTTGGTTTGCTTGTAGGGCGCTGGCACCCGCATTCAGTGACCCAGAAAATTTGGCACTGCTGTCAATAGTTTAGTCGCAAAGTGAAGATTCACGGGTAAAAAGCCCCAAACTTCTAGATAGGTTCTTTTTCAGCTTTCAGCAGCCCTGGGCGAGTTCTTTGGAGAAATGTAAGTCTTTTTCTTGGTGCTCTTGTCTATGTCCAGCTACACAACGAGATGAGGATGGTCATTGTCATTTTTTAAGCTGCGAACGGGCAGAAAGGTGAGAAAATGTCGGATTTTGACCATTTGTGCTGACCTGCCAATTTCAACGTACCTCTCTATAACATGACCCAGCTGTAATTTCAGTGGTCGCATTGGTTTCATTTTTGGTTTGCTTGTAGGGCGCTGGCAACCGCATTCAGTGACCCAGAAAATTTGGCACTGCTGTGAATAGTTTAGTCGCAAAGTGAAGATTCACGGGTAAAAAGGCCCAAAATTCTAGATAGGTTCTTTTTCAGCTTTCAGCAGCCCTGGGTGAGTTCTTTAGAGAAATGTGGCCCTTTTTCATGGTGCTATTTTCTATGTCCAGCTACACAACGAGATGAGGATGGTCATTGTCATTTTCTGAGCTGCGAACGGGCAGAAAGGTGAGAAAATGTCGGATTTTGACCATTTGTGCTGACCTTTCAATTTCAACGTACCTCTCTATAACATGACCCAGCTGTAATTTCAGTGGTCGCATTGGCATTAGTTTTGGTTTGCTTGTAGGGCGTTGGCACCAGCATTCAGTGACCCAGAAAATTTGGCACTGCTGTGAATAGTTTAGTCGCAAAGTGAAGATTCACGGGTGAAAAGCCCCAAAATTCTAGATAGGTTCTTTTTCAGCTTACAGAAGCCCTGGGTGAGTTCTTTAGAGAAATGTGACTCTTTTTCTTGGTGCTCTTGTCTATGTCCAGCTAACGAACGAGATGAGGATGGTCATTGTCATTTTCTAAGCTGCGAACGGGCAGAAAGGTGAGAAAATGTCGGATTTTGACCATTTGTGCTGACCTCTCAATTTCAACGTACCTCTCTATAACATGACCCAGCTGTAATATCAGCGGTCGCATTGGTTTCATTTTTGGTTTGCTTGTAGGGCGCTGGCACCCACAATCAGTGACCCTAAAAATTTGGCACTGCTGTGAATAGTTTAGTCGCAAAGTGAAGATTCACGGGTAAAAAGCCCCAAACTTCTAGATAGGTTCTTTTTCAGCTTTCAGCATCCCTGGGCGAGTTCTTTAGAGAAATGTGGGTCTTTTTCTTGGTGCTCTTGTCTATGTCCGGCAACACAACAATATGAGGATGGTCATTGTCATTTTCTGAGTTGCGAACGGGCAGAAAGGTGAGAAAATGTCGGATTTTGACCATTTGTGCTGACCTTTCAATTTCAACGTACCTCTCTATAACATGAACCAGCTGTAATGTCAGTGGTCGGATTGATTTGATTTTTGGTTTGCTTTTAGGGCGCTGGCACCCACATTCATTGACGCAGAAAATGTGGCACTGCTGTGAATAGTTTAGTCGCAAAGTGAAGATTCACGGGTAAAAAGCCCCAAACTTCTAGATAGGTTCTTTTTCAGCTTTCAGCAGCCCTGGGCGAGTTCTTTAGAGAAATGTGACTCTTTTTCATGGTGCTCTTGTCTATTTCCAGCTAACGAACGAGATGAGGATGGTCATTGTCATTTTCTAAGCTGCGAACGGGCAGAAAGGTGAGAAAATGTCGGATTTTGACCATTTGTGCTGACCTTTCAATTTCAACGTACCTCTCTATAACATGACCCAGCTGTAATTTCAGTGGTCGCATTGGTTTCATTTTTGGTTTGCTTGTAGGGCGCTGGCACCCGCATTCAGTGACCCAGAAAATTTGGCACCGCTGTGTATAGTTTAGTCGCAAAGTGAAGATTCACGGGTAAAAAGCCCCAAACTTCTAGATAGGTTCTTTTTCAGCTTTCAGCAGCCCTGGGTGAGTTCTTTAGAGAAATGTGGCTCTTTTTCATGGTGCTACTTTCTATGTCCAGCTACACAACGAGATGAGGATGGTCATTGTCATTTTCTGAGCTGCGAACGGGCAGAAAGGTGAGAAAATGTCGGATTTTGACCATTTGTGCTGACCTTCCAATTTCAACGTACCTCTCTATAACATGACCCAGCTGTAATTTCAGTGGTCGCATTGGTTTGATTTTTGGTTTGCTTGTAGGGCGCTGGCACCCACATTCAGTGACCCAGAAAATGTGGCACTGCTGTGAATAGTTTAGTCGCAAAGTGAAGATTCACGGGTAAAAAGCCCCAAACTTCTAGATAGGTTCTTTTTCAGCTTTCAGCAGCCCGGGGTGAGTTCTTTAGAGAAATGTGGCTCTTTTTCATGGTGCTATTTTCTATGTCCAGGTACACAACGAGATGAGGATGGTCATTGTCATTTTCTGAGCTGCGAACGGGCAGAAAGGTGAGAAAATGTCGGATTTTGACCATTTGTGCTGACCTTTCAATTTCAACGTACCTCTCTATAACATGACCTAGCTGTAATTTGAGTGATCGCATTGGTTTCAGTTTTGGGTTGCTTGTAGGGCGCTGGCACCCGCATTCAGTGACCCAGAAAATTTGGCACTGCTGTGAATAGTTTAGTCGCAAAGTGAAGATTCACGGGTAAAAAGCCCCAAACTTCTAGATAGGTTCTTTTTCAGCTTTCAGCACCCCTGGGCGAGTTCTTTAGAGAAATGTAAGTCTTTTTCTTGGTGCTCTTGTCTATGTCCAGCTACACAACGAGATGAGGATGGTCATTGTCATTTTTTTAGCTGCGAACGGGCAGAAAGGTGAGAAAATGTCGGATTTTGACCATTTGTGCTGACCTTTCAATTTCAACGTACCTCTCTATAACATGACCCAGCTGTAATTTCAGTGGTCGCATTGGTTTCATTTTTGGTTTGCTTGTAGGGCGCTGGCAACCGCATTCAGTGACCCAGAAAATTTGGCACTGCTGTGAATAGTTTAGTCGCAAAGTGAAGATTCACGTGTAAAAAGGCCCAAAATTCTAGATAGGTTCTTTTTCAGCTTTCAGCAGCCCTGGGTGAGTTCTTTAGAGAAATGTGGCCCTTTTTCATGGTGCTATTTTCTATGTCCAGCTACACAACGAGATGAGGATGGTCATTGTCATTTTCTGAGCTGCGAACCGGCAGACAGGTGAGAAAATGTCGGATTTTGACCATTTGTGCTGACCTTTCAATTTCAACGTACCTCTCTATAACATGACCCAGCTGTAATTTCAGTGGTCGCATTGGCATTAGTTTTGGTTTGCTTGTAGGGCGTTGGCACCCGCATTCAGTGACCCAGAAAATTTGGCACTGCTGTGAATAGTTTAGTCGCAAAGTGAAGATTCACGGGTAAAAAGGCCCAAAATTCTAGATAGGTTCTTTTTCAGCTTACAGAAGCCCTGGGTGAGTTCTTTAGAGAAATGTGACTCTTTTCCTTGGTGCTCTTGTCTATGTCCAGCTACACAACGAGATGAGGATGGTCATTGTCATTTTCTGAGCTGCGAACGGGCAGAAAGGTGAGAAAATGTCGGATTTTGACCATTTGTGCTGACCTTTCAATTTCAACGTACCTCTCTATAACATGACCCAGCTGTAATTTCAGTGGTCGCATTGGCATTAGTTTTGGTTTGCTTGTAGGGCGTTGGCACCCGCATTCAGTGACCCAGAAAATTTGGCACTGCTGTGAATAGTTTAGTCGCAAAGTGAAGATTCACGGGTAAAAAGGCCCAAAATTCTAGATAGGTTCTTTTTCAGCTTACAGAAGCCCTGGGTGAGTTCTTTAGAGAAATGTGACTCTTTTTTTTGGTGCTCTTGTCTATGTCCAGCTAACGAACGAGATGAGGATGGTCATTGTCATTTTCTGAGCTGCGAACGGGCAGAAAGGTGAGAAAATGTCGGATTTTGACCATTTGTGCTGACCTCTCAATTTCAACGTACCTCTCTATAACATGACCCAGCTGTAATATCAGCGGTCGCATTGGTTTCATTTTTGGTTTGCTTGTAGGGCGCTGGCACCCACAATCAGTGACCCTAAAAATTTGGCACTGCTGTGAATAGTTTAGTCGCAAAGTGAAGATTCACGGGTAAAAAGCCCCAAACTTCTAGATAGGTTCTTTTTCAGCTTTCAGCATCCCTGGGCGAGTTCTTTAGAGAAATGTGGGTCTTTTTCTTGGTGCTCTTGTCTATGTCCGGCAACACAACAATATGAGGATGGTCATTGTCATTTTCTGAGTTGCGAACGGGCAGAAAGGTGAGAAAATGTCGGATTTTGACCATTTGTGCTGACCTTTCAATTTCAACGTACCTCTCTAGAACATGAACCAGCTGTAATGTCAGTGGTCGGATTGATTTGATTTTTGGTTTGCTTTTAGGGCGCTGGCACCCGCATTCATTGACGCAGAAAATGTGGCTCTGCTGTGAATAGTTTAGTCGCAAAGTGAAGATTCACGGGTTAAAAGCCCCAAACTTCTAGATAGGTTCTTTTTCAGCTTTCAGCAGCCCCGGGCGAGTTCTTTAGAGAAATGTGACTCTTTTTCATGGTGCTCTTGTCTATGTCCAGCTAACGAACGAGATGAGGATGGTCATTGTCATTTTCTAAGCTGCGAACGGGCAGAAAGGTGAGAAAATGTCGGATTTTGACCATTTGTGCTGACCTTTCAATTTCAACGTACCTCTCTATAACATGACCCAGCTGTAATATCAGCGGTCGCATTGGTTTGATTTTTGGTTTGCTTGTAGGGCGCTGGCATCCGCATTCAGTGACCCAGAAAAGTTGGCACTGCTGTGAATAGTTTAGTCGCAAAGTGAAGATTCACGGGTAAAAAGCCCCAAACTTCTAGATAGGTTCTTTTCAGCTTTCAGCAGCCCTGGGCGAGTTCTTTAGAGAAATGTGGCTCTTTTTCATGGTACTATTTTCTATGTCCAGCTACACAACGATATGAGGATGGTCATTGTCATTTTCTGAGCTGCGAACGGGCAGAAAGGTGAGAAAATGTCGGATTTTGACCATTTGTGCTGACCTTTCAATTTCAACGTACCTCTCTATAACATGACCCAGCTGTAATTTCAGTTATCGCATTGGTTTCAGTTTTGGGTTGCTTGTAGGGCGCTGGCACCCGCATTCAGTGACCCAGAAAATGTGGCACTGCTGTGAATAGTTTAGTCGCAAAGTGAAGATTCACGGGTAAAAAGCCCCAAACTTCTAGATAGGTTCTTTTTCAGCTTTCAGCAGCCCTGGGCAAGTTCTTTAGAGAAATGTAAGTCTTTTTCTTGGTGCTCTTGTCTATGTCCAGCTACACAACGAGATGAGGATGGTCATTGTCATTTTTTAAGCTGCGAACGGGCAGAAAGGTGAGAAAATGTCGGATTTTGACCATTTGTGCTGACCTTTCAATTTCAACGTACCTCTCTATAACATGACCCAGCTGTATTTTCAGTGGTCGCATTGGTTTCATTTTTGGTTTGCTTGTAGGGCGCTGGCAACCGCATTCAGTGACCCAGAAAATTTGGCGCTGCTGTGAATAGTTTAGTCGCAAAGTGAAGATTCACGGGTAAAAAGCCCCAAACTTCTAGGTAGGTTCTTTTTCAGCTTTCAGCAGCCCTGGGTGAGTTCTTTAGAGAAATGTGGCTCTTTTTCATGGTGCTATTTTCTATGTCCAGCTACACAACGAGATGAGGATGGTCATTGTCATTTTCTGAGCTGCGAACGGGCAGAAAGGTGAGAAAATGTCGGATTTTGACCATTTGTGCTGACCTTTCAATTTCAACGTACCTCTCTATAACATGACCCAGCTGTAATTTCAGTGGTCGCATTGGTTTCAGTTTTGGTTTGCTTGTAGGGCGTTGGCACCCGCATTCAGTGACCCAGAAAATTTGGCACTGCTGTGAATAGTTTAGTCGCAAAGTGAAGATTCACGGGTAAAAAGGCCCAAAATTCTAGATAGGTTCTTTTTCAGCTTACAGAAGCCCTGGGTGAGTTCTTTAGAGAAATGTGACTCTTTTTCTTGGTGCTTTTGTCTATGTCCAGCTAACGAACGAGATGAGGATGGTCATTGTCATTTTCTAAGCTGCAAACGGGCAGAAAGGTGAGAAAATGTCGGATTTTGACCATTTGTGCTGACCTTTCAATTTCATTGTACCTCTCTATAACATGACCCAGCTGTAATTTCAGTGATCGCATTGGTTTCAGTTTTGGGTTGCTTGTAGGGCGCTGGCACCCGCATTCAGTGACCCAGAAAATTTGGCACTGCTGTGAATAGTTTAGTCGCAAAGTGAAGATTCACGGGTAAAAAGGCCCAAAATTCTAGATAGGTTCTTTTTCAGCTTACAGAAGCCCTGGGTGAGTTCTTTAGAGAAATGTGACTCTTTTTCTTGGTGCTCTTGTCTATGTCCAGCTAACGAACGAGATGAGGATGGACATTGTCATTTTCTAAGCTGCGAACGGGCAGAAAGGTGAGAAAATGTCGGATTTTGACCATTTGTGCTGACCTTTCAATTTCATTGTACCTCTCTATAACATGACCCAGCTGTAATTTCAGTGATCGCATTGGTTTCAGTTTTGGGTTGCTTGTAGGGCGCTGGCACCCGCATTCAGTGACCCAGAAAATTTGGCACCGCTGTGAATAGTTTAGTCGCAAAGTGAAGATTCACGGGTAAAAAGCCCCAAACTTCTAGATAGGTTCTTTTTCAGCTTTCAGCAGCCCTGGGCGAGTTCTTTAGAGAAATGTAAGTCTTTTTCTTGGTGCTCTTGTCTATGTCCAGCTACACAACGAGATGAGGATGGTCATTGTCATTTTTTAAGCTGCGAACGGGCAGAAAGGTGAGAAAATGTCGGATTTTGACCATTTGTGCTGACCTTTCAATTTCAACGTACCTCTCTATAACATGACCCAGCTGTAATTTCAGTGGTCGCATTGGTTTCATTTTTGGTTTGCTTGTAGGGCGCTGGCAACCGCATTCAGTGACCCAGAAAATTTGGCACTGCTGTGAATAGTTTAGTCGCAAAGTGAAGATTCACGGGTAAAAAGGCCCAAAATTCTAGATAGGTTCTTTTTCAGCTTACAGAAGCCCTGGGTGAGTTCTTTAGAGAAATGTGACTCTTTTTCTTGGTGCTCTTGTCTATGTCCAGCTAACGAACGAGATGAGGATGAACATTGTCATTTTCTAAGCTGCGAACGGGCAGAAAGGTGAGAAAATGTCGGATTTTGACCATTTGTGCTGACCTTTCAATTTCATTGTACCTCTCTATAACATGACCCAGCTGTAATTTCAGTGATCGCATTGGTTTCAGTTTTGGGTTGCTTGTAGGGCGCTGGCACCCGCATTCAGTGACCCAGAAAATTTGGCACCGCTGTGAATAGTTTAGTCGCAAAGTGAAGATTCACGGGTAAAAAGCCCCAAACTTCTAGATAGGTTCTTTTTCAGCTTTCAGCAGCCCTGGGCGAGTTCTTTAGAGAAATGTAAGTCTTTTTCTTGGTGCTCTTGTCTATGTCCAGCTACACAACGAGATGAGGATGGTCATTGTCATTTTTTAAGCTGCGAACGGGCAGAAAGGTGAGAAAATGTCGGATTTTGACCATTTGTGCTGACCTTTCAATTTCAACGTACCTCTCTATAACATGACCCAGCTGTAATTTCAGTGGTCGCATTGGTTTCATTTTTGGTTTGCTTGTAGGGCGCTGGCATCCGCATTCAGTGACCCAGAAAATTTGGCACTGCTGTGAATAGTTTAGTCGCAAAGTGAAGATTCACGGGTAAAAAGCCCCAAACTTCTAGGTAGGTTCTTTTTCAGCTTTCAGCAGCCCTGGGTGAGTTCTTTAGAGAAATGTGGCCCTTTTTCATGGTGCTATTTTCTATGTCCAGCTACACAACGAGATGAGGATGGTCATTGTCATTTTCTGAGCTGCGAACGGGCAGAAAGGTGAGAAAATGTCGGATTTTGACCATTTGTGCAGACCTTTCAATTTCAACGTACCTCTCTATAACATGACCCAGCTGTAATTTCAGTGGTCGCATTGGTTTCAGTTTTGGTTTGCTTGTAGGGCGTTGGCACCCGCATTCAGTGACCCAGAAAATTTGGCACTGCTGTGAATAGTTTAGTCGCAAAGTGAAGATTCACGGGTAAAAAGGCCCAAAATTCTAGATAGGTTCTTTTTCAGCTTACAGAAGCCCTGGGTGAGTTCTTTAGAGAAATGTGACTCTTTTTCTTGGTGCTCTTGTCTATGTCCAGCTAACGAACGAGATGAGGATGGTCATTGTCATTTTCTAAGCTGCGAACGGGCAGAAAGGTGAGAAAATGTCGGATTTTGACCATTTGTGCTGACCTTTCAATTTCAACGTACCTCTCTATAACATGACCCAGCTGTAATATCAGCGGTCGCATTGGTTTCATTTTTGGTTTGCTTGTAGGGCGCTGGCACCCACAATCAGTGACTTTAAAAATTTGGCACTGCTGTGAATAGTTTAGTCGCAAAGTGAAGATTCACGGGTAAAAAGCCCCAAACTTCTAGATAGGTTCTTTTTCAGCTTTCAGCAGCCCTGGGCGAGTTCTTTAGAGAAATGTGAGTCTTTTTCTTGGTGCTCTTGTCTATGTCCAGCTACACAACGAGATGAGGATGGTCATTGTCATTTTCTGAGCTGTGAACGGGCAGAAAGGTGAGAAAATGTCGGGTTTTGACCCTTTGTGCTGACCTTTCAATTTCAACGTACCTCTCTATAACATGACCCAGCTGTAATTTCAGTGGTTGCATTGGTTTGGTTTTTGGTTTGGTTGTAGGGCGCTGGCACCCGCATTCAGTGACCCAGAAAATTTGGCACTGCTGTGAATAGTTTAGTCGCAAAGTGAAGATTCACGGGTAAAAAGCCCCAAACTTCTAGATAGGTTCTTTTTCAGCTTTCAGCAGCCCTGGGCGAGTTCTTTAGCGACATGTGAGTCTTTTTCTTGGTGCTCTTGTCCATGTCCAGCTACACAACGAGATGAGGATGGTCATTGTCATTTTCTGAGCTGCGAACGGGCAGAAAGGTGAGAAAATGTCGGATTTTGACCATTTGTGCTGACCTTTCAATTTCAACGTACCTCTCTATAACATGACCCTGCTGTAATTTCAGTGGTCGCATTGGTTTCATTTTTGGTTTGCTTGTAGAGCGCTGGCACCCGCATTCAGTGACCCAGAAAATTTAGCACTGCTGTGAATAGTTTAGTCGCAAAGTGAAGATTCACGGGTAAAAAGCCCCAAACTTCTAGATAGGTTTTTTTCAGCTTTCAGCAGCCCTGGGCAAGTTCTTTAGAGAAATGTGACTCTTTTTCATGGTGCTCTTGTCTATGTCCAGCTAACCAACGAGATGAGGATGGTCATTGTCATTTTCTAAGCTGCGAACGGGCAGAAAGGTGAGAAAATGTCGGATTTTGACCATTTATGCTTACCTTTCAATTTCAACGTACCTCTCTATAACATGACCCAGCTGTAATGTCAGCGGTCGCATTGGTTTCATAATTGGTTTGCTTGGAGGGCGCTGGCACCCACAATCAGTGACCCTAAAAATTTGGCACTGCTGTGAATAGTTTAGTCGCAAAGTGAAAATTCACGGGTAAAAAGCCCCAAACTTCCAGATAGGTTCTTTTTCAGCTTTCAGCAGCCCTGGGCGAGTTCTTTAGAGAAATGTGCGTCTTTTTCTTGGTGCTCTTGTCTATGTCCAGCTATACAACGAGATGAGGATGGTCATTGTCATTTTCTGAGCTGCGAACGGGCAGAAAGGTGAGAAAATGTCGGATTTTGACCATTTGTGCTAACCTTTCAATTTCAACGTACCTCTCTATAACATGAACCAGCTGTAATTTCAGTGGTCGCTGTAGACATCTATTCAGTCACTCACAAGACAGCCATTGTGCTAAACAGATCTTCTTTAGTTCTCTATCAGAAGTGCGCCATGTCATCTCTCTCGTGCTATACATAAAGCGGTACAAGCACGTGCATGCCTGCACGTGCGTACATAGTACTACATACAACTGCATGTACGATATCTACATTACCCCCCTTCCCTCAAAAAGAAAAAAAAAAGAAGAAAGAGAAAAAAGGAAAACAAAAACAAAACAAAAACACTTGCATCCGTATCCTGCAGCTTGCAGAGGAATGTACGTACATGTGTTGGAGTAAAAGAGAGACGGGAAGTGTTGCAACTATTAGAAATAATCTGACTCAAACTTGAGGCAAAAACACCATGAGTTTGAGTTACAATGCAAACTCGACCAATAAGGGGAAAAAATAAAGAAAAATCTAAATATTCACAAGGTAGTTAGAAGATTCTAAACAACGCCAATCTGGTAGCGATTGAAGCCACTCATTTGGTAATGCATGACTCGACGACTCAGATGTCAGCTTCACGTGCTTTCTCTGTAAGCTTGATCTGACGGCCAGCTCTGGTCTGTACGCCCTCGCGGAATACACTTGGATGAGATGTTGGCGGTGACAGTGACATACAGGCCGGTGTTGCAGGTGGTGCTGTCGTCTCCGGTGAAGCTGCAGGAGACAACGGCAATGTGAGCGCAGTTACCGGAGCTTCGGGCCTGGATGTTGCGCTGCTCGCTGACGAAAGGCTTGTTGGGTCGGACACTGGCAGTGCTGGAGCACACACTGGCTCTGGCACATGCTCCCTCTCTGACTGTGCCGGAGGTTCACTCGTGGGTGCTTTCTCCGCTGCTGCTGCTGGTGCTACAAACTCGGTGACATGCTGACGGTTCCGGAGCAGTATGCGTGACCCATCAGTGACCCCAACCTGACGACCATACTGCTCTACTACCTTCCATTCTTTTCGAGGGTCGCTATACCCATCATGGAGCACTACCCGCGTACCTGATGGCAAATGGGGTAACTTGCGGACACCTCGGCGCGAGTCATGACCTTCAACCATTGCTGCTTTCGCCTTGATCTGCTCAGATGGGTTGACGATCTGTGGGGTGATGGATGCTGGAACCCGTGTCCGAATGACTCTGCTGAACAACGCTTCGCTCGGCGATGTACCTAGCATCCGGTGCCGCGAATTGCGAATGTCGAACAAGACTTGAGTGATGCGGCGGTGTAGCGGTAGATGAGGTCTCAGACTGGCAACTCGTTCTTTCACCAGACGATGTAGTCGCTCCACCATACCGTTAGAGCGGGCATACCGGGGGCTAGACTTGCAATGCTCAACACCCAACTGAGTGAGAAACTTGGACATCTCAGTGGATGCAAACTGTGGGCCCCAATCCGAGACGAGTGTTGAAGGCAGACCAAACCGTGCGAACAACTCCATCAGCTTGTCGATCACACCCGTTGTCGTAGTATTGGACAGTGGTAGAAGCTCTGGCCAGCGGGAACCATAATCAATAGCAGACAGGAACGTGGCTCCCTCAATGGTAACAAGATCAATGGCCAGTTTCTGCCAGACACCTTCTATCTCTGTAGGGAGGAGCTGTTGCGCTGGATTGGAGCGTTTACGCCAGCATTCAGAGCATTTCTCTGCAAACAGATTGGCATCCTTCATGAGACCTGGCCACCAAACCCATTCGCGAAGGGTATCCCGGAATGCATCGATGCCTGGATGACCTTCATGTGCTAGTCGCAGCACCGCTGGGCGGAGCTCTTCTGGAATGACGTAGCGATTGTCTAGCATGACAATCCCGTCAATGACTGTCAGCTGATGGCGTAGCAGGAAGTAAGGCTCTTCCGTTTGGATGCACCCTGACCAAACTGATGTGCCCACTCTTTGTCGGACGCTGCTCAGTGTCGGATCAGAGTCCGTGGCCTGGCGAATATCCTTGGAACGAACCGGACAAGCCTCGAGAATGAGACTAACGAATTCCGCCATTGAACGTGCCTCTGCAGGTGAAGCTGTGCGATCAGGTAGAGGAGCTCGAGAGAGGGTGTCAGCACAAACCATCTGCTGACCAGGGACGAACACCAAGCTGTAGCGATAGGGCATCAATGCGACCAGCCATCTCTGAAGCCTCGGTGGCACTTCGTCGAACGGCTTCTGGACGATAGAAATAAGCGGCTTGTGATCCGTAAACACTTGCACTTCTCGGCCTAGTACATACTGCCGAAAGCGAGTCAGGCCGAATACTACTCCCAGCATCTCTCGTTCCAGCTGAGAATAGCGTGACTCAACATCTGATAGAGAGCGACTGGCACAGGTCACTGGTACCCAACAGCCACTGGTATTCTTCTGCCACAGGACTGCTCCCAAACCGTCTGGCGATGCATCACAGCTGATAGCAGTAGGGACGTCCAATGCTGGTTGAAAGAATGCCAACGCTTGCAAAGCTGACGCTATACCAGCCTTTGCTGAGGTGAATGCCTGCAGGACTTCATCATCCACACTGAAGGGATCACGCTTTGCTAGCCTGCGCAGAGAAGCCGTGATCTGGGCCAAGTTCGGAATGAACTTTCCAAGGTACGTAGCCATCCCCAGGAACCGTCGCACATCGGAGATAGATTTCGGAGGGGCCAGCTCCTGGATGGCTTGTAACTTGTCATCATCTGGGGACAAGCCGGTCGCACTTAGCCAATGTCCCAGATACTTCACACGGTCCTGGTTCAGTCGGCACTTGGTCCAGTTGAGTTGGAGGTTAGCTGCTCGCAGTCGCTGCTTGACTGCTTCTAGCCGTGCATCGTGTTCTGCTTGATTAGAGCCAAACACTAGGATGTCGTCGATGTAGACGATGACTCCTGGCAGGCCTTCCAGAATGTCGGACACCACTCGCTGGAAAATCTCAGGCGCACATGCAATACCGAAAGGTAAACGCTTGAAACGGAACAGGCCACAGTGCGATGAGAAAGTCGTTAGAGGCCTTGCTTCTTCTGACAAGAGTAGCTGATGGAATCCAGATTCCGCATCCAGAACTGAGAAGACCCCTGCGCCATCAAGCTGAGCTGTGATCTCGTCAACGGTTGGAAGAACGTTGCGCTCACGTGTAACTCTCTTATTCAGTTCTCTGTAGTCCACGCATAGTCGCAATGCTCCATTCGGTTTGCGGACTGGAACAAGTGGTGACACCCACGGCGTGGCTTCCTTGACGGGTTCAATGATATCCAACTTGGTCAGCCGTTTCAGCTCGGTCTCGATGTCAGCCCGGATACTGAAAGCTGGGCGTCGTGGTGGCTGGGCTAGAGGCTTTGAACCGTCTTCCAGAGAGATTTCGATGGGTGACACGTTCACCACGTTTGCTTGTGACAGGAGGTTCAGCTCCTTGATGACATCCTGTCCGAAGAGAACGGAGTGCTGACTGGCTGCTACCACGAAACAACTGCACTTCACGTTCTTGCCACCATGTGAAATGTGGACGTCAGCCATGCCCAAAGTCTCTACGACACCGCCATTGTACGCTTTCAGCAAGCGGTCACTCTTGCGCGTGGGCTTGATCACATCATCAGTGAGGATCGTCCGAGTTGCACCTGTGTCTAACAGTCCAGTGCACAGCTCACCATTGACTTTGAGTGTAGTCTGAAATGTCTTGTCGCCTGCGAGTGCCGAGCTACTGGCGGCGAAAGCGGAGTCGTACATGCGACTTGCATGCTCATACTCATCAGGCTCATCCTCTACTGGCCGGGCTCTTTCTTCGTGTCTTTCCACTTTGTTTGACATGCAGACCGCTGCAAAATGCCCTCGCTTGCCACACTTGTTGCAGGTGACGTTGGCCGCAGGACAGTTACGCATGCCTGGTTTGTGACTACGTCCGCAGTATTTGCACTTCTTTCCCTCTGATCCAGAACCAGCTGCAGAGACAGCTTGCACACGCTGGATGGGCACGGGGAACACAGGCGGTGCGTCACTAGCTCTGGTACTATCGTACAGTTTACTGTCAGTAATCGACGCTTCCAACGCCACTGACTTGGTGACGGCGTCGTTCAGGGTCAGCTTCGACTGTTTCAGCAGCTCCTTTCGAAGCTCAACAGAACGCAGGCCCACGATCAGCTGGTCTCGAATTTGGCAGTTGACAACGGTATCCACAGAAGTGGAGCTGAATTCGCAAACATCTGCCTTTTCTCTCAGCCGCCCAACGAACGAAGTCACAGACTCGCCCTCCATTTGGCGGAGTTGGCGGAATTTGTGACGTTCAGACGTGACATTTGTTGACGGTCGAAAGTGTGCCAACAATGCGTCCGTCAAGGCTTGGAACTCATCTCCAGGTGAGCCGTCTTGTGTCTGCTCCACCGTGACAACCAGACCTTTCACAATACGTCTCACTGCTAATCCAGCCAGATTCAAGAACAAGCGTTTCTTGTCAGCTGCTGCCGTCACTTCACTGATTGAAAGGAAATCATTTATGTCCTCGAGCCAGAGTTCAAAATCAGCACCGACGTTGCTCGCAGCATAGTCAGGAATAAATTCCTTGGGCGTCCTGCCCTTCGTCATTTTCGTTCACTGCGCCAATGTAGACATCTATTCAGTCACTCACAAGACAGCCATTGTGCTAAACAGATCTTCTTTAGTTCTCTATCAGAAGTGCGCCATGTCATCTCTCTCGTGCTATACATAAAGCGGTACAAGCACGTGCATGCCTGCACGTGCGTACATAGTACTACATACAACTGCATGTACGATATCTACAGTCGCATTGATTTGATTTTTGGTTTGCTTGTAGGGCGCTGGCACCCGCATTCAGTGACCCAGAAAATGTGGCACTGCTGTGAATAGTTTAGTCGCAAAGTGAAGATTCACGGGTTAAAAGCCCCAAACTTCTAGATAGGTTCTTTTCAGCTTTCAGCAGCCCTGGGCGAGTTCTTTAGAGAAATGTGAGTCTTTTTCTTGGTGCTCTTGTCTATATCCAGCTACACAACGAGATGAGGATGGTCATTGTCATTTTCTGAGCTGCGAACGGGCAGAAAGGTGAGAAAATGTCGGATTTTGACCATTTGTGCTGACCTTTCAATTTCAACGTACCTCTCTATAACATGACCCAGCTGTAATTTCAGTGGTCGCATTGGTTTCATTTTTGGTTTGCTTGTAGGGAGCTGCCGCATTCAGTGACCCAGAAAATTTGGCACTGCTGTGAATAGTTTAGTCGCAAAGTGAAGATTCACGGGTAAAAAGCCCCAAACTTCTAGATAGGTTCTTTTTCAGCTTTTAGCAGCCCTGGGCGAGTTCTTTAGAGAAATGTGGCTCTTTTTCTTGGTGCTCTTGTCTATGTCCAGCTACACAACGAGATGAGGATGGTCATTGTAATTTCTGAGCTGCGAACGGGCAGAAAGGTGAGAAAATGTCGGATTTTGACCCTTTGTGCTGACCTTTCAATTTCAACGTACCTCTCTATAACATGACCCAGCTGTAATTTCAGTGGTCGCATTGGTTTCATTTTTGGTTTGCTTGTAGGGCGCTGGCACCCACAATCAGTGACCCTAATAATTTGGCACTACTGTGAATAGTTTAGTCGCAAAGTGAAGATTCACGGGTTAAAAGCCCCAAACTTCTAGAGGTTCTTTTCAGCTTTCAGCAGCCCTGGGCGAGTTCTTTAGAGAAATGTGAGTCTTTTTCTTGGTACTCTTGTCTATGGCCAGCAACACAACGAGATGAGGATGGTCATTGTCATTTTTCTGAGCTGCGAACGGGCAGAAAGGTGAGAAAATGTCGGATTTTGACCCTTTGTGCTGACCTTTCAATTTCAACGTACCTCTCTATAACATGAACCAGCTGTAATTTCAGTGGTCGCATTTTTTTCATTTTTGGTTTGCTTGTAGTGCGCTGGCACCCGCAATCAGTGACCCTAAAAAGTTGGCACTGCTGTGAATAGTTTAGTCGCAAAGTGAAGATTCACGGGTAAAAAGCCCTAAACTTCTAGATAGGTTCTTTTTCAGCTTTCAGCAGCCCTGGGTGAGTTCTTTAGAGAAATGCAGGTCTTTTTCTTGGTGCTCTTGTCTATGTCCAGCAACACAACGAGATGAGGATGGTCATTGTCATTTTCTGAGCTGCGAACGGGCAGAAAGGTGAGAAAATGTTGTATTTCGACCATTTGTGCTGACCTTTCAATTTCAACGTACCTCTCTATAACATGAACCAGCTGTAATGTCTGTGGTCGCATTGATTTGATTTTTGGTTTGCTTTTAGGGCGCTGGCACCCGCATTCATTGACACAGAAAATGTGGCACTGCTGTGAATAGTTTAGTTGCAACGTGAAGATTCACGGGTAAAAAGCCCCAAACTTCTAGATAGGTTCTTTTTGAGCTTTCAGCAGCCCTGGGCGAGTTCTTTAGAGAAATGTGAGTCTTTTTCTTGGTGCTCTTGTCTATGTCCAGCTACACAACGAGATGAGGATGGTCATTGTCATTTTCTGAACTGCGAACGGGCAGAAAGGTGAGAAAATGTCGGATTTTGACCATTTGTGCTGACCTTTCAATTTCAACGTACCTCTCTATAACATGACCCAGCTGTATTTTCAGTGGTCGCATTGGTTTCATTTTTGGTTTGCTTGTAGGGCGCTGGCACCCGCATTCAGTGACCCAGAAAATGTGGCACTGCTGTGAATAGTTTACTCGCAAAGTGAAGATTCACGGGTTAAAAGCCCCAAACTTCTAGATAGGTTCTTTTCAGCTTTCAGCAGCCCTGGGCGAGTTCTTTAGAGAAATGTGAGTCTTTTTCTTGGTGCTCTTGTCTATATCCAGCTACACAACGAGATGAGGATGGTCATTGTCATTTTCTGAGCTGCGAACGGGCAGAAAGGTGAGAAAATGTCGGATTTTGACCCTTTGTGCTGACCTTTCAATTTCAACGTACCTCTCTATAACATGACCCAGCTGTAATTTCAGTGGTCCCATTGGTTTCATTTTTAGTTTGCTTGTAGGGCGCTGGCACCCGCATTCAGTGACCCAGAAAAGTTGGCACTGCTGTGAATAGTTTAGTCGCAAAGCGAAGATTCAAGGGTAAAAAGGCCCAAAATTCTAGATAGGTTCTTTTTCAGCTTTCAGCAGCCCTGGGCGAGTTCTTTAGAGAAATGTGACTCTTTTTCATGGTGCTTTTGTCTATGTCCAGCTAACCAACGAGATGAGGATGGTCATTGTCATTTTCTAAGCTGCGAACGGGCAGAAAGGTGAGAAAATGTCGGATTTTGACCATTTACGCTGACCTTCCAATTCAACGTACCTCTCCATAACATGACCCAGCTGTAATGTCAGCGGTCGCATTGGTTTCATATTTGGTTTGCTTGTAGTTCGCTGGCACCCACAATCAGTGACCCTAAAAATTAGGCACTGCTGTGAATAGTTTAGTCGCAAAGTGAAGATTCACCCGTAAAAAACCCAAACTTCTAGATAGGTTCTTTTTCAGCTTTCAGCAGCCCTGGGCGAGTTCTTTAGAGAAATGTGGGTCTTTTTCTTGGTGCTCTTGTCTATGTCCAGCTACACAACGAGATGAGGATGGTCATTGTCATTTTCTGAGCTGCGAACGGGCAGAAAGGTGAGAAAATGTCGGATTTTGACCATTTGTGCTGACCTTTCAATTTCAACGTACTTCTCTATAACATGACCCAGCTGTAATTTCAGTGGTCGCATTAGTTTCATTTTTGGTTTGCTTGTAGGGCGCTGGCACCCGCATTCAGTGATCCAGAAAATTTGGCACTGCTGTGAATAGTTTAGTCGCAAAGTGAAGATTCACGGGTAAAAGCCCCAAACTTCTAGATAGGTTCTTTTTCAGCTTTCAGCAGCCCTGGGTGAGTTCTTTAGAGAAATGTGGCTCTTTTTCATGGTGCTATTTTCTATGTCCAGCTACACAACAAGATGAGGATGGTCATTGTCATTTTCTGAGCTGCGAACGGGCAGAAAGGTGAGAAAATGTCGGATTTTGACCATTTGTGCTGACCTTTCAATTTCAACGCACCTCTCTATAACATGACCCAGCTGTAATTTCAGTGGTCGCATTGGTTTCATTTTTGGTTTGCTTGTATTGCGCTAGCACCCGCATTCAGTGACCCAGAAAATTTGGCACTGCTGTGAATAGTTTTTTCGAAAAGTGAAGATTCACGGGTAAAAAGCCCCAAACTTCTAGATAGATTCTTTTTCAGCTTTCAGCAGCCCTGGGTGAGTTCTTTAGAGAAATGTGGCTCTTTTTCATGGTGCTCTTTTCTATGTCCAGCTACACAACGAGATGAGGATGGTCATTGTCATTTTCTGAGCTGCGAACGGGCAGAAAGGTGAGAAAATGTCGGATTTTGACCATTTGTGCTGACCTTTCAATTTCAACGTACCTCTCTATAACATGACCCAGCTGTAATGTCAGTGGTCGCATTGGTTTCATTTTTGGTTTGCTTGTAGGGCGCTGGCACCCGCATTCAGCGACCCAGAGAATTTGGCACTGCTGTGAATAGTTTAGTCGCAAAGTGAAGATTCACGGGTAAAAAGCCCCAAACTTCTAGATAGGTTCTTTTTCAGCTTTCAGCAGCCCTGGGTGAGTTCTTTAGAGAAATGTGACTCTTTTTCATGGTGCTCTTTTCTATGTCCAGCTACACAACGAGATGAGGATGGTCATTGTCATTTTCTGAGCTGCGAACGGGCAGAAAGGTGAGAAAATGTCGGATTTTGACCATTTGTGCTGACCTTTCAATTTCAACGTACCTCTCTATAACATGACCCAGCTGTAATTTCAGTGGTCGCATTGGTTTCATTTTTAATTTGCTTGTAGGGCGCTGGCACCCGCATTCAGTGACCCAGAAAATTTGGCACTGCTGTGAATAGTTTAGTTGCAAAGTGAAGATCCACGGGTAAAAAGCCCCAAACTTCTAGATAGGTTCTTTTTCAGCTTTCAGCAGCCCTGGGTGAGTTGTTTAGAGAAATGTGGCTCTTTTTCATGGTGCTATTTCTATGTCCAGCTACACAACGAGATGAGGATCGTCATTGTCATTTTCTGAGCTGCGAACGGGCAGAAAGGTGAGAAAATGTCGGATTTTGACCATTTGTGCTGACCTTTCAATTTCAACGTACCTCTCTATAACATGACCCAGCTGTAATTTTAGTGGTCGCATTGGTTTCATTTTTGGTTTGCTTGTAGGGCGCTGGCACCTGCATTCAGTGACCCAGAAAATTTGGCACTGCTGTGAATAGTTTAGTCGCAAAGTGAAGATTCACGGGTAAAAAGCCCCAAACTTCTAGATAGGTTCTTTTTCAGCTTTCAGCAGCCCTGGGTGAGTTCTTTAGAGAAATGTGGCTCTTTTTCATGGTGCTCTTTTCTATGTCCAGCTACACAACGAGATGAGGATGGTCATTGTCATTTTCTGAGCTGCGAACGGGCAGAAAGGTGAGAAAATGTCGGATTTTGACCATTTGTGCTGACCTTTCAATTTCAACGTACCTCTCTATAACATGACCCAGCTGTAATTTTAGTGGTCGCATTGGTTTCATTTTTGGTTTGCTTGTAGGGCGCTGGCACCCGCATTCAGCGACCCAGAAAATGTGGCACTGCTGTGAATAGTTAAGTCGCAAAGTGAAGATTCACGGGTAAAAAGGCCCAAAATTCTAGATAGGTTCTTTTTCAGCTTTCAGCAGCCCTGGGTGAGTTCTTTAGAGAAATGTGACTCTTTTTCATGGTGCTCTTGTCTATGTCCAGCTAACCAACGAGATGAGGATGGTCATTGTCATTTTCTAAGCTGCGAACGGGCAGAAAGGTGAGAAAATGTCGGATTTTGACCATTTGTGCTGACCATCCAATTTCAGTGTACCTCTCTATAACATGACCCAGCTGTAATGTCAGCAGTCGCATTGGTTTCATATTTGGTTTGCTTGTAGGGCGCTGGCACAGACAATCAGTGACCCAGAAAATTTGGCACTGCTGTGAATAGTTTTTTCGAAAAGTGAAGATTCACGGGTAAAAAGCCCCAAACTTCTAGATAGGTTCTTTTTCAGCTTTCAGCAGCCCTGGGTGAGTTCTTTAGAGAAATGTGGCTCTTTTTCATGGTGCTCTTTTCTATGTCCAGCTACACAACGAGATGAGGATGGTCATTGTCATTTTCTGAGCTGCGAACGGGCAGAAAGGTGAGAAAATGTCGGATTTTGACCATTTGTGCTGACCTTTCAATTTCAACGTACCTCTCTATAACATGACCCAGCTGTAATTTCAGTGGTCGCATTGGTTTCATTTTTAATTTGCTTGTAGGGCGCTGGCACCCGCATTCAGTGACCCAGAAAATTTGGCACTGCTGTGAATAGTTTAGTCGCAAAGTGAAGATTCACGGGTAAAAAGCCCCAAACTTCTAGATAGGTTCTTTTTCAGCTTTCAGCAGCCCTGGGTGAGTTGTTTAGAGAAATGTGGCTCTTTTTCATGGTGCTATTTTCTATGTCCAGCTACACAACGATATGCGGATGGTCATTGTCGTTTTCTGAGCGCTGCGAACGGGCAGAAAGGTGAGAAAATGTCGGATTTTGACCATTTGTGCTGACCTTTCAATTCCAACGTACCTCTCTATAACATGACCCAGCTGTAATTTTAGTGGTCGCATTGGTTTCATTTTTGGTTTGCTTGTAGGGCGCTGGCACCTGCATTCAGTGACCCAGAAAATTTGGCACTGCTGTGAATAGTTTAGTCGCAAAGTGAAGATTCACGGGTAAAAAGCCCCAAACTTCTAGATAGGTTCTTTTTCAGCTTTCAGCAGCCCTGGGTGAGTTCTTTAGAGAAATGTGGCTCTTTTTCATGGTGCTATTTTCTATGTCCAGGTACACAACGAGATGAGGATGGTCATTGTCATTTTCTGAGCTGCGAACGGGCAGAAAGGTGAGAAAATGTCGGATTTTGACCATTTGTGCTGACCTTTCAATTTCAACGTACCTCTCTATAACATGACCCAGCTGTAATTTTAGTGGTCGCATTGGTTTCATTTTTGGTTTGCTTGTAGGGCGCTGGCACCCGCATTCAGCGACCCAGAAAATGTGGCACTGCTGTGAATAGTTAAGTCGCAAAGTGAAGATTCACGGGTAAAAAGGCCCAAAATTCTAGATAGGTTCTTTTTCAGCTTTCAGCAGCCCTGGGTGAGTTCTTTAGAGAAATGTGACTCTTTTTCATGGTGCTCTTGTCTATGTCCAGCTAACCAACGAGATGAGGATGGTCATTGTCATTTTCTAAGCTGCGAACGGGCAGAAAGGTGAGAAAATGTCGGATTTTGACCATTTGTGCTGACCATCCAATTTCAGTGTACCTCTCTATAACATGACCCAGCTGTAATGTCAGCAGTCGCATTGGTTTCATATTTGGTTTGCTTGTAGGGCGCTGGCACAGACAATCAGTGACCCAGAAAATTTGGCACTGCTGTGAATAGTTTTTTCGAAAAGTGAAGATTCACGGGTAAAAAGCCCCAAACTTCTAGATAGGTTCTTTTTCAGCTTTCAGCAGCCCTGGGTGAGTTCTTTAGAGAAATGTGGCTCTTTTTCATGGTGCTCTTTTCTATGTCCAGCTACACAACGAGATGAGGATGGTCATTGTCATTTTCTGAGCTGCGAACGGGCAGAAAGGTGAGAAAATGTCGGATTTTGACCATTTGTGCTGACCTTTCAATTTCAACGTACCTCTCTATAACATGACCCAGCTGTAATTTCAGTGGTCGCATTGGTTTCATTTTTAATTTGCTTGTAGGGCGCTGGCACCCGCATTCAGTGACCCAGAAAATTTGGCACTGCTGTGAATAGTTTAGTCGCAAAGTGAAGATTCACGGGTAAAAAGCCCCAAACTTCTAGATAGGTTCTTTTTCAGCTTTCAGCAGCCCTGGGTGAGTTGTTTAGAGAAATGTGGCTCTTTTTCATGGTGCTATTTTCTATGTCCAGCTACACAACGATATGCGGATGGTCATTGTCGTTTTCTGAGCGCTGCGAACGGGCAGAAAGGTGAGAAAATGTCGGATTTTGACCATTTGTGCTGACCTTTCAATTCCAACGTACCTCTCTATAACATGACCCAGCTGTAATTTTAGTGGTCGCATTGGTTTCATTTTTGGTTTGCTTGTAGGGCGCTGGCACCTGCATTCAGTGACCCAGAAAATTTGGCACTGCTGTGAATAGTTTAGTCGCAAAGTGAAGATTCACGGGTAAAAAGCCCCAAACTTCTAGATAGGTTCTTTTTCAGCTTTCAGCAGCCCTGGGTGAGTTCTTTAGAGAAATGTGGCTCTTTTTCATGGTGCTATTTTCTATGTCCAGGTACACAACGAGATGAGGATGGTCATTGTCATTTTCTGAGCTGCGAACGGGCAGAAAGGTGAGAAAATGTCGGATTTTGACCATTTGTGCTGACCTTTCAATTTCAACGTACCTCTCTATAACATGACCCAGCTGTATTTTCAGTGGTCGCATTGGTTTGATTTTTGGTTTGCTTGTAGGGCGCTGGCACCCGCATTCAGCGACCCAGAAAATTTGGCACTGCTGTGAATAGTTTAGTCGCAAAGTGAAGATTCACGGGTTAAAAGGCCCAAAATTCTAGATAGGTTCTTTTTCAGCTTTCAGCAGCCCTGGGTGAGTTCTTTAGAGAAATGTGACTCTTTTTCATGGTGCTCTTGTCTATGTTCAGCTAACCAACGATATGAGGATGGTCATTGTCATTTTCTAAGCTGCGAACGGGCAGAGAGGTGAGAAAATGTCGGATTTTGACCATTTGTGCTGACCATCCAATTTCAGTGTACCTCTCTATAACATGACCCACCTGTAATGTCAGCGGTCGCATTGGTTTCATATTTGGTTTGCTTGTAGGGCGCTGGCACAGACAATCAGTGACCCTAAAAATTTGGCCCTGCTGTGAATAGTTTAGTCGCAAAGTGAAGATTCACGGGTAAAAAGCCCCAAACTTCTAGATAGGTTCTTTTTCAGCTTTCAGCAGGCCTGGGCGAGTTCTTTGGAGAAATGTGGGTCTTTTTCTTCGTGGTCTTGTCTATGTCAAGCAACACAACGAGATGAGGATGGTCATTATCATTTTCTGAGCTGCGAACGGGCAGAAAGGTGAGAAAATGTCGGATTTTGACCATTTGTGCTGACCTTTTAATTTCAACGTACCTATCTATAACATGAACCAGCTGTAATGTCAGTGGTCGCATTGATTTGATTTTTGGTTTGCTTTTAGGGCGCTGGCACCCGCATTCATTGACCCAGAAAATGTGGCACTGCTGTGAATAGTTTAGTCGCAAAGTGAAGATTCACGGGTAAAAAGCTCCAAACTTCTGGATAGGTTCTTTTTCAGCTTTCAGCAGCCCTGGGCGAGTTCTTTAGAGAAATGTGGCTCTTTTTCATGGTGCTCTTGTCTATGTCCAGCTACACAACGAGATGAGGATGGTCATGGTCATTTTCTGAGCTTCGAACGGGCAGAAAGGTGAGAAAATGTCGGATTTTGACCATTTGTGCTGACCTTTCAATTTCAACGTACCTCTCTATAACATGACCCAGCTGTAATTTCAGTGGTCGCATTGGTTTCATTTTTGGTTTGCTTGTAGGGCGCTGGCACCCGCATTCAGTGACCCAGAAAATTTGGCACTGCTGTGAATAGTTTAGTCGCAAAGTGAAGATTTACGGGTAAAAAGCCCCAAACTTCTAGATAGGTTCTTTATCAGCTTTCAGCATCCCTGGGCGAGTTCTTTAGAGAAATGTGGGTCTTTTTCTTGGTGCTCTTGTCTATGTCCGGCAACACAACGAGATTAGGATGGTCATTGTCATTTTCTGAGCTGCGAACGGGCAGAAAGGTGAGAAAATGTCGGATTTTGACCATTTGTGCTGACCTTTCAATTTCAACGTACCTCTCTATAACATGAACCAGCTGTAATGTCAGTGGTCGGATTGATTTGATTTTTGGTTTGCTTTTAGGGCGCTGGCACCCGCATTCATTGACGCAGAAAATGTGGCACTGCTGTGAATAGTTTAGTCGCAAAGTGAAGATTCACGGGTAAAAAGCCCCAAACTTCTAGATAGGTTCTTTTTCAGCTTTCAGCAGCCCTGGGCGAGTACTTTAGAGAAATGTGACTCTTTTTCATGGTGCTCTTGTCTATGTCCAGCTAACCAACGAGATGAGGATGGTCATTGTCATTTTCTAAGCTGCGAACGGGCAGAAAGGTGAGAAAATGTCGGATTTTGACCATTTGTGCTGACCTTTTAATTTCAACGTACCTCTCTATAACGTGAACCAGCTTTAATGTCAGTGGTCGCATTGATTTGATTTTTGGTTTGCTTGTAGGGCACTGGCACCCGCATTCAGTGGCACAGAAAATTTGGCACTGCTGTGAATAGTTTAGTCGCAAAGTGAAGATTCACGGGTAAAAAGCCCCAAACTTCTAGATAGGTTCTTTTTCAGCTTTCAGCAGCCCTGGGCGAGTTCTTTAGAGAAATGTGGGTCTTTTTCTTCGTGCTCTTGTCTATGTCCAGCTACACAACGAGATGAGGATGGTCATTGTCATTTTCTGAGCTGCGAACGGGCAGAAAGGTGAGAAAATGTCGGATTTTGACCATTTGTGCTGACCTTTCAATTTCAACGTACCTCTCTATAACATGACCCAGCTGTAACTTCATTGGTCACATTGGTTTTATTTTTGGTTTGCTTGTAGGGCGCTGGCACCCGCATTCAGTGACCCAGAAAATTTGGCACTGCTGTGAATAGTTTGTCGCAAAGTGAAGATTCACGGGTAAAAAGCCCCAAACTTCTAGATAGGTTCTTTTTCAGCTTTCAGCAGCCCTGGGTGAGTTCTTTAGAGAAATGTGGCTCTTTTTCATGGTGCTATTTTCTATGTCCAGCTACACAACGAGATGAGGATGGTCATTGTCATTTTCTGAGCTGCGAACGGGCAGAAAGAGGAGAAAATGTCGGATTTTGACCATTTGTGCTGACCTTTCAATTTCAACGTACCTCTCTATTAACATGACCCAGCTGTAATTTCAGTGGTTGCATTGGTTTGGTTTTTGGTTTGCTTGTAGGGCGCTGGCACCCGCATTCAGTGACCCCAAAAATTTGGCACTGCTGTGAATAGTTTAGTCGCAAAGTGAAGATTCACGGGTAAAAAGCCCCAAACTTCTAGATAGGTTCTTTTTCAGCTTTCAGCAGCCCTGGGCGAGTTCTTTAGAGACATGTTAGTCTTTTTCTTGGTGCTCTTGTCCATGTCCAGCTACACAACGAGATGAGGATGGTCATTGTCATTTTCTGAGCTGCGAACGGGCAGAAAGGTGAGAAAATGTCGGATTTTGACCATTTGTGCTGACCTTTCAATTTCAACGTACCTCTCTATAACATGACCCAGCTGTAATTTCAGTGGTCGCATTGGTTTCATTTTTGGTTTGCTTGTAGAGCGCTGGCACCCGCATTCTGACCCAGAAAAGTTGGCACTGCTGTGAATAGTTTAGTCGCAAAGTGAAGATTCACGGGTAAAAAACCCAAACTTCTAGATAGGTTCTTTTTCAGCTTTCAGCAGCCTTGGGTGAGTTCTTTAGAGAAATGTGGCTCTTTTTCATGGTGCTATTTTCTATGTCCAGCTACACAACGAGATGAGGATGGTCATTGTCATTTTCTGAGCTGCGAACGGGCAGAAGGGTGAAAAAATGTCGGATTTTGACCATTTGTGCTGACCTTTTAATTTCACCGTACCTCTCTATAACATGAACCAGCTGTAATTTCAGTGGTCGCATTGATTTGATTTTTGGTTTGCTTTTAGGGCGCTGGCACCCGCATTCATTGACCCAGAAAATTTGGCACTGCTGTGAATAGTTTAGTCGCAAAGTGAAGATTCACGGGTAAAAAGCCCCAAACTTCTAGATAGGTTTTTTCAGCTTTCAGCAGCCCTGGGCGAGTTCTTTAGAGAAATGTGACTCTTTTTCATGGTGCTCTTGTCTATGTCCAGCTAACCAACGAGATGAGGATGGTCATTGTCATTTTCTAAGCTGCGAACGGGCAGAAAGGTGAGAAAATGTCGGATTTTGACCATTTGTGCTGACCTTTCAATTTCAACGTACCTCTCTATAACATGACCCAGCTGTAATGTCAGCGGTCGCATTGGTTTCATAATTGGTTTGCTTGTAGGGCGCTGGCACCCACAATCAGTGACCCTAAAAATCGGGCACTGCTGTGAATAGTTTAGTCGCAAAGTGAAGATTCACGGGTAAAAAGCCCCAAACTTCTAGATAGGTTCTTTTTCAGCTTTCAGCAGCCCTGGGCGAGTTCTTTAGAGAAATGTGGATCTTTTTCTTGGTGCTCTTGTCTATGTCCAGCTACACAACGAGATGAGGATGGTCATTGTCATTTTCTGAGCTGCGAACGGGCAGAAAGGTGAGAAAATGTCGGATTTTGACCATTTGTGCTGACCTTTCAATTTCAACTTACCTCTCTATAACATGACCCAGCTGTATTTTCAGTGGTCGCATTGGTTTCATTTTTGGTTTGCTTGTAGGGCGCTGGCACCCGCATTCAGTGACCCAGAAAATTTGGCACTGCTGTGAATAGTTTAGTCGCAAAGTGAAGATTCACGGGTAAAAAGCCCCAAACTTCTAGATAGGTTCTTTTTCAGCTTTCAGCAGCCCTGGGTGAGTTCTTTAGAGAAATGTGAGTCTTTTTCTTGGTGCTTTTGTCTTTGTCCAGCTACACAACGAGATGAGGATGGTCATTGTCATTTTCTGAGCTGCGATAGGGCAGAAAGGTGAGAAAATGTCGGATTTTGACCATTTGTGCTGACCTTTCAATTTCAACGTACCTCTCTATAACATGACCCAGCTGTAATTTCAGTGGTCGCATTGGTTTCATTTTTGGTTTCCTTGTAGAGCGCTGGCACCCGCATTCAGTGACCCAGAAAAGTTGGCACTGCTGTGAATAGTTTAGTCGCAAAGTGAAGATTGACGGGTAAAAAAACCCAAACTTCTAGATAGGTTCTTTTTCAGCTTTCAGCAGCCTTGGGTTAGTTCTTTAGAGAAATGTGGCTCTTTTCCATTGTGCTATTTTCTATGTCCAGCTACACAACGAGATGAGAATGGTCATTGTCATTTTCTGAGCTGCGAACGGGCAGAAGGGTGAGAAAATGTCGGATTTTGACCATTTGTGCTGACCTTTCAATTTCAACGTACCTCTCTATAACATGAACCAGCTGTAATTTCAGTGGTCGCATTGATTTGATTTTTGGTTTGCTTTTAGGGCGCTGGCACCCGCATTCATTGACCCAGAAAATTTGGCACTGCTGTGAATAGTTTAGTCGCAAAGTGAAGATTCACGGGTAAAAAGCCCCAAACTTCTAGATAGGTTTTTTCAGCTTTCAGCAGCCCTGGGCGAGTTGTTTAGAGAAATGTGACTCTTTTCCATGGTGCTCTTGTCTATGTCCACCTAACCAACGAGATGAGGATGGTCTTTGTCATTTTCTAAGCTGCGAACGGGCAGAAAGGTGAGAAAATGTGGGATTTTGACCATTTGTGCTGGCCTTTCAATTTCAACGTACCTCTCTATAACATGCCCCAGCTGTAATGTCAGCGGTCGCATTGGTTTCATAATTGGTTTGCTTGTAGGGCGCTGGCACCCACAATCAGTGACCCTAAAAATTTGGCACTGCTGTGAATAGTTTAGTCGCAAAAAGAAAATTCACGGGTAAAAAGCCCCAAACTTCTAGATAGGTTCTTTTTCAGCTTTCAGCAGCCCTGGGTGAGTTCTTTAGAGAAATGTGAGTCTTTTTCTTGGTGCTTTTGTCTTTGTCCAGCTACACAACAAGATGAGGATAGTCATTGTCATTTTCTGAGCTGCGAACGGGCAGAAAGGTGAGAAAATGTCGGATTTTGACCATTTGTGCTGACCTTTCAATTTCAATGTACCTCTCTATAACATGACCCAGCTGTAATTTCAGTGGTTGCATTGGTTTGGTTTTTGGTTTGCTTGTAGGGCGCTGGCACCCGCATTCAGTGACTCAGAAAATTTGGCACTGCTGTGAATAGTTTAGTCGCAAAGTGAAGATTCACGGGTAAAAAGCCCCAAACTTCTAGATAGGTTCTTTTTCAGCTTTCAGCAGCCCTGGGCGAGTTCTTTAGAGACATGTGAGTCTTTTTCTTGGTGCTCTTGTCCATGTCCAGCTACATAACGAGATGAGGATAGTCATTGTCATTTTCTGAGCTGCGAACGGGCAGAAAGGTGAGAAAATGTCGGATTTTGACCATTTGTGCTGACCTTTCAATTTCAACGTATCTCTCTATAACATGACCCAGCTGTAATTTCAGTGGTCGCATTGGTTTCATTTTTGGTTTGCTTGTAGAGCGCTAGCACCCGCATTCAGTGACCCAGAAAATTTGGCACTGCTGTGAATAGTTAAGTCGCAAAGTGAAGATTCACGGGTAAAAAGCCCCAAACTTCTAGATAGGTTCTTTTTCAGCTTTCAGCAGCCCTGGGCGAGTTCTTTAGAGAAATGTGGCTCTTTTTCATGGTGCTATTTTCTATGTCCAGCTACACAACGAGATGAGGATGGTCATTGTCATTTTCTGAGCTGCGAACGGGCAGAAAGGTGAGAAAATGTCGGATTTTGACCATTTGTGCTGACCTTTCAATTTCAACGTACCTCTCTATAACATGACCCAGCTGTAATTTCAGTGGTCGCATTGGTTTCATTTTTGGTTTGCTTGTAGGGCGCTGGCACCCGCATTCAGTGACCCAGAAAATTTGGCACTGGTGTGAATAGTTTAGTCGCAAAGTGAAGATTCACGGGTAAAAGCCCCAAACTTCTAGATAGGTTCTTTTTCAGCTTTCAGCAGCCCTGGGTGAGTTCTTTAGAGAAATGTGGCTCTTTTTCATGGTGCTATTTTCTATGTCCAGCTACACAACGAGATGAGGATGGTCATTGTCATTTTCTGAGCTGCGAACGGGCAGAAAGGTGAGAAAATGTCGGATTTTGACCATTTGTGCTGACCTTTCAATTTCAACGTACCTCTCTATAACATGACCCAGCTGTATTTTCAGTGGTCGCATTGGTTTCATTTTTGGTTTGCTTGTAGAGCGCTGGCACCCGCATTCAGTGACCCCGAAAATTTGGCACTGCTTTGAATAGTTTGGTCGCAAAGTGAAGATTCACGGGTAAAAAAACCCAAACTTCTAGATAGGTTCTTTTTCAGCTTTCAGCAGCCCTGGGTGAGTTCTTTAGAGAAATGTGGCTCTTTTTCATTGTGCTATTTTCTATGTCCAGCTACACAACGAGATGAGGATGGTCATTGTCATTTTCTGAGCTGCGAACGGGCAGAAGGGTGAGAAAATGTCGGATTTTGACCATTTGTGCTGGCCTTTCAATTTCAACGTACCTCTCTATAACATGACCCAGCTGTATTTTCAGTGGTCGCATTGGTTTCATTTTTGGTTTGCTTGTAGAGCGCTGGCACCCGCATTCAGTGACCCAGAAAATTTGGCACTCCTGTGAATAGTTTAGTCGCAAAGTGAAGATTCACGGGTAAAAGCCCCAAACTTCTAGATAGGTCCTTTTTCAGCTTTCAGCAGCCCTGGGCGAGTTCTTTAGAGAAATGTGGGTCTTTTTCTTGGTGCTCTTGTCTATGTCCAGCAACACAACGAGATGAGGATGGTCATTGTCATTTTCTGAGCTGCGAACGGGCAGAAAGGTGAGAAATGTCGGATTTTGACCATTTGTGCTGACCTTTTAATTTCAACGTACCTCTCTATAACATGAATCAGCTGTAATGTCAGTGGTCGCATTGATTTGATTTTTCGTTTGCTTTTAGGGCGCTGGCACCCGCATTCATTGACCCAGAAAATGTGGCACTGCTGTGAATAGTTTAGTCGCAAAGTGAAGATTCACGGGTAAAAAGCCCCAAACTTCTAGATAGGTTCTTTTTCAGCTTTCAGCAGCCCTGGGCGAATTCTTTAGAGAAATGTGACTCTTTTTCATGGTGCTCTTGTCTATGTCCAGCTAACAAACGAGATGAGGATGGTCATTGTCATTTTCTGAGCTGCGAACGGGCAGAAAGTAGAGAAAATGTCGGATTTTGACCATTTGTGCTGACCTTTCAATTTTAACGTACCTCTCTATAACATGACCCAGCTGTAATGTCAGCGGTCGCATTGGTTTCATATTTGGTTACCTTGTACGGCGCTGGCACCCACAATCAGTGACCCACAAAATTTGGCACTGCTGTGAATAGTTTAGTCGCAAAGTGAAGATTCACGGGTAAAAAGCCCCAAACTTCTAGATAGGTTCTTTTTCAACTTTCAGCAGCCCTGGTCGAGTTCTTAAGAGAAATGTGTGTCTTTTTCTTGGTGCTCTTGTCTATGTCCAGCTACACAACGAGATGAGTATTGTCATTGTCATTTTCTGAGCTGCGAACGGGCAGAAAGGTGAGAAAATGTCGGATTTTGACCATTTGTGCTGGCCTTTCAATTTCAACGTACCTCTCTATAACATGACCCAGCTGTATTTTCAGTGGTCGCATTGGTTTCATTTTTGGTTTGCTTGTAGGGCGCTGGCACCCGCATTCAGTGACCCAGAAAATTTGGCACTGCTGTGAATAGTTTAGTCGCAAAGTGAAGATTCACAGGTAAAAAGGCCCAAACTTCAAGATAGGTTCTTTTTCAGCTTTCAGCAGCCCTGGGTGAGTTCTTTAGAGAAATGTGACTCTTTTTCATGGTGCTCTTGTCTATGTCCAGCTAACCAACGAGATGAGGATGGTCATTGTCATTTTCTGAACTGCGAACGGGCAGAAAGGTGAGAAAATGTCGGATTTTGACCATTTGTGCTGACCTTTCAATTTCAACGTACCTCTCTATAACATGACCCAGCTGTAATGTCAGCGGTCGCATTGGTTTCATTTTTGGTTTGCTTGTAGGGCGATGGCATTCACAATCAGTGACCCTAAAAAATTTGGCACTGCTGTGAATAGTTTAGTCGCAAAGTGAAGATTCACGGGTAAAAAGCCCCAAACTTCTAGATAGGTTCTTTTTCAGCTTTCAGCAGCCCTGGGCGAGTTCTTTAGAGAAATATGGGTCTTTTTCTTGGTGCTCTTGTCTATGTCCAGCTAACCAACGAGATGAGGATGGTCATTGTCATTTTCTGAACTGCGAACGGGCAGAAAGGTGAGAAAATGTCGGATTTTGACCATTTGTGCTGACCTTTTAATTTCAACGTACCTCTCTATAACGTGAACCAGCTTTAATGTCAGTGGTCGCATTGATTTGATTTTTGGTTTGCTTGTAGGGCACTGGCACCCGCATTCAGTGACACAGAAAATTTGGCACTGCTGTGAATAGTTTAGTTGCAAAGTGAAGATTCACGGGTAAAAAGCCCCAAACTTCTAGATAGGTTCTTTTTCAGCTTTCAGCAGCCCTGGGCGAGTTCTTTAGAGAAATGTGAGTCTTTTTCCATGTGCTCTTGTCTATGTCCAGCTACACAACGAGATGAGGATGGTCATTGTCATTTTCTGAGCTGCGAACGGGCAGAAAGGTGAGAAAATGTCGGATTTTGACCATTTGTGCTGACCTTTCAATTTCAACGTACCTCTCTATAACATGACCCAGCTGTAATTTCAGTGGTCGCATTGGTTTCATTTTTGGTTTGCTTGTAGGGCGCTGGCACCCGCATTCAGTGACCCAGAAAATTTGGCACTGGTGTGAATAGTTTAGTCGCAAAGTGAAGATTCACGGGTAAAAGCCCCAAACTTCTAGATAGGTTCTTTTTCAGCTTTCAGCAGCCCTGGGTGAGTTCTTTAGAGAAATGTGGCTCTTTTTCATGGTGCTATTTTCTATGTCCAGCTACACAACGAGATGAGGATGGTCATTGTCATTTTCTGAGCTGCGAACGGGCAGAAAGGTGAGAAAATGTCGGATTTTGACCATTTGTGCTGACCTTTCAATTTCAACGTACCTCTCTATAACATGACCCAGCTGTATTTTCAGTGGTCGCATTGGTTTCATTTTTGGTTTGCTTGTAGAGCGCTGGCACCCGCATTCAGTGACCCCGAAAATTTGGCACTGCTTTGAATAGTTTGGTCGCAAAGTGAAGATTCACGGGTAAAAAAACCCAAACTTCTAGATAGGTTCTTTTTCAGCTTTCAGCAGCCCTGGGTGAGTTCTTTAGAGAAATGTGGCTCTTTTTCATTGTGCTATTTTCTATGTCCAGCTACACAACGAGATGAGGATGGTCATTGTCATTTTCTGAGCTGCGAACGGGCAGAAGGGTGAGAAAATGTCGGATTTTGACCATTTGTGCTGGCCTTTCAATTTCAACGTACCTCTCTATAACATGACCCAGCTGTATTTTCAGTGGTCGCATTGGTTTCATTTTTGGTTTGCTTGTAGAGCGCTGGCACCCGCATTCAGTGACCCAGAAAATTTGGCACTCCTGTGAATAGTTTAGTCGCAAAGTGAAGATTCACGGGTAAAAGCCCCAAACTTCTAGATAGGTCCTTTTTCAGCTTTCCGCAGCCCTGGGCGAGTTCTTTAGAGAAATGTGGGTCTTTTTCTTGGTGCTCTTGTCTATGTCCAGCAACACAACGAGATGAGGATGGTCATTGTCATTTTCTGAGCTGCGAACGGGCAGAAAGGTGAGAAATGTCGGATTTTGACCATTTGTGCTGACCTTTTAATTTCAACGTACCTCTCTATAACATGAATCAGCTGTAATGTCAGTGGTCGCATTGATATGATTTTTGGTTTGCTTCTAGGGCGCTGGCACCCGCATTCATTGACCCAGAAAATGTGGCACTGCTGTGAATAGTTTAGTCGCAAAGTGAAGATTCACGGGTAAAAAGCCCCAAACTTCTAGATAGGTTCTTTTTCAGCTTTCAGCAGCCCTGGGCGAGTTCTTTAGAGAAATGTGACTCTTTTTCATGGTGCTCTTGTCTATGTCCAGCTAACCAACGAGATGAGGATGGTCATTGTCATTTTCTAAGCTGCGAACGGGCAGAAAGTAGAGAAAATGTCGGATTTTGACCATTTGTGCTGACCTTTCAATTTCAACGTACCTCTCTATAACATGACCCAGCTGTAATGTCAGCGGTCGCTTTGGTTTCATATTTGGTTACCTTGTAGGGCGCTGGCACCCACAATCAGTGACCCACAAAATTTGGCACTGCTGTGAATAGTTTAGTCGCAAAGTGAAGATTCACGGGTAAAAAGCCCCAAACTTCTAGATAGGTTCTTTTTCAACTTTCAGCAGCCCTGGTCGAGTTCTTTAGAGAAATGTGTGTCTTTTTCTTGGTGCTCTTGTCTATGTCCAGCTACACAACGAGATGAGTATTGTCATTGTCATTTTCTGAGCTGCGAACGGGCAGAAAGGTGAGAAAATGTCGGATTTTGACCATTTGTGCTGGCCTTTCAATTTCAACGTACCTCTCTATAACATGACCCAGCTGTATTTTCAGTGGTCGCATTGGTTTCATTTTTGGTTTGCTTGTAGGGCGCTGGCACCCGCATTCAGTGACCCAGAAAATTTGGCACTGGTGTGAATAGTTTAGTCGCAAAGTGAAGATTCACAGGTAAAAAGGCCCAAACTTCTAGATAGGTTCTTTTTCAGCTTTCAGCAGCCCTGGGTGAGTTCTTTAGAGAAATGTGACTCTTTTTCATGGTGCTCTTGTCTATGTCCAGCTAACCAACGAGATGAGGATGGTCATTGTCATTTTCTGAGCTGCGAACGGGCAGAAAGGTGAGAAAATGTCGGATTTTGACCATTTGTGCTGACCTTTCAATTTCAACGTACCTCTCTATAACATGACCCAGCTGTAATGTCAGCGGTCGCATTGGTTTCATTTTTGGTTTGCTTGTAGGGCGATGGCATTCACAATCAGTGACCCTAAAAAATTTGGCACTGCTGTGAATAGTTTAGTCGCAAAGTGAAGATTCACGGGTAAAAAGCCCCAAACTTCTAGATAGGTTCTTTTTCAGCTTTCAGCAGCCCTGGGCGAGTTCTTTAGAGAAATGTGGGTCTTTTTCTTGGTGCTCTTGTCTATGTCCAGCTAACCAACGAGATGAGGATGGTCATTGTCATTTTCTGAACTGCGAACGGGCAGAAAGGTGAGAAAATGTCGGATTTTGACCATTTGTGCTGACCTTTTAATTTCAACGTACCTCTCTATAACGTGAACCAGCTTTAATGTCAGTGGTCGCATTGATTTGATTTTTGGTTTGCTTGTAGGGCACTGGCACCCGCATTCAGTGACACAGAAAATTTGGCACTGCTGTGAATAGTTTAGTCGCAAAGTGAAGATTCACGGGTAAAAAGCCCCAAACTTCTAGATAGGTTCTTTTTCAGCTTTCAGCAGCCCTGGGCGAGTTCTTTAGAGAAATGTGAGTCTTTTTCCATGTGCTCTTGTCTATGTCCAGCTACACAACGAGATGAGGATGGTCATTGTCATTTTCTGAGCTGCGAACGGGCAGAAAGGTGAGAAAATGTTGGATTTTGACCATTTGTGCTGACCTTTCAATTTCAACGCACCTCTCTATAACATGACCCAGCTGTAATTTCAGTGGTCGCATTGGTTTCATTTTTGGTTTGCTTGTAGGGCGCTGGCACCCGCATTCAGTGACCCAGAAAATTTGGCACTGCTGTGAATAGCTTAGTCGCAAAGTGAAGATTCACGGGTAAAAAGCCCCAAACTTCTAGATAGGTTCTTTTTCAGCTTTCAGCAGCCCTGCCTAAGTTCTTTAGAGAAATGTGAGTCTTTTTCATGGTGCTATTTTCTATGTTCAATTACACAACGAGATGAGGTTGGTCATTGTCATTTTCTGAGCTGCGAACGGGCAGAAAGGTGAGAAAATGTCGGATTTTGACCATTTCTGCTGACCTTTCAATTTCAACGTACCTCTCTATAACATGACCCAGCTGTAATTTCAGTGGTCGCATTGGTTTCATTTTTGGTTTGCTTGTAGGGCGCTAGCACCCGCATTCAGTGACCCAGAAAATTTGGCACTGCTGTGAATAGTTTAGTCGCAAAGTGAAGATTCACGGGTAAAAAGCCCCAAACTTCTAGATAGGTTCTTTTTCAGCTTTCAGCAGCCCTGGGTGAGTTCTTTAGAGAAATGTGGCTCTTTTTCATGGTGCTATTTTCTACGTCCAGCTACATAACGAGATGAGGATGGTCATTGTCATTTTCTGAGCTGCGAACGGGCAGAAAGGTGAGAAAATGTCGGATTTTGACCATTTGTGCTGACCTTTCAATTTCAACGTACCTCTCTATAACATGACCCAGCTGTAATTTCAGTGGTCGCATTGGTTTCATTTTTGGTTTGCTTGTAGGGCGCTGGCACCCGCATTCAGTGACCCAGAAAATTTGGCACTCCTGTGAATAGTTTAGTAGCAAAGTCGCAAGTTGCTAAGTTTGTTCAGTCTGGCTGGCCTGATCACAGCAAGGACGTCCCTGCTGACATCCTCCCATACTTTGCCGGCCGCCAGCATCTCTCTGTTGCCAACGGTCGTATCTTCTATGGTGCACGGGTGGTTGTGCCTGCATCTCTGCGTGATATGGTCATCCGCAAGCTGCACACGTCTTCTCATCACGGTATCGCCAAGTGCCAGGCGCAGGCCCGCCAATCTGTCTGGTGGCCGTCCTGGAAGAATGACGTCGCTTCTGCTGTTAGGCAATGTCGCACATGCTGTCAGCACCGTAGCCAACCTGAACCTCTCCGACCGACTGAGTTTCCGTCACTCCCGTGGCAGCGAGTTGGTTCTGACCTGTGTCAATTCGGTAACACAACATACCTGGTGGTTGTCGACTACTACTCGCGCTATGTTGAAGCCTTGCCTCTCCGTTCCACCACGTCTGCCTCTGTCATCACTGCTATGAAAGCCATCTTCGCCCGGCACGGTGTGCCTGAGACTCTCGTCACGGACAATGGGCCGCAGTATGCAAGTGATGAGTTCGCCCGGTTTAGCTGTCAATGGAACTTTGATCACGTGACGAGCTCGCCACATCACCCGCAAAGCAATGGGGAAGCAGAGCGTGCAGTGCGCACTATCAAGCAGCTTCTAGCAAAGTCGGACGACTTCCAACTGGCTCTCCTCGCCTACCGTAGTACGCCACTTCAGAGCGGGTTCTCGCCATCACAGTTACTGATGTGCCGCAGCCTCCGTGGTACGCTACCGGTGGAACCCTCCACTCTCCTGCCGACGCTCCCTGCAGGTGAGAAGCTGAGGGAGTGGGAGCAACATCGCCGAGCACAGTCAAAGGATAACTTTGATAAACGTCACCGGACCAAGCCTCTCCAGCCCCTGCAGCCTGGTGATAGCGTGTGGATTGCAGATCAGCAGAGAGAAGGGACTGTTAAGTCATCGCTGTCTGATCGGTCTCTGCTGATTGCAGAACCCAGCGGCACGATCCGTCGCAACCGGCATCAGCTGCGTTTCCTGCCCGCTAGTCCACCGGAGTCTGTTGAGATTCCCAATAGTCCTCCAGCACCCGGCCGGCCGCAGCGTGCCCGACATGCCCCCAGTCGCCTCATTGAAGAGATTTGACTGTCTCTCCGTCTCTCTCAGAGTTATCATGCGATTTCTTGCAAGTTTGTCGCAGCTGTTTTTTCTGTCGATATTATCGTGCTTTGGTCTTTTGAGAATTCCTCCGATTTCTTTTCTAAGGGGGGAGATGTTGCATGTGCTACACATGAGTTGTATGTGTTGCTTGTAGGGGTGAAACGATTAGTTCGAATATTCGAGTAATCGTTCGCAAATTTCAAACGAGCGAGTATTCGAAATTTTGCACTCGATCGTTTTTTTATTTTTTTTATTGGCATTCTATTTTCAAATTTTTGTGGTATCGCTCGTCCACTGGTATGAATGCATTATGCATGCCTTTGAGTCAGTATTTTATGACTTTGACCATGCGATCACCACGGCAAGTAACGTTAGTTAGCTATGCGATATGAAAGTACTGTTGAAAATCATTAGTCTTTACACTCTGTACAAGACGTTGGCGACTTTTGTTTTTTTGTTCTCTATGTTTTACAGATAATTTCTTCCGAATTGGTCGAGAACTCACAAATCTGGCGCTTTTGAACATTGACGAAATACTCGAAATAATCGGATACTCGATCGAATATTGTGAATGAGTGATCGATTGATCAAAATAGATGCTCGTTTCACCCCTATAACAGATACACCCTATATAACAGATACACCCTATAATACATACACCCTATATAACAGATACACCCTATATAACAGATACACCCTATATAACAGATACACCCTATATAACAGATACACCCTATACAACAGATACACCCTATACAACAGATACACCCTATATAACAGATACACCCTATATAACAGATACACCATATATAACAGATACACCCTATATAACAGATACACCCTATATAACAGATACACCCTATATAACAGATACACCCTATATAACAGATACACCCTATATAACAGATACACCCTATATAACAGATACACCCTATATAACAGATACACCCTATATAACAGATACACCCTATATAACAGATACACCCTATATCACAGATACACCCTATATCACAGATACACCCTATATAACAGATACACCCTAAATAACAGATACACCCTATATAACAAATACACCCTATATAACAGATACACCCTATATAACAGATACACCCTATATAACAGATACACCCTATATAACAGATACACCCTATATAACAGAACTTGCTTGTAATTATCATGCACAGTCATCTAGTGCCTTGCTATGCCATCGCATGACACTCCATCCATGTACGGCTTACCTGCACATGACACGCGTTCATGATCAACCAACCTATGTGGTCTAGCTTGTCATCGTATTGTACACATCCGGTTCTGGATCCTTCTATCTTCTTCTACTGCTTCTAGCACCTTCCGTCCAGTTCTGATAATCTGGAGTGATTTGCACTTCTTTGTTCTTGTTGTTTATGTTCCCAAGAAGTGAAGTCAGAATAGAATGCTCTCGCATGTTGGGTGTGTGTGTGCTCGAAATAAGTAACAAAGTTCAAGGATCGAACTTTACAGGATGGTCATGTGGCACGTATAGGCATTCGATCGTGCTTGCCCCCCTCGGCAGGTCCGATCATGCCATTTTGATATGCAACTTCCAAGCAGTTTCCGCCCGCCGCGATCCAACAACCTCCCGCAACGTGTGGAAATACGATAGTGCTGACTGGAACAGACTCAGGGCGTTATACCTCGGTCACGGCTGGCAGTCGATAATGTCAGACGATCCCACTCTGTATTGCGAGCGATTAACCTCGGCCATCCTGCAAGGCATGGACCAGTACATCCCCACCAAAGTCTTCACCACTCGTTCCTCTGACCCTCACTGGTGGGCTCCAGAGTGTACCATTGCTGAAGAGGCAAAGGAGAAGCAGTGGAAGAAGTGGAGGCAGAACCCGCACCGGGTTGACCTCAAGACCTCCTTCATTGCTTCTGTCAACCGAGCTGTTCACACACAGCAGAGCACCCATATGTCTAGCGTCAATCGACTGCGCCACACACTCAGCTGCCAGTCACTTATAACCAGTGGTGGACAAACATGAAGAAAGCCACTGGCGCTACATGCAACTCCGCTGATGTTCCTTTGCTAGTCGATAGCCATGGCAAGGAGTTCCACACCTCAGCAGAGAAGGCTGAGTGCCTGGCAAAGCATTTCTCCTCGAAATGCAGCTAGGGTGACCGAGAACTGACTATCAATGACCTTCCTGCGGTGACCACCCCGACCCACGAGCCATTGGAGCACGTTCATTTCGGAGAAGCTTCAGTCTGGCGGCATCTTGCAAGGCTAGTCCCATCCAAGGCATCTGGACCTGACAGCATTCCATCTCGGGTATTGAAAGAGTGCTCTAAGGAACTTGCTGCTCCCATCACGAAACTGTTCCGTGTTAGCTTTCGTGCCGGTGTTGTACCGTCCCAATGGAAGCTCGCTCACGTTGTCCCGGTATACAAGAAGCCACCTCGATCTAGGCCATCCAACTACCGGCCTGTGTCCTTGCTCTCCATTTTATCCAAGGTTATGGAGTGTATTATAAACCACAAGTCACCAATTTCCTGGAGCGCGACGACGTGCTGCCTGACAGCCAGTTTGGTTTTAGACGTGGCCGTGGCACAGCTGACCTCCCCACAGCACTCCAGAGCGAATGGGTGCAGGTTGTAGCTGAGGGGGGCTGTGTCCCAGTAGTAGCAATTGATATTGCCCGTGCGTTTGACCGCGTCTCTCACGTCGGCCTCCTCAACAAAGCAGAGCGAGTAGGCATCGGCGGACCTCTCCCCTCTTGGCTATGCGACTACCTGAGTAACCGCTGCCTAAAGATGGTAACCATGGTAGCTGGAGGCCACGCTTCCAAGAAGTACCCCATCACTGCCGGAGTGCCCCAATGCAGCGTCCTGGGCCCCACACTCTTCATATTGTTTGCTGCCGATATCGACCAATGCCTCTCGCATGGAGTAAAGCTCAGGTCTTTCGCCGATGACACTACCGTGTACAGTCTGATCAGACCAAACGACAACCTCCAGGAGAAGGCAGCATCCTTACAGACAACCCTCAGCAATCTTGCCGCATGGGGCCAGCAATGGCGGATCCAGTTCGAGCCCACCAAGAGCCAGCGCCTGATTTTATGCAATGCTCGACAGCACCCTGACTTTCCACCAACCACCTTTGCCGGCGAGATAATTCCGGACTCGGACTACCTAAAGCTGCTTGGAGTCACATTCGACTCTAAGCTTGGGTTCCAGCGCCACATCCATGCTGTCGCTGTCAAGGCCAGCCAGCGCCTGGGATTTTATTTATTTATTTTTTATACGAAAGTCCACTATATTCCCGAATATGTGCGAGAAGTGGTGGCGGGGCCAGGCTGCTCTGCCGACCTCAAAGGTCTCGGCGTCTACGCAGACAAAGCGCGCCATCTTGCGCCGTGCTGCTTGGCTTCTGGGTCATGAGGCCCGCCTTGCCGTGTATAAGGGGTTCATTCGGCCCATCCTGGACTGGAGTACACTCCCCTAGCCACCATGTGTGCAGCCCAATCCCACCTAGCACGCTATGACAGGGTGCAGGAGAAGGCAATGCGAATCATCGGACCTGGCACGATCCTTCAGAGCCTGCAGCTCAGGAGGGCAGTCTCAGGGCTTGCATACGTGTACAAGTTGCACTACATAAGGGTCCACCCCAGCTGACAGCCCTCCTCCCGCCACCGTCGGCGCCTGCACCTACTCCTAGAACCCGCCGACAACTAGCTTCTCGCCACCTTTTCCAGTTGCAATGGCCACTAGCTCGGACAGCACCGAACTACCTACTGAGGTCATTCCCCTACACCCTCATTGCGGCATGGAACGACATTCCTGAGCAAGTCATCCCGGAACCTCCTGCATCGAAGGGAATGCAGGCCTTCAAGTCTCGCATTTGTCAGCACCTGATGCGCCAGGATTGGTTGTGGGCGACAGCATTCTATGGCTAAATTTGACGATGTTCCATTCTCCAGTCCCACAATGATCGCCTTGCCTTCACCCCACTGAACTGTACCTTGCTCCCTAGAGCTCTCGAAACACCTCAGTGCAGAATGTTTTGCGTTACTGTTTCTTTCTTCTCTTCTTTCCTTTTTGTTGCTTTTCGTGGCCCCTTTCTCGCTGATCCAGTGCCTGCACACTACCAGTGCCTGCACTACGACATTATTTCATTCGCTAATTACCGCTACCCGTCGTCTCACGTGGCTTCAGAATATGCTACGAGAAATAGGAGAGTCTCCAGCAAGCAGTGCATCCATCTTCAGGAAGTGGAAAGAGCAAACGGCATGGTCCTTGGTTGAGGTAAAATGCTGAACGTTTGATTTGTCCCAACCAAGATTTCAGCACTTGGTTCGTCACGATTTTCGCTTGCCAGCTAACGTCTCCGCAATCCAGCTTTCCCCTGTCGGTGTCACGTCCCAGTACACAACGGAGAGGACTACTAATAAACAGTTCACGGCACTAACAGCATTGAACGCAGCACTTCTCTGTCCCTGCGGGAATTTGCGGAAAAAACTCTCGAAAACTTGCGCAAGAAATTGCGGCAGAAAACGACAAAAAATGTGACGAAAAGTGCGGAATGATGCAGAACTTGCCAGGAATTATTATTATTATTATTATTTTAACTGGTTTGCAATTTTTTGGTTTGAGGGATTTACTATTATTATTATTATTATTTTTTATTATTTTGTTAGGGATTTCCCAACAGGCAATGTTGCCTTTTTACTGGGAACCCTTAGGCCTCGGTCACACTACGGCAAGTTTGAAGCTGGACGCAGCGTCAAGTCGCAGCACTCGACGCAGACGCGGGGTCACACAGTGTTTTGTTTTTCTTTCAGCTCATGACTGCCGCGGCCTGGCGCATTTGTCTACGTCACAAAATCACCAGGGAAACTCAATGACGACACGGATCCCCACGGAAACCGGCCTTTTGCTTATTATACAAAAAAATTGTCGGACAAAGTTTTCAAATTTTTCATTGATTTTTGATTACAAGAAGACGAAAGGTCCACGCGTGCACGATCGTTGTTGTTTCTTTCCGAATTTGAAGCCATTTTCAGTTGTAGTGTCATGGATCAGGCAAGAAAAGTCCGCATCGCAGCTGTGTTTCTCCTGACTTCGTCATACTGGTTGTCCTTTTTGGGGCTCTTGACGACAACACTCACAAGTCAACAGGCTCCAGTTGGCCGATGACCCACTCAAACAACTGGTCCTTTCTCGACTTTATTTTTTTCTCAGAAAACGCCTCGCTCTTCCGCCAGGTTCGGAGCAGAGCAGCATCGGCCTCGTAGGTCCACGGACTCATCTTGAAAAAAAGAGGAAACAAAACAAACCTTGAAGAGACGAATGTCGAATGACTGCTCAACTCGAGCAACTGTCTTGAAACCAGGGAGTCGTGTAGACTCCCTGCTTGAAACTAATTTTACCTGAAAGACACTGTTTTTCCGCCAAGCGTCACTCCCATCAGCGGCAACGCAGCCGATTTCCCCACGTCAGACGCAGCAGCGTCTGACGTGGGGCGTCTGACGTTCAAACTTGCCGCGTTTGCGTCAGTTGCCATGGAAAAGCTCATGATTCTGACGCTGACGCAGCATTTTTGCCGTAGTGTGACCGAGGCCTTAATGAGACTTTGTGTGAGCGCGAAACAAAGCAGGCGAGGAAGTATTTGCAGAAAATTGCGGATTTGGGCCAAAATCACGAAATTTGTTGCTTCGTATATCTACTCGGGATTAGTACGAGTCGTGCTGTGCAAATAACCTACAGGGTCATGGAAAGCACTGTGTGAAAAGTGTATAGAAATGTGAGATATACATTGTAGTGCAGAAAACAACATAAAAACGCGGGAAATCGCGGATTTTGCTGAAAATCGCGGGTTTGGGCCAAAATCGCGAAATTTGTTGCATCCGTGGAATCGCGATTTCCTGGAGGAACAGACTTCTTTCACTTCGTGAATACAATAAGACAACTGAAAATGACACAATTCTGCCGTGATCGACCTTCTCTCTCACGGAGCTAAGCAGAATGTGCGTCATCAGCTGTAGTTGCCATGGAAACGCAATCGGCGATTTGGCAAGTTTGCAATATCGTACCGAGGTAGGCCTGGGCGGATAATGCTAGCATTATAAGTAGCATTATAGTGTGCGATTTGCAACGAGCATTATGCTAGCATTATAACACTACATTTCCGCAAAAGTGGCATTATACTCGAGTCAAATGGCCCTTTCTTCTGCGAAAACCAAGCTTAGGCCGAGTAAAAAAATTACTAGATGATCGTCCTTTTTTTTGGAAAAATCGGGGAGGGCGGGAGGATTTTATTTTTATTTTTTTACTTTTTACCCTCTCATGCACACAGTGTACACAACAACATCAAGGTTTTTTTTCTCTTTTTTTCTTTTTTTTTCTTTTTTTCTTTTTCTTTCTTCAGCAGATCGATACTGACGTTGTGATATACTAGTAGTATGTGGTCCATATAGTAAAGAAAGTATTAAACAAAGCGTGCACATGTTTCCTGCATCCGCGATCGGTAAAAAACCAACGATTTCGGCAAAAACTCACGATTTAAAAAATAAAATATTTCTTGGGGCGCTGACAAAAACTGGGGCGGACGGGGACGATCATCTAGCTTTTTTTTTTACTTGGCCTTAGGGTGAAAATCATTTTTTTTGAGAAAAATGATGTTTTGTAAAAAGGTTGTGTCGCGTGGATGGACGCTCGAGTGCAGTGAAGTGGAACCAAAGCGCTTGTTTGAAGAAGTAGCAGTCATGGCAGGAAGGGTTTCAGCAGTCAGGGAAGTCAAAGGGCTTCCGGTAGAATATTCCAGTACTCCTCTAGTCACAACGAAGAGTTTTTGAGCTGATCGAACGGATTCCATCTCCTACACTCAGGGATGGCGAAATTTCTGCGCTAGCTGCTGCTTGCGGAAAATGGTGAAGAAATCGTCTCCAGTTAGAGTCGTGATGGCGATAGCAAGGAGAACCAGGACGACATCGATCCAGCCAATCGAAGTACGGAGATACTAGCTGTTTCTGGGCCTCACACAACGGGAACACGCGCAGCAGAGCTCATACGTTTGCAGCAAGTTCACCAGGAAAAAGGCTTGAAGCGCAGTGTGAAAACTGTTTTGAATTGAAGTCCTTGGCGATGAAGTCTACTGAATGCCAGGCGAATGAGCGAGCAGAACGAGAGGCCTCCACTCGAGACTTTCCTCGCTGAACAGCTAGCTGCAAGGGATTGTATGGAGCAATAGCAGCATAAAATTAGCATTATGATCATGATTTTCTAGCATTTTCCATGCCGTCTACGCAGAACTACGAAACGTGCACAATACTGCCCAAACCAAGCCGTTTTTGCATACTTACTACTGGTGAATTGCTGGCATTACAGAGGAACAGCAGCATGACAAGTAGCATTATGATACAGTTTTTCTGGCATTGCCATTAGCATTATCCTGCAAAATAACTAGCATTATCCGCCCAGGCCTATACCGAGGCGAGAGATATACCATCGGAACCGATATCAAATTGTCTTTCATCTGAGCCCTACTTGAAAAATCGATGCACTTCCCCTTTAAGGTGGCAGCCTGGTCGTAAAATAACTGAAAAATCGAATTTGTAAATTCATATCGAGTGCTACATCAGTTGAAAGAGCATGAACAGCGGCAAAATCTCTGAAAATTTGGTCTCGATCGGACCAACCGTTCAAGAGTTACGGCCGAAAATGTGCCCTTGCAAGGAAAGATTTTTTTGTTGCACGCTGTCATTTGTTGGCAGCACTAGCACTGTATTTGAATGTGAGCAGACCGTGCGCAACTTGTCGTATCATGGAAACACGCGAAAGTGTGCAGAATTTTGCTTCAAGTCCAAAAAATCACGTTTTTTAGCCACGTATTGGGCTGCACGGCGGCGGGCTTTGCCCGCCGCCGTGCAGCAGGAGTTTTGCCAGCACCTTCGTGACGTTGCAGATATGTGGCTTGATTATTGTAGTTGACGTTGATTGAGTGACTTTGGCAAATTTGAGTCGTGTCAAGAAGTCAGGTAGGATTCAGTACTAGGCAGTAGTGGAACGAGAGTGGTAGTCTTTGCCGATTTTGGAAGGTATCCTGGATTCGGTTTGAAGCGCTGTGGAAATGGCTTGCTGTGGAGGTCCCAGCACTGGATGTTGTATCAAAGGTACGGCCTCGTAGCACGCCGGAAAAAATTCAAAAACTGACTTAGGTCTGTGGGAGTCTGTGACAGAACGCCCCCTCCTGCCGTTGTGACAGATTCCAGGGCCACGTTGAAGGGCCCTATCCCACCACCCATGGCTGCTTCTGGACGTTTTTTAGGTTTGGATCCTGCGCACGGACAGAATTGGCTAGAAAATGTGAAAAATTGTAAATGTATTTGTTTGGCTCCTGGGTGGCTCGCCAACCGTGGCACTATGCCGGAATTTTGAGCTTTTCCTGCCTGTAAAGCCTGTCAGTGAGGCGCAAGAACTTTTAAATCATGTCCAGAGGGCCAGCATAGTGGCACTAGAGTGTGTGGTGCAAATTTCACTCAAATCCATTGAGAGACACCAAAGTTACGGTCAATTGAATGCCATATGAAATTTAGGACCAGGCTGCTACCTGAAGCCGGCTGTTTGCTTGCAGTCCCTCTTTCCCATCTGTACGTCTACCCGAACTACTCGCGGCTCAACAACTCATAACATGAGTATCAATCGCTATAGAACTGCACATCCAGACGACACACGGCTTGCCACAGTGAGTCGAGTACATCGTATGCAAATGGCGTGCAGCTTCCAGGTCCGGCACGATGGAATTTTCGGAAGGAACTACAATTGTAATTTTTGAACTGTTTGGAGAAGAAGATTGCTCTCAGAACAGCTAACTGGTTTCTTTCGTTTGAAAAGCTGTTCACGGAGTAGTATACAATACTATACATACAGCGTTTCGAAGCTGCTCCAAAATCGATCGATTTGTTTTGAATGGTTTCGTGATAGTTTCACGATCAATCGATCCCTGCGCGATCTGTCGATCGATAGATCGCGCGAGAAAAGCGATCGATTTTCCAGATTTCGATCTCTCGATCTCCATCTCTTGATCTCCATCTCTCTATCTCGAACTCTCGATCTCTCCACCTCGGTCTCTCGGGCTCGGTCTCTCGGGCTCGGTCTCTCAATCTCGATGTCTCGATCTCAATCTCGATGTCTCGATCTCGATCTCGTTCTCGAGCTCTCGATCTTCTCTCGATCTCGATCTTCTCTCCATCTCGACCTTCTCTCCATCTCGATCTTCTTCCGATCTCGACCTTCTCGCCATCTCGATCTTCTCTCGATCTCGATGTCCATCTCTCGAGCTCGATCCCTCGAGCTCGATCTTTTTTTTTTTTTTTTTTTTTTTTTTTTTTTTTTTTTTTCTGAATACCACAGTACCATCAGATGCTGCACAGCCGGGGCGGTGGCATATTGGATGGAAGTGGGGGCGGGGCAAAAGTAACTCCTCCGACCAAAGGTCTCGGAATCATTGTTACTCCTGTGCGCCGATACATAGGAGAAAAGAAACATGTGCATCCAAGAGGGGAGCACTGGCTTTGCAAACGATAATGGGGAGAATTTGAGATGGGGATAGGACAAAACAATAGTAAAAGCAGTGCACCGTAGGAAGATGGAGTGAACTGATAATCGGGTTTTAAGGCTGAGCGAAGGGGATCAAAGAGGGGTAGAAGGGAGCTGGAGTGCGGTCAGTATAATTAGGCTGGTGTGTTGGCAGAGATCATAGCCTGTCTGTGGCCCACTCCCACTTGCTGCGCCGCAAGTGGTCATTGACGTTTTTCTTGAACGTGTGCATGCCTCTGCGAGAAGGGGGAGATCTCCATCTCTCCATCTCGGTCTCTCGAGCTCGATCTCGATCTCTCCATCTCTCGATTTCTCGATCTCGATCTCTACATCTCGGTCTCGATGTCTCGATTTCGATCTCGCTCTCTCGATCTCGATCACTCGATCTCTCGATCTCGTTCTCTCGATCCCGAACTTCTCTCGATCTCGATCTTCTCTCGATCTCGATCTTCTCCCGGTCTCGATCTTCTCTCCATCTCGATCTTCTCTCCATCTCGATCTCGATCTCGAGGTGTCGATCTCTCGATCTCGATGTCTCGATTTCGATCTCGCTCTCTCGATCTCTCGATCCCGAACTAACGTTACTTCTCTCGATCTCGATCTTCTCTCGATCTCGATCTTCTCCCGATCTCGGTCTTCTCTCCATCTCGACCTTCTCTCCATCTCGACCTCTCGATCTACCGATCTCCATCTCTTGATCTCTCGAGCTCGGTTTCTCGAGCTCGATCTCTCGATCTCCATCTCTTTCTCTCGAGCTCGATCTCGATCCCGAACTTCTCTCGATCTCGACCTTCTCTCGATCTCGATCTTCTCTCGATCTCGATCTTCTCTCGATCTCGATCTTTTCCCGATCTCGATCTCGATCTTCTCTCGATCTCGATCTTCTCTCGATCTCGATCTTCTCTCGATCTCGATCTTCTCTCGATCTCGATCTTCTCTCGATCTTTTCCCGATCTCGATCTTCTCTCTATCTCGATCTTCTCTCTATCTCGATCTTCTCTCTATCTCGATCTTCTCTCTATCTCGATCTTCTCTCGATCTCTCGTTCTGACATGTCACATGACAATCGACATGGCAACAGCGAATCCTAGCGCGACTTGCCGTGCTTTGAATCAGCCACTGAAGACCTGTGAGCGCTTGCAGGTCTCCGATTTTCCAATCGGAGCACGCCCAGGCGTGCTCCGATTGAATCGGAGCACACCTAGGCGTGCTCCGATTCAGCCATCAGAGGCCGCTTTTTTTTTTTTTTTTTTTTTTTTTTACCAATGCTGCTACCCGTGCTCTTACACTTACAGCGCCAACAACGAGCGTTCAGCGATCACAGCAGCAGACTGAGTTCCACGATCCCGACATTGATGAGTACATCGCAACTTGTGACCCAACAGTGCAATCCCCAACTCACCAACGGTCTCTGATGCAGAAAGCTACGAAGACCATCAACTTTTCCGGAGCTCAGTTTGGTGCAAACTGCAATGTTCACCTGCACCTGTAGGCTGTAGGCTGTAGTCACTGCGAAGAAGAGAAGCTGAACTGACCTGGTTTTTAGCTGACTAGACCGCCCTTGTTTTATCTCTGTGTTGTGACTGTGTACATTAGTCATTATGTAACATGTCTGAAGTACTAAACTGGCGACTAGTTGTGTTCCTTGTCTGGTCTAGTGTGCGTGCCTTGAGTAGGTACTAGGTATGTGTGAAGTACTACATGTAGTAGTACTAGTAGTACGAAGTAGTTCGTGCAATGCATGTCAGAAATGGTATCAAAGCATTCGTACTCGGACTCAAGTGCTAGAATCGGAGCCCTCCGCGCTAGCGCGCGTCGGGCTCCGATTCCGCACTTTCGTCCTCGTACTCATGCTCGATTCCATACATCACTCGACCACTCGCCTTACCACACATGTACAACCATCATCGGTTGGCAGAGCGCCGGTCATGCGACCGTTTGAACCGACACCCGGTAGAGGAGACGGCTCGATACCGGAACGTTTTGACAGCCAAATTATTAATTTAATTTGTATAGACCCAAAACGATCATCAACGTTGATTTTTCACTCGAAATATGTTTGTGGAAGGAAACTGGCATGTTGAAGTTTGCTCTGGGGCCAGAGTCAATCGAACTGAGCCACTCCTTTGTGTTGACCCATTGCCTCCAAGTTGCCCAATTTTTCGCTTCAAAAAAGTTCAAATCAGAGGTGGCTCCAAACCGGACACGTTTTAGAGTGCCCGTCAAATTCACTCTGGGTCTGAAATTAGGTAATTGCTATCGCTCCACGACGGCCAGTACAGAGTAACAATAAGCCTTGTGTGTGCTTCCATTAGTTTTGATTGGTATGCGGTGCTTTATTGTCGAGAGGCGAGCCGCTGTTTACCTGCGACAAGAAGTTGATTTTTCGAAAGTCGTAAAACTCAAGTCGCAGTGCGAAGCAACACGTCAAAAACTCACCTGCTTGATATGGCGCTTCTGGTCATCGCAGAGCCATGAAATTTTGGCTCGGAGTATAACACATCGTAGTCTCACTGTGACATATGTTTTCTAATCAAAATACCAAGAGAGAAAGTGAATATTGAGTCCGTTCCGGTTTGCAACCTATTTCCTATTTGAAACCGTCGCCTCTACCCCTAATCACTGCCGACTACATGACATTGTACTACATTGTAGTAGATCTACCAAGTGCAAGTGCAAGTGCAAGTAGGTCAAAACATTCAGACTAAGGCTGCGTTTACACGACAACGCACGGCCAGTTTTCCGTTTTCAGTCCCGCATTTCTTTTTTCGTTTTCGTGCGTTTACACGATCAAAGCTGATCCGAAGTGGTCTCGGTTTGTATCGTTTTCGTGCGTCTACACGGGAGCAAAGGATCTGCCAAAGTTCGTCATGTACCAAGTGTTGTCGTGGAAGCACCAATCACACTCAAGGAATAGTTGAAAACAGGCCACACGACAACACTCGTCACAATCATGTCGAAAATTGTAAAAGCAATTTTTTGGATTGCCGGATCCATGTGAACGGCCGAAAACGGAACAAACGTGACGGAAAACGAGGCCAGCATACCGTTTCGACTGTTTACACACCCAAATTTATCCGGCAGAACATTTCCGTTTTCAAATTCTTCCACCTTGGCCAGCGTTTTGGTTTTCTTCCGTTTTGGTGTACAACTTTTACGTTTTGCTCCGCGTACCGTGAAATGAACCATGCATCCGAAATAATTTTGTTGCGTTTTCACCCCCAGCGTTGTCGTGTAAGGGCCGATTCCCACTACGCTACCGTGAGTACCCATGGTGATTTGTTCACGTGAGGGGCAGTTTTGGCGCGAGTTCATTCCGTGGCTCCTGCCGTACCGCGCTGTGGACATTCCGGTGCCGAGGGCCTCTGGGGGGGTGGAAATGGCATGCCGTGGTATTCCGCGAGGTCGAATGCAGTGAGTAGTAGGTATTTTACTTACTCCCTGAAAGGAAGTTTTTTCTTTCTTTTGTATTTGTGGCACGAAGTTTTTTCTTGGCTTTTGGCTTTTCGATTGGTTGATTCTTGAGCTTTCTCCAGTCATCTCCCCGGCCCCCGCTATTTTCCCTCAGGACCAAAGTCAGAAATTGATAAAAAAAAAATGGTGATCCGGCCTGCCGACGGAATGCACGGAATGACTGTGCGCAGGTGTAAATCACTCTCAGCTTCAAGCTCGTACCGTGGGGTACACGTGACCTACCCAAATCGACGGCACGGCACTCACGGTACCGTAGTGGGAATCGGCCCTAAACGCAGCCTAAAGTCATTCAGAAAAAGATGGACTTCTAGCTTTTGGCCATAAATAGGTCCGCATCTGGCCCATAGAAAAGAGATCACAGCTGCATACTCTTGTTTATGGACTCTTGACTGTAGTATAATTATGCTGATTGAGCCAACCACAAAACCAGCAAAGATAGGATCACTCATTCCAAGAAAAACAGATAAAAAATCGCACAAAAAGAAATGTTGATAACAACACTTGCTGTCCAAATTTTAACTAAAAAAGATGTGAAAACGGCCATGGCGTATCAAGAACAGAGGCAATAAAGGCAGCAGCTATACAATAACATTTCAAAGCATAAGCAACAAACAGCTTGGGAAAAACCAGAGAGCGAGAGAGAGAGAGAGAGCGAGAGAGAGGGAGCGAGAGAGAGTCATGAATAAAGTGAGTACTTGTACTAGCAAAAACAGCATTATATACAAAAGCAGAGGATTTTTGATATTGATGGCACAGCACTCGTTCCTAGTGATGCCACCACATGGGCTACCTAACATAGGCGAATGGTTTCACCAGTGCGGATCAAAAAGTCGTCATCTTGCAGGTCTCGCAATGCTGCCTCGAACTGGGCAGGGAAAACCGGCTGTAATAGGGCAAAAACAGAAAGGTGCAGACCATGTTTAAGTTAACCCTTAGCTGTGATCAAAGATTCAAAAAAATCCGAGGTGCGGCTCATACTCCGAATGTCAACAAAGAAAATTTTGGGCCCAAGGGGCGGGGGAGTGCGGCTTAGACACGGTGCAGTTAACCCTTTACCAGCCGCAGGATTTATACGTAAAAAAACGGGGTCCACTAGATTGAGAATAGAGACTAAACGGTAAATAATTTGTATTGACACCTTTATAGTTCTGGAAAGGTGGTAGAATTACCTTTCATATGAGACTAAAACCAAGCTGATAACATGTAGAATCGTTGCCATTCATGGCGCACAATAACTCTAGCAATGCGGCCGAATTAGCAAATTCGAGGACCATGACAATATGACTTGTACACTGTTCAGCTTCAGCTCATGCACCAGTTCATCTGTCAAGATTCAAACACCAGCAGAACCAGGCTGCTCTAGCGCTCATTTTTGGTGCGTGTCACGCATGGGCAATGCGGCCGAATTAGCAAATTCGAGGACCATGACAATATGACTTGTACACTGTTCAGCTTCAGCTCATGCACCAGTTCATCTGTCAAGATTCAAACACCAGCAGAACCAGGCTGCTCTAGCGCTCATTTTTGGTGCGTGTCACGCATGGGTGTGCACTGGGGAAATCGCAAACACATACTTCAGCATGAAGTGGGTCACAGCCACACGCTTGAAATTTCAACTCCACCCGTTTGCTGGACTTCGAGCTTCGGCGCTTGAGTGTTTTACTTCGTGCTATATCGAATGATACATCGTTGGAAAGCTGCGTTAATAGCTTTCCAATGAGCCTTCATATGTTGAATTAGAAGTAGGCAGACCGAAGTTATAGCTGTTTGTACAGTGCTCTATGCTCGTTTGTACACTGCTCTATGCTCGTTTGTACAGTGCTCTATGCTCGTTTGTACACTGCTCTATGCTCGTTTGTACAGTGCTCTATGCTCGTTTGTACACTGCTCTATGCTCGTTTGTACAGTGCTCTATGCTCGTTTGTACACTGCTCTATGCTCGTTTGTACAGTGCTCTATGCTCGTTTGTACAGTGCTCAGCATGCTCTACGTTTAGCATGAAATGTGTCACAGTCACATGCTTGAAATTTCAACTCCACCCGTTCCAGCCGTTTCCTGGACTTCGAGCTTCGGCGTTTGAGTTGAGGACCCTCGGTCATTCGCAACGCTGTCACCTCCAAACCAACTAGTCGCAAGCCCGCGCTGGGCACAACAGTACGAAGTAGTGGTTGCGACTTCGGCGGTGATTTGTAAGAAAGGGTTTGCTCCCCACACCGGAGCTCGCGCTATTCCGCCGACTTTACTTGACACTTGACGTCTGTCTCACCGTCCAGGAGCAACACTGACTCACGCTGCTATCTGGTGTTCACGAGGTGTTTGTCGCGCTGGAAACGGAGCGTCTCTGTAAGTTTGTATCCCTGGTGATGTTTGTGCCTGGAGAGCACTATATAAGTGGTGCTCTTCAGGCACAATCTTCCCCAGCCTACTCAAGCTCAACTGATGAGGGGTGAATTCCCCGAAACACTATGTATTGAGCAGGGAGTGGTGCTTTCTTGCAGGTTTGCCGAGTCGAAGGTTCGATGGACTTCTGGTGTGCTCTGGATGGCAGTCGTGAGTCAGTCAAGTGTCAAGTAAAGTCGGCGGAATAGCGCGAGCTCCGGTGTGGGGAGCAAACCCTTTCTTACAAATAATAATAATAATAACTTTATTAGGATGACCCAAAGGCTGACCGCCTATCGTGGGGTCCGTCGCATTGAAGGATGATGGTACAAGAGAGTACAGATTGGGAAGGGGGGGGGGGGGGATAAAACAAGGTCCAATAAAATCTCAAATCCTATATATAGGATTCGAAAAATAGGGCACAGGCCTTAGTAATACAGTCTGTATCGGCTATAGAGTGACCGGATATAAGAATATATCGGCTACAGTGATATTGGTCCGAAATATCAAAAGCAAAACGTATTTTATCCAGTACAAATATCACTATAACCAATATTATCGGATGTAATGATATATGTATAGGATATTGACCAAGACGAGGTCTATATGGGAAATATGGCCCAAGTAAAAGACCGAGGTCCGCCAAGGTCTTTTACGAGGCCTATATTTCCCATATCGACCGAAGTCGAGGTCAATATCCTATTTATCACGATTCCTTTGCCATAACCCCAAAATTTGAACCTTTAGGAGCTATTTTAACCTTTTTAGTATAGTATTCAGGGATCGATTTACTTTGATTTTTTTGCATAGCAGTCACTGCTACACAGTTTTACAATTGACTAGCAACTCCCAGTATTGATTAGCAGTTTTCCTTCATCAAAAGTTTACATGTATAGCTGTACAATAGCAGGATTTCGTAAAGAAGAGGACAATAGCTGCAGTTGCTATTTGCTTTTCCAAGCGAATGTTCAACCTGAATATTTACGTTAGAGTTTTCGCTTGGGCACGTTACTTGTTCAGCGTCCATCCGTCTTCGAGTTCTTCACAACACAATGTCTTTCAACAGGGCAGTTCCACTGATTCCTTCGACAAAGAAACCTCAGGAAAGCGCTCAAACGATCGGGACATTTCGTGCAAAGCGCATCGAATTTCGCTTTTCTCCTTTTCTTCATCGAAACGAATCGACATTCCTGGCGCGTCCAGTTCTTTGTCCCTCTTCTGGGCAGTGAATCACTGATCAGATTCACTGACATGTTGGCTACATGAGACTAAGAACCATCTACTTCAACTGTGCCTTGTCGAACAGAAACAAACTGAGCTTGACAGTGAAAGAAGAACATCAGGAAAAGTCACCGCCGTGTACAAAACTTCAGAAGACTGCAGTCATGTACGACCAGTGCTAGTGCAGTGTCCAAAATCGAAAGAGCGCGATCCGCGAGTCCGCGACCCGCGCGGACTGAGCAGGACAGGCCAGTTGGTTGGAGTAGTAAAATACTACTCCCTAGTCAGCAGTGTGTACATTAGTCGCATGTAGACTGCACACAACTGGTCTTTGTAGTGCATCGCAGTTTTGGGCGATAAAAAACGAAAAGCGAATCGCAGCCAGTGAATTTTGATTCGCAAACTGCGATGCGAACCCGGATAAATCGATCCCTGGTATTTGTACTATAGTGTACATAGGATGTTGCCTATTTTGGGTACAAGACTGTAAGAACAACAGAGTTCAGCATCTGCAGCACAGTGGCTGGGTGGTATAAGGGGTTGCTTGAGATTCATACTGTTGTGGGTTCGAATCCTGCTTGTTCTCTTCCTTTGTCTTCTTTCTTTCAATTTTTTCTTTTTGAAGTGGAGAGAAAAATTCTAAGCAAAGTCGAAAGATTACAATGCCTAAGTGGTCGATACAAGCGGTCGATATAAGCGGTCGATATTGCGGCGATATGGGTAATATAGGACCAGTCAAGGATCACGAGAATTAGTGGAGGTCGATATAGAAGAGTGATAACGGATATTACGATGGCAACAAAGAATCAAAACATGCATAACACACTACATTATTATCTCTCCTCTCAGCCACCGGCCGTTGTAGAAGGCACCATAACCGTGAGTGCCGCTGGCATCAGTCTGTAGTTGCATGTCGGGGGCTGGCGTCCACTCATCCACCAGGAAGAATGACTTCCCATTCCATATGGTCAGGGCCTCTGCCCACCACAACAGGTCTGCCATTGCCAATGCCGAAATGCGTAGCCATTGGTGCAATGGTGTTGATCGAGTTGCTCTGTCCAGGTCGTACAGGCGTCTCAGGAATGTGCGACCAGCTGGTACAGCTCTGGACGCGAACGAGAGTTTGCCCAATACGGAGGCGAGGTCGCGTTTCTGAACCCGGCCGGATTGGACGAGGGCCGACACGGTGGTAGATAGCTTAGTCAGCTTGGAGGGTGGAAGGCGGATCTCCAGAGCCATTGTGTCCAGCTCTAAGCCCAGGAAGGTGAGAACGGTAGAGGAGCCATCAACCTTCTCAGGTGCAACTGGGACCTGTAAATATGCAAACAGGTCGAGCAGTAGTGACTTCTGGTGCTGGGCAAGAGGAGGACTGGGAGGCGATACATTCAGGAAGTCATCCAGATAATGAATGAGATGGGGAAGGCGGCATGTGTCCTCCAGAACCCAGTGAAGGGCAGATGCAAACTTGTCAAATATGTACGGAGCTGACCGAAGGCCGAACGGGAGGACTTTTTCGAAATAGTAACGACCATCCCAAGAGATACCCAACAAGTGCCAGTCAGAGGGGGCAACAGGGCATAATCGGAAGGCGTTTCGAATGTCCACTTTGGTCAGGTAGCAACCACGGCCTAACTTCATGATATAGGAGATAACCGAATCGACAGTATAATCGGAAGGCGTTTCGAATGTCCACTTTGGTCAGGTAGCAACCACGGCCTAACTTCATGATATAGGAGATAGCCGAATCAACAGTGTCATACTCCCAAGCTGAATGACTCCCGGGAAATACCATCATTGACACTGCAGCCAGTGGGGGAGGATAGGTCATGGATGAGGCGAAATTTGCCATTGGATGTTGGGATCAGGCCCAAACCCGAGGTTTGAAACAACTGATATGGCGGCTCAGCAAACGGACCAGCTGTTTCCCTTAAAATTGACAACTGACGGACAAACCAGTGAACAGTCAAGTCGTCGGAAAGCAAATGTGACAAAGGAGTCTCTCTTTTCTCTTGCTCTCTCTCTAAAGCAAGATTTGGAAAGCACGCGTGGGAGAGTGGCGCGCGCTGCGCATGCGCATGTATAGCAATGACATCATAATCAGATGCATGATCATCAGACTAAGTATGAGTGGTAGATGTTCCACGTTCGTTAACAGGGCTTAGCGCACACGCTAAACCACCAATAAAATCACGGAAATCAAAAGGGTACGCTATAGCCGATACAGACTGTATTGGGCAAGGAGATGAGCCTGAGATGTTAGTGTTTGAAAAAATTATTTTATTCAACTCTCGATATCTACTAAGACCTAGCAAGGAAGAATTGGTCATATACGTTTTGCTATTCTCATGCCACACCCATTTTGAGTTGAAAAATATGACCAAAATCCTATATATAGGATTTAGCAAATTAAGAGATACGTTGCCATAGTGAACAGCGTAGTGAGGACTTGCGATCGGCTTAGCTCCTCCAGAGAGAAGGTCGATCACTGCAGAATTTGGTCATTTTCAATTGTCTTCGTTCAGAAAGTGGTGAAACGTCAATAATTTTTCGACATCATTAATAAAAGAATTTTCATCTATTATAATTATATAAAAGAGTGAATAGCAACTAAATAGAGCGGTTGACAAACCCCCTTTATTTTCAATTGTCTTATTGAAGTTATTGTATTCACGATGTGAAAGAAGTACTGTGTTCAATGCTGTTAGTGCCGTGAACTGTTGAGAAGATGCTTGGTATTCGCCATCTCTCCTGAGAAATTTTCAGCATATTTTCAAAAAAGTACGGGCATTATGTCGTTCGTCAATCTCCACCACCCGTCGTCTCACCTGGCTTCAGAAGATGTTACGAGAGATGGGAGAGTCGCCAGCAAGCATCACATCCATCTTCAGGAAGTGGAAAGAGCAAACGGCATGGTCTTCGGTTGGGGTAAATGCTGAACGTCTGATTTGTCCCAACCAAGATTTCTGCACTTGGTTCGCCACTATTTTCGCTTGTCTGCTGATGTCTCCACACCCCAGCTTTCTCCCGCCGGTGTCATGTCCCAGTACACAATGGAGAGGACTACTAATAAACAGTTCACGGCACGAACAACATTGAACACAGCACTTCTTTCACATCGTGAATACAATAGAACGATTGAAAATGACCAAATTCTGCAGTGATCAACCTTCTCTCTGGCGGAGCTAAGCCGACCTTCTCTCTGGCGGAGCTAAGCCGACCGCACGTCATCACTGCGCTGTTCGCTATGGCAACGTATATCATACAATTGGCGATTTGGCGAGTTTGGCTTATCGTATGCAAGCGAGAGATATGCCATTCGAACCGATATCAAATTGTCTTTCATCTGAGCCCTACTTGAAAAATCAATGCGCTTCCCCTTTAACCCTTAGGTGCCGGTAGGTCGATTTCGGCCTATGCTGACAGTGCATACTAAAATCGAGTCACGTACATCGCAGGTGCCTGATTTTTTGTACAGAGACCCTTCAGTAGCTGGCCTGTAGATAGCAATAGAGAAAGTAGGGGGTTGCATTTGAAAAAGTCGGGTCGTGATCAACGACGATCGCGCAGATCAGCGGAAGTCAATCGAGCGTGGCAGCCTACGCATGCGTCCCGCAACACGAACAAAACGTTGCTGTTTCACTTCGTTTTCGACTAGTACAGTTCATGGCTACTGCAGCTGACCTCCGTCATGGATGCTGCAGGAGCGCTTGAGTTGTTTGAAGAGCTGGAGGCCGATGATGCCCCTGTAGAAGAAGAATCAGAAGACGACGATGGTGAATAATCTGACGCTCTTTTCTCTGACGGAAACCTGCCGTCATCAGATGAGGAAGACTGACTCAACGATGATTTGGTTTTCGGTAAATTTCTTGAGAACGGCAGCTCTTGAGATGAGGACAAAATTTCCGACGATGAGCTTCAAGAAGCTGTAGGGCGAGGGCAAGCGCAGCCAGTTCGTGGACGTGCTCCGCTCGCGCTGCGCGGAGGACTTGTTCGCGGCGCTGGTCGAGCTCAGCCAGCTGATGGAACAGCTGATCGTGGCGTGCGTGGCGCGTGTGGCGGAGGCCGTGGACGAGGTAGTGGATTCGGCGTGATGAGTGGTGTTGGCGACCAAGATGTTCTTGGACCAGCGCAGTACCCTGACCCTATTGTAGATTTTTCTGACTTGAAAATTCAAAAATCGGATTTTGCTGTGTCTTGCCATTCAGAATACATACTTTTGTCGCTACATTATCTAAACGGTTGCGGAGATATAGGCTTTCCAAAAAATTGAGCCAAAACTACGAAAAATCTAAAATTCAGTCAGGCACCAAAGGGTTAATAACCAACCGTTATGCTAACAGGCCAACCTCACGAACACTGTACTTCACACTGGTCTCATTCAACCAATCTCTTCACATATTGAAAAATTACATTCTGCGCAACTTATTGTTCACATAGAGAAGCCATGGAGAAGTACTGGTACATGTATTCAGTCGGCTGGCCTCTCTCCTTCTCTCATTCCATCTTCACATTGATAGGGCCCCAGCACGAATATATTGTAGCCAACAAAGCTTTAAAGCTTTACAAGTACATGTAGTTCTTACCGCATCTGACTGCTCCTTGAGTTCATTGAAGATCTGTTGGTACTTGACTGAAGCAACCTTGGCACCCTTGGCCTCCAGAAGCTTACGCAAAACTTTAGTAATGGCTGAGCGACGCGTTCTCTCCGTTGCACTCAGACCAGTGGTCAGGATACCAATGTCGATAGTGCCAGTTCTCGGATCCACGGCCGACTGCTTCAAAGCTTCACGATGCAGTCTGATCAAAGTGTACAGCACAGAAGATAGTGATGGGAGAATGGGGGTAGCTCACAACAGCAATAGCAACAACTGAGCAAAACTCTACGCCAATCCTAATGGGGTACTACTGTACATAATAACAGTCTCTGCTGTGCAGAACAATGAGAAGAAGCAGGTCATCAGGCTTGTCTCTAATTGCCGCATTGTGTCGTTGCCATTGTCGCGCAATAAGTCACTACATTGCTGGCACGCATCCCGAAAAACACGACACAACACTGGGAAAGTCGGCTGTCTATATCCTAATCTGCAACACTGGGAAAGTCGGCTGTCTATATCCTAATCTGCAACACTGGGAAAGTCGGCTGTCTATATCCTAATCTGCAACACTGGGAAAGTCGGCTGTCTATATCCTAATCTGCAACACTGGGAAAGTCGGCTGTCTATATCCTAATCTGGGCATTTACCAGTTTCTACATCAACATACAGGGGGGGGGGGGGGGGCAATGTTGTAACTGGCCCACTACTGTCACTACTGTCAATGCCTCCCTCACCTCTTGGCCTCGTCAACATCCAGCGGCTCAACAACTTCAGCCAGACGCATTTTGGCGTGAGCCTCAGACAAGCGGATTAGTGACTCCAGCTGACGAGGATATGCAGACACACTACCACGCTGGCTACCAATTTTGCGCATCTCTGAAACAATAACAACCATAGCAGCAGCAAAAAAGGCATGCTGAGCACAGCTGGTAGAACTAGAATGTTTAAAAAAAACCCTCAGTCAGCCACTTTCTTTTTCAGGAAAAAAGGTGATCAACAATCGACGAGAAGACACTAATAATTACCCTGGCTATGAAGAGAACCAACTGCACTAGTTCCAAATTCCAAGTGTAAACTCTGACATCCTCAAGAACATTTTTTTCACTGTTTGTAACCATAATTATAATTCCACTCCTAGCCCTTTGTGTACTACCGTAGAATCCCGCGGATAAGCCCGTGGGCTTATCTGTTTCACAAGGACATTTCGCATGGCTTATACGAGAACATGGGCTTATACGCGGGCATAGGCTTATACGCCGACACCAAGTTGTGCTATTGAAAAGTATAAAGGAAGTGAGAAGTACATTGCTGAAAACCACTGTGCAAACAAAAACAACCGATGATTGTGCTGAAATGTACGGGAAAAACCCTAATGTGCATGTACTATGTACATGGTATGGCCAAGAGTCCATAATTTATGGACTCTCGGTATGACCTAAGCCCATGGGCTTGTACGATGAAGCTTTGCAATGTTCGAACAAACCCTGGGCTTATGCGCGGGATTCTACGGTACTGTAAAAGCCTGTAATAAGGCCCTGGGCGGAATAGTTAGTGAAGGTCCAGACCACGGGCATCAATTTGGGCCTGGGCGCTAAGGTGAGAGCTGATACAACGCAAAAAAATTGCAATGGCCAATCTATGCACACTGGGCTATATCAAGTGTCTTAAGCCCCTTCAGCGATGCAAATGGCGCAGATCATAAATTCACCCAGACCAAGTTACTGTAAAAAGGAATGAAAAAACGGGCCAAGTATCACTAGATGTGTACGTACCGACATAAGCATGGATCAGCATTTGTCCAGCCTCATCTCCAAGACGTGGCTTAAGTCCACGAGCGTAGGCGATGTAATCACGTAGTGTGGTACGGTCCTATCAATAACAGGCACACCACCATTGAGAAATCAAAATCACATACCTCAAGATTTACAGCAGTATGAACACCCTGCACGTTGCACATGATATGATCACCCAACACCCACCAAGCTAGGTGAAACAGAGAAAGCGATATGATCACCCAACACTCGTCAAGCTAGGTGAAATAGAGAAAGCAATATGATCACCCAACACCCGTCAAGCTAGGTGAAATAGAGTAAGCAATATGATCAACCAACACCCATCAAGCTAGGTGAAATAGAGTAAGTAATACGAAACACACACACACACACACACACACACACACACACACACACACACACACACACACAGAGCAACAAGGAACAAGAAGACCCCCACCTCACCTCAGCCTCAGGTTGACTGCACCCCTGCGGATGCAGATCTGCATTACTGTTGTCTAGGGCTGGGAGTTTAAAAATTATACTGATAACTCGCATATCGATCGTTAAGAGTGCAATCGATAATCGTTAGTGTTCAAAACAAGTGCTAACGATTTTCTATGATTGCATATCAGTGACGGCATTCTAGCCCTTGCACTCCATCTGATAGTGGATACAAGTGACATCATGTACTTTCAAGTGCAGCAAAATTGATTCGTGGCTTTGAAAGAGATCGGGAAAAGACTTTGCCTTTTAAGTTCATTTTTGGGAGAAGCTGGAGATGAGAGCAGTTGCCTGAGGGTGATGACAAGATTCTTCGCTTTAGAAACAACATGAGGTTCTCGACTTGAGTAGTTCATGTTGATAAACCAGCCAGATATATTACAGATGTCAACAGTGCAGTGCCACAAATTTCTGACGTAGCAAAGGCATCATGGAATTTCTTCATAACCGGTGTTCGATAGAACTGACAAGAATCGATAAAACCAATATATCAATCGTTAAGGATTTTGGTTGATCGTTAGGAGTTATTGAATGATCGTTTCAGCCCTACTGTTGTCACTGTGTGCGCATAGCAATACACGCAACAGCCAACAGCCAACAGCCGAGAGAGAGAGAGAGAGAGAGAGAGAGAGAGAGAGAGAGAGAGAGAGAGAGAGAGAGAGAGAGAGAGAGAGAGAGAGAGAGAGAACGGTCAGGTCCATATCAGCAATGGGAGAAACCTATCTGCACTGCTTGAAGGGCGGAGTTGATTTGGATGTGCATGCTCGGACATACCATGTGCTCTTCCTCCTCTTGTCTCTGGTCCTGATGGTAAAGAGAAACAAGATGACGGGCAAGGCGGCGATCAAACAACTCGTCTTGTGGATCCAGGATCAAGAAAATCAGGTCAAATCTACAAATGCAACACACACAAACACACACACAAACACACACACAAACACACACACAAACACACACACAAACACACACACAAACACACACACACACACGCACACATGCAGAGAGCACATGAAAGTACAAACAGGTTGACACAACAAAACGGCAGTGGCGGCGGCTGATTAGAACATTGGACAAGGTACGAAATGAGGTTATGCCAATGATTTCAGAGCTGGGAGCCCGCGGAACCGCTTATGGGCGCTACAAGGTTCACAGCCAACCAAGCCAAGCACACAAAATAATCGTCAAAATTCCAAACTTTTTCCAAACCTTTTCCAAACCAGAATGAAGTTGAAGACACCACTGCAGCTGTACTTATGGTTGATAAATATGGTGGTAAAGACACACCTGGCAATATGGCGGTAAATACACGCCTGCCCACGCACGCTCTCTAGGCTGCAAAGTTCTGGCACAGAGCTCTCCTTCTCACCACCACCATCATCAGTTCGCGCCTGGCGCCTAGTCGATGCATGGTTGGTGGTATCCGACATAGCAGGCTGGTACATCAAGTAGCGCATGGCACATAGAAGATGACACAGCAGCGACATAGCTCGATTGTGACGTACCTTTTGTCTCCGCTGGACTCATCAGGCAATCTTCTTCTTGGATGTCTTCATATGGAGCTTGACTCGGGAGAATGACGCCAGGCGCGAACTGATGGTGGTGGTGGTGAGAAGGAGAGCTCTGTGCCAGAACTTTGCAGCCTAGAGAGCGTGCGTGGGCAGGCGTGTATTTACCGCCATATTGCCAGGTGTGTCTTTACCACCATATTTATCAACCTTTTGTCCTTTTCCAAACCAATTTCAAGAATTTCCAAACCCACAAACGGCAGTTCTTGGTTTGAATATGATAGTGGTCAAGTCGCTTGGTTGCGAGTTATCAACTAGCTAGTAGCCACTAACTGGCGCTAAGTAGACAGCAGAACCGCTTATGGGCGCTATGTATGCAGCGTGTGAGTCGGTAGCGCAGCGCTGTGCCATGACTTCGCCAAAGCATCTTTTAAAAATGATGGTGCAATCGCATAACCTCTATAGGGAGGGAACTCTGCAGTTCATTTATTGGCAACTGGCACCCGAACTTTTTAATCGCGCCTCCGTTCTATTTTTCGTACGGTAAATTCCCAAAAGTGGTCTTTAGTATGCTCTCAGCATCGTAGCGGGAGAGTTTTAACCCTTTATGTACTGAAAAATTGTACACAGACTGAATTTGATCTCGACTTTCGAGCTTCGTAACTCTGGAACCACACATCGGAGCGCTTCAGCGATTGTTTTAATGGACAGCTGGGAGTTTTCTCTTTGACTTACATATTTTAGTTTTTGGATATAACCCAGAAATGACTGAGTTACGATCGATTGAAAATTTGAAAAGTTTCGATCCCAGGGGATCGAAAGTTGTACAGTCCGTACACAAAGGGTTAAATGAACGGACTGTAAGTAAATTGGTCACATACCAGTACATGTGCATAGCCTCTTTACTGACGGACCATGAACTTATCCATGAACTTATCCATCACGGATTATCGATAAATTCAACAAATTTCAAACTATCGTAACTTGGTCAATTCTAAGCAGTTTGGAGAAAACGAAATACAGTACGTATAGGCCGTCGAAGTCGGACGTCACTGCTTTTTGACAACGCGTAGTTACTTGGCCAAGACAAACAAGAGTCGCGTCACCTGCGCTTGTTGTGTTTCCAGTGGCAGCATGCACTCGCCAGCAGTGAACACAGCATCATTTTGACTGAGGAGCGTGCGGGCGAGAATATTTGTTACAACTAAACTACTAATTGTGGCGGAGTTTGTAGTTTTCATTTTGTAGAGAAGGAGAAGCTGTAGTTGAATTTTTGCTTACCCACTGCTGTGCCTGTACTGTTGTTCGGCAATACATGCACATGTAGTTGCCGGCCAAGAAAGAATGATGGGTGTCTCTGTAATTTCTATCGAGACGATAGCTGATTTATTTTGGTTCTGAGACAAACCAACTCTGGGCTCATTTCCTTGTCCAGCGGCAAGCAAAAATCAGAACTCCTTATCTCTCAGGTGCTGGTGAACACTCAGCAGGAAACACTGCAGCATCCTTCTGCGCAGGTCATGAGTGGAAATATTATGACGTTCCGCCCCTCACAGATTTGAACCTCCTCGTGGACAACTTTTTCCTTCTTTTTCCCTGAATACGCCATTTCTTCTTTTTCCCTGAATACGCCATTTCCGAAGGAAAAAGAGGCTTTACAGCAGGAATTTGCCCAAAAAATCCGCAAAAAAATCCACGGTTCGCGTGCGACTCGGCTGAAGGCCGAGTTTTCCGCATCCGCAGAAAAAAATATTTTTGTTTTCCTGCTCAGCAAGGGTGTGACTTGACATACCGTAAAGTTCCGTGTATACGCCCACTCGAAATAACACCCATGCCCGAAATATCGCCAATCGAATCGACATCCACACTCAAAGCCCGCGAGTTCGCCCATGCCCGAAAACCGCCCAGAGTGATGCTGTACCTGTGTATGCAAACGGTCTTGGTATCCTCCAGCCGTATACGAACGTACCATATCTATATCGTACGTATACGAACGTACTATATCTTGACGTACATGTACGTCATCAGAGCCGGGGCGTCATTCAGGATGATGTACATGTACGTCATCCGCGGTGAAAGAGTTAAGAGAGCATGTCTGAGAATACCAAAGTATGTGTGCAAGTGGATCTCTCCGATTTCGCTCAAAATTTGCAGGTAGGTTCCCTTTGGGGTGTGGATCGATTATGCAAAGCCCTTGAAAAAGTTTCTGAAGGGAACCTTGAAATTTGCATACCCCTCAAAAATGGCCGAAATATCACATTATTTATGGGTCTAGAAACGAGTCACGCCACAGCGTATACGAACAAGCTATGAACAAAACTCCATCAAGCCAACATTGCCTCACCTTAGAAGAGTTCCTGGAGCAGTACCGCTTAGCCACGCCAGCATCCCAGAAGACGAGGTCCATCACCCCCTGACGCCACAAATGATCGTCTTGAAAATAGCCAATTTACAAGCGCTGGCAAAACAGCCAGCTACGTCCTCAATTGGCCAGAACTATACACCGGCAGATAGTAGAACACCTCTTCTAGCGCTGAGGACATGTCCCCCATCTTCCTTTTGGGGTTTTCTTGAAATAAACTTTTTTGAATTTTTCCACTCGACCATGCTGAAATACGGCCAAAGTCATACCTGCGCAGGAAAGCTCGCCACTCCGCGACGTCTCCTCAGCAATTTCTACTCCAACACTACTCCCAAGGCCGCAGAACAACATGTAGTGTTGACTCTGACAAGGAAAAGCAGCGGTGATCACTTGTCTCTCCAAACGACAAGCTTCTCCTTGCGCCACCAATAATTTTTTGTGCGACTGTTGCTGAAAAAGTGACTGAAGGCCTGAGCGCAGTTTTTGAATTTTATTGCAAGATGCACGGTGAAATCACGTGCCTTGTGACGCAAGAATGCCAAGTCGCGTGGCCCACGGCTCACGAGATTTCAGAGTCACCTTTGTCAAGTGCGCTTGTTACTCGCCTTGAACGCCCGTTGGTCTGGAAGTGATCACACTTGTGTTGTTACGGCGCTGAAGAACACGCTGACCGTGTTGTAGGCCTACGAACCGGGACTTTCCCTGACCATGTAGGTCGAAGACCAGTGAAATGATGATGAAATCACATTCTTTATGACGTAAGAAATCTCTCATGCAGTTCACGCGACAAGTGCGTGCAGCCAGTGCTGCTCGCGTGCCAGTCAACACAAAGGGACCGAGCTAGTCGCTTTTGTCGAGCATCGACATGAAAACAAGGGACTTTTACTGTTGGACTATGTTCGGGATTGCAGGAGGTAAGTGTGAAAGACGAATAACTCTCCATGCTGTACGGGGCATATTCCAACGGCTTGCTGCCATTGCAACACTCCTAGGACAGTTTGTGGGGGTTCTCAGCAGTTCAAGCAGGAAATGAAGCTCATCTTACCTCTGCCATCATGGTCTGTTCCGAGTAGCGTTCCAGGCACATTCGCGATCGATGGCCGCGTAACGTGATGCAGGAAGCGTCATCCTACGTCACAGAGCACGCGATCTCACCGTGCATCTTGCAATAAAATTCGAAAACTGCGCTCAGGCCTTCAGTCACTTTTGCATCAACAGTCGCACAAAAAATTATTGGTGGCGCAAGGAGAAGCTTGTCGTTTGGAGTGACAAGTGATCACCGCTGCTTTTCCTTGTCAGAGTCAACACTACACTTTGTTCTGCGGCCTTGGGAGTAGTGTTGGAGTAGAAATTGCTGAGGAGACGTCGCGGAGTAGCGAGCTTTCCTGCGCAGGTATGACTTTGGCAGTATTTCAGCACGGTCGAGTGGAAAAATTCAAAAAAGTTTATTTCAAGAAAACCCCAAAAGGAAGATGGGGGACATGTCCTCAGCGCTAGAAGAGGTGTTCTACTATCTGCCGGTGTATAGTTCTGGCCAATTGAGGACGTAGCTGGCTGTTTTGCCAGCGCTTGTAAATTGGCTATTTTCAAGACGATCATTTGTGGCGTCAGGGGGTGATGGACCTCGTCTTCTGGGATGCTGGCGTGGCTAAGCGGTACTGCTCCAGGAACTCTTCTAAGGTGAGGCAATGTTGGCTTGATGGAGTTTTGTTCATAGCTTGTTCGTATACGCTGTGGCGTGACTCGTTTCTAGACCCATAAATAATGTGATATTTCGGCCATTTTTGAGGGTATGCAAATTTCAAGGTTCCCTTCAGAAACTTTTTCAAGGGCTTTGCATAATCGATCCACACCCCAAAGGGAACCTACCTGCAAATTTTGAGCGAAATCGGAGAGATCCACTTGCACACATACTTTGGTATTCTCAGACATGCTCTCTTAATATGGACATGTACGCAAAAACTATGTGTTGCCCCAATACACAACATACAAACATTCTTATCAGTCATAGAAATAAACCTATACAGAATGAGGCACCTCCCTGTACACACACATACACATACCGTTACAGACAGACAACCATACAGCCAGACAAACATACAGCCAGACAAACATACAGCCAGACAAACATAGAGACAGGCACACAAAAGCGTACCTGGACAACAGGGTATGTGGCAGTTGGATATTGTCAACTGTTGTCAACTTGGGATTCCAACGGGACTCCCGTGGGTTGGCAGCAGCTAGAATGGACGTCCTTGCATTGAGCGAGCAGATGATACCAGCTTTTGCAATGGACAACGTTTGTTGTTCCTGAGAAAATACACACACAATGCGTCACACACACAGACACACACAGACACACACACACACAGACACACACACCATTGGACCTTTGGAAAGCCCATCGCCGAAGGCGATGATAGCTATTAGGCGAGGCAGTAGTGCTTGTGTCGGGATAAATCATTCGGACGGCGAAAGTCGCGGCCGCAGACACACACGCAGACACACACGCACACACACACGCACACACACACACACACACACACACACACACACACACACACACACACACACATGGCAGAAGTAGAGGACAGTGTAGCAGTGACAGGATACCCATAGCTACACAGTACAAAATAAAGTAATACAGTAATTATACTACACAGCAGCAGCAGTAGCTAGGACAATGATACGTCCTGCTAGTATTAGGCACTGCAGGTCCTGCTAGTATTAGGCATTCCAGGCGGGTTTTTTTCAAAACCAGAAATATTCGTTTTTTTCTTTCCTGAATCCGATTCAGATAGGTTTAGGAAGACTCCACAGAAAATTTGAAGCAAAAAGAATAACCTAGCACAGAGATAAAGCCACCCAAAGTTGGAGAATTGTCTAACGGCAGTATCAGCTTTCACAGGCGTCTGCTTTTCCCAAATTGTCGAAGTCACATGGATGGCTTTGCCAAGTCATGGCCTTGAGAATGTCCCCTTTCACTAGCAATGGTGCACTGTGGTGGGAAGTGGGAGTTGTGCTAGGAGCTGAAAGGCTGAGCGAGATACAACAGTGTATTGCCTATGACATCATAAATATCCAACCGGAACTTCACAGCATGGAAAAATAAAATCACGCAACCGCATCACTACAGTTGCCTTTTTTAGTGAAGCGAGACTGCATATGTGACAGGAAAATGAATCATTCCCAAAATATCCATCAACACGTAATGGCAGGGCGGGACACTGTTATATCTCGCTCTCAACTCCTAGCACAACTCCCACTTCCCGTCACAATGCACCATTGCTAGCGAAATGGGAAATTGCGCATCGGAGCTTCAAGCTTCGATATAACAGTGCATTCTTCAAAACGCACAAGACACACAAAAAACACGTGGGATAAACATATTCATTCCCATGCATGGGTAACATTACAGTCACAGGACAGGCACCTAAGTGTCCTGATACCAGCAGGTCAGGCTATTGCCTAAACCCCGGGGCTGAGAATGGCTGCAATGTAAGTGGCTGCTGAGAGAGAGAGAGAGAGAGAGAGAGAGAGAGAGAGAGAGAGAGAGAGAGAGAGAGAGAGAGAGAGAGAGAGAGAGAGAGAGAGAGAGAGAGAGAGAGAGAGAGAGAGAGAGAGAGAGAGAGAGAGAGATAGAGAGAGAGCACAATGTGATAAACAACAGAGATTCGGAATAGCACGTTCTTTTCAATAGCAACAACCTGAATAACAGCTGAAGAGTACGAGTATTGCACCCGTTACATGCTGGTTAGCTACCTAAACATGCCCAGAACCATCAGCAAAACAGCCGCAGCATACACCTTACCATGACTTCATGAAGAATGGCACGGGTGCTGTCATTCATCTTGTCGAACTCGTCAATACAGCAAACGCCATTGTCACTAAGTACTAGAGCACCACTGAGATAACAATACCAGCAACACAACCAGCAATAGTAACGCCAACAGCGGCAGCAGCAGCACCACCACCGGCAACAGCAACAGCAACGGATAACACCGTTTCAGTCAAAACAAAAATAGTAAAATACCCAACTGCAACTAAGGCATACAAAACCAAGTATGACAAACTAGTCATCAAACTGATGTAAGAGAAAGACCATCCGAAAAATAGGGCTGGAATGAAGACAGTAGGGCTAAAGGAAATGTGGTCATACTTGTCACACTGCTTATGGCAGAGGGAGAGAAAGCGACAAAGGACTAGTTCTCGCAACTTGCATCGTGTGTGGAACATTTCCAAATCCAAACCCCACACACACACCGCTATCACAACAGAGAGGTCACTAATTTGCAGCCAGGCACTGACATTTTAATACCACCGACTGAAATAAATATCTCACCCAGAGAGCAAAGAGTATTCAGCAAGATAAAGGCGCAGATTAGCATCAAAAACATGCAATGGAAACTGTTTGGACCTGGACCTGTTTGAATGGTCACCCCATACACCATGTAGCACCCTCACAATACTGAACGTTAATTAAAAACCCTCCACACAGGATGAATGGACAAGGGGGCACGAAAGGTTCTTACGTCTGAAGAACTAGCTGCTTTGTCTCTGGGTCCTTTGTGATATAGGCAGTGAGGCCCACCGCCGACGAACCCTTGCCGGACGTGTACTGACCACGTGGTAGCAAGTGATGTACATACTACACATAGATATGCACAGACAGGCATAGGTACACAGATAGGAACCGATACACAGACACACAGACAAAGACAAGGACATAACAACGCGAGTTGAGTGATATGCTCTCACAAGATCATAAGCCCACTTGGTGGGTTACCAACAAACAGTGTGAGCTATCGTTGAGAACCTAGCGTGTATACTGTATAGTACTGTATACTAATCAACCCATATAATTATATCAAGAACACAGACACAAAAAATACACACACACACACACACACAAAAATACACACACACACACACACACACACACACACACACACGCACACACACACACACAGAGAAATCACTTGTTGACTTTCAGTACATGTACTTGTACCTGCAGTAGCTGTGACTTGCTAGTACCCGGGTCACCACACAGCAGAATGTTGACTTCGGAACGAAATGCACTGTGACCAGTGTTAGTCAGGTCCTTCTTGGCGCCACCAAAGAGCTGAAGAAGAACACCTTTCTTGACATCTTCGTTCTCATAGATACTTGGCGCTAAGAGAAAAACAAACAGAACGACATACAGCTCATCCCTAGTATCTATTAAAGGGAGAACCCTACGGCATAGCAGCCTACATTTAGCTACTGTTGATCGATTTGGTACTAGAGTTAACCAAATTCACTCCACCTACACCATCATTGCAAAGCATACTGCAGTCAACTGCATTTAGAATTTAATGGTGTGCTTTTAGCTGGCCTAAAAGGTCTCAAGTTACATGTTAGGACAACTGTTAAAGGGGAAGTTAAGGCAAAAATTAAAATTTCACCAGTTGTAGTCTTCGGGGTGCTGAGTCGAATGGTCGTGGTCCGAGGAAGCTGAGACGCTCCCTTCCTACTTGAATCCCAATCGAACTCGCGCACTTCCACTGAAACTGGGTGACTGCGCCCTACTAGATGGGGATTTGTATGCAAAATGTCACTAAAAGCGCCATTTCGTTCTTATAAAAGCACGGATGACCGCGATTGGCCCATATGTTGTAGTCTTTTGGACGCCGAGTCGACTGGTTTTGGTCCGAAAAGGCTGCGATGCAGCGTTCCTCCTTTATTCCCAATCGAACATGGTTGAACAAGCGGTCACGTGCTCCTGGGTGCCCAAATCACCTGGTCACCACGCCAGCAGGCGACAACTTTCACACCAAGGTTCCACTCGAGTGACAGGATTGCACCCAAAAAAGGTCAAACAGGCTAGTAAGTTGTACCCTGCAGGCATGGTGACCAGGTGACTAGCGTACGCAGGAGCACGTGACCGCTTGTTCAACCATGTTCGATTGGGAATAAAGGAGGAACGCTGCATCGCAGCCTTTTCGGACCAAAACCAGTCGACTCAGCGTCCAAAAGACTACAACATATGGGCCAATCGCGGTCATCCGTGCTTTTATAAGAACGAAATGGCGCTTTTAGTGACATTTTGCATACAAATCCCCATCTTGTAGGGCGCAGTCACCCAGTTTCAGTGGAAGTGCACGAGTTCGATTGGGATTCAAGTAGGAAGGGAGCGTCTCAGCTTCCTCGGACCACGACCATTCGACTCAGCACCCCGAAGATTACAACTGGTGAAATTTTAATTTTTGCCTTAACTTCCCCTTTAACAAACGTGTGCATTGTCAAAGCATAACATACCAAGTGCACGTGCTAGTCGCTCGTAGATATCTGGCAGCTGGGAGAGCTCCTTGAGCTGCTCAATACGCTCTGCAGTCAGTGACTTCTCCAGGCTGTATGCAACGGAACAACACAACAAGCAGCAAAAACTCAGAGAAGGAAATGAAGCAAACCAAGAATAATACCGGTATAGATGTGGAAAGCCCACTTGCTGCAGCAAACTTACACATGGCCCGATGTCTGAGACTTTCGACCTTCGGGGCTACGTTTTTTTTATTTAGAGAAAAAGTCACATATGCACGCGAAAAAGCACGCACATGCGCGCATGCCAAAAGCACACACACACACACACATGCACGCAAAAAGCACGCACACACACACACACACACACACACACACACACACACACAGCTAGCAGAACTGGCGAAACAGATGAAACAAAGGAGTAGAACGGACGACTGCTGTACTGTAACAACCTGACAGTAAACAATGACTGAAAAAGAACGGGAGGAAAAACACTGCCAAATTTCACATCACACAAAAACTGTCCACGAAAGATCCACCAAGCAAAAGGAGTGTGGGCATCCGAAATCCCACCAGAACTCCACTGGCAGTTCTTCCACGTTGAAGATGTAAGCGGCAGGGCTGGGCCTCACACAATCCGACAAACTTCCACAACGCTTGAACAGTGTACTCGTAACGACGAAAGTTTGAAGCGTTTCAATTTCCACCATTCTGCCATTGCTACCTTCCTCTTCGCTCTTGCTCGTCCACTCCACTGTAAACAACTCGTTCCAGCGCTCCACAGACCAATCTGCAATCCCCACCACTGCTACCTTTCAGCTTAGATGACATTACAGCACTCGAGGGACAGCTACTCCACTGCAAGTGGTGGACCACGGCCGACGCAGCAGTGACAATATCGAAATAATTTGTCCTGAAAACTACATCGCAATTCCGCGTTCCAATCTTTCAGCGCTACTTTGGCAGTGTACGAAGGTGCTCCAGGGTCGACTCTGGCTATGCCAGAGTTGCACTGGGCAGGCAAAGAGCTCTAGAGAAAGCCAGAAAGCGGAGCTCAGAAAGTGTAACCTGCTCCCAAGGAGCACACACACACACACACACACACACGCACACTGTCTGTCCTGAACATTGCCGTTTCCGGTTACATGTCCCCTCGTGTGAGGGGCCGACAGGCATGGAGAGTTGGGTCGAGGCGCTGTGTCGCATCAACGACCTAGCGAGATTTCCTAGCCATTTCATACACACACACACACACATACACACACACATACACACACACACACACACACACACACACACACACAGGATACATACTCGTCCTCGCGACCATGCAGACGGTCACCATCAGTCTTCATAAATTGCACAGCATCAATGTACGTCTTGAAGACAGCTTTGAAGTTGCGCATGCGCGGGTGGACGCGAAGCGGTGCTGCACGGTAAATGCCCGTGACTGAGACCCTGCACAACAGCCGCGAGAAAAAAGATTTGAAACAACAACAGTAGTAAACACAGTATTATGGTATAGTCATATCATAGCTTATCACTCTCTTACTCCCATTGAATATTGCTCTGCCGAAGTAGTCAAATAGAATTATATTCCTGCATGTTTCACTCCTTAAGGCTATATAGAGATTATTGACTGCTTATAGTTGACTCGTTTTAGGGATCGAACACATGCTTTGGTTTGGATTGGATTTTTAATTTATAGTGGTGACTATAACAGACAATTGCCTAATAACAATAGACCCACTCGAGGGAAAGATGCAAAAAGATATGAATAATTAATATAATAGACTACCGGTATTGGATAGGTTTGTCGTGATGAATCGACTTCTGTAATGTTGACTTCATACGAGGTCAATACGCCTGACCTGACTCGTACGCTATGGTTCCCCTTAGTATTTCTCACCTTGCTTCGTCTCATGGTGGGAGCTGCATACTCTCATGGTGGCAGCTGCATACTCTTGTCTCATGGTGGCAGCTGCATACTCTCATGGTGGGAGCTGCATACTCTTGTCTCATGGTGGCAGCTGCATACTCTTGGGCAGCTATGGACTACTCTTGCTACCCCCCCCCCAGCCATAAAATAACGTTACTGCCGTTACTACATAAGGCATACACTGCATCCGCCGTCCACACACATACCAAGGCATACACTGCATCCGCCGTCCACACACATACCAAGGCATACACTGCATCCGCCGTCCACACACATACCAAAGCATACACTGCATCTGCCGTCCACACACATGCCAAGGCATACACTGCATCTGCCGTCCACACACATGCCAAGGCATACACTGCATCTGCCGTCACAATGTGCCATTGCTTGTGAAATGGGACATTGCATATCCACACACATATCAAGGCATACACTGCATCCGCCGTCCACACATATACCAAGGCATACACTGCATCCGCCGTCCACACACATGCCAAGACATACACTGCATCTACCGTCCACACACATACCAAGGCACACACTGCATCTGCCGTCCACACACATACCCAGGCATACACTGCATCTGGCGTCCACACACATACCAAGGCATACACTACGTCTGCCGTCCACAAACATACCCAGGCATACACTGTATCTGCCGTCCACACACACACCAAGGCATACACTGCATCTGCCGTCCACGCACACACCAAGGCATACACTACGTCCGCCGTCCACACACATGCCAAGGCATACACTACGTCTGCCGTCCACAAACATACCAAGGCATACACTGCATCTGCCGTCCACACACATGCCAAGGCATCCACTTCCGCCGTCCACGCAGATACCAAGGCATGCACTGCATCTGCCGTCCACACACATGCCAAGGCATACACTACGTCCGCCGTCCACACACATGCCAAGGCATACACTACGTCTGCTGTCTACGCACATACCAAGCAATGGCCTTACTTACCGATCACCAGGCTGCACGGAATCGACAAGGTTGTTGTGTGCGTATACCATGATAGTGTGAGGTGTCTGGCCAGGTGGCATGTCGTCTGAAAGTAAACAAACACCAAACGCCCACACTCAATCAGAGTGTGATGCTCCTGTGCTCCGAACTGTCTCGCATCTACTCAACCCTACAACTGGCAACGAGTACAAGTTCAAAGCAGAATCAGCAAATAAATAGAGCAGTAAGGTACATGCACACCCACCCACCTGCACCCACATAATTATACACACCCACATAATTATACACACCCACATATATATACACACCCACATATATATACACACCCACATAATTATACACACCCACATAATTATACACACCCACATATATATACACACCCACATATATATACACACCCACATAATTATACACACCCACATAATTATACACACCCACATATATATACACACCCACATAATTATACACACCCACTACGTGTATATAGATATGAGCCGAGCCAAGCAAAGAGGTGGCTTAGCCATAATTTTTGGGAACTTATTTGTTCATGCCAAAGTGGTGTCTACCTATCCAGCTTCCATCATGAAAATTCTGGTGCCCATCTGAAATGTGTATGTGACCTAAATAAGCAAACATTGTGCACATGTAACAGAATGCCTGGTATCAATGACACAAAGGATTTGGAGACCTGCCCAAACACCAAAAAACATGGGACACCAAATGGAGACAAAGTTTAGCAGGTGTGCAAGCAATGCAAGAAGAACAAGCGCCTGTGTTCTAATTAGAAGACCCAAGAAAGAAGAAAAACTGATCTACGTATCTCATGTCATTTCATCACGCAACACGAATTTTCATATCCTTCAGTGATGTTGTGACTATATTTTCGCTGGGCTGGGAAACGTCGCATCTTACCAAGACAGTCCGTCATACTCTCTCCAATCACCTATGCCAGCATGAATTAATCCTTTCATGTAGCTCGTAGTGTTGTGCCAGAGATCAAGCTCCAATGGTGTACTGCCCTTGCACCTAGGTCCAGCATACTGCACATCGCTAAAAAGCGACACTGGTTCTTTGTCCGTACTAGTCCATGTCATTCTCCTTCCCTGGTAAGGATAGTGGTAGAAGGCGCCACGGGACGGTACGCTAGCAGGTAGAGTCCATGCATCGCTACGTCGTGTGGCACTATTTCCGTGAAATGAGGAAATTTTGGAATCCAGTACGCCACGTCATGAACACTTGAAGGTAGCCAAAACAAAGTGAAACATCGCAAGAGCCAACTCACTAGGCAGCTTGTCAGAACGATAGTCGGAAGGCTTGTAGACGTCTCCCCATAGCTATATTAGCCGCTCTAGTCGTGGCCACAATGAGAAACACAGCCATTATGAATGAGCGAGTCTCCACATTCTCCAGAACGCTCCATTACGATCTCTAGCAGAGCTGAGAAATCCCCACAACGATGAAAGAGGGAACACTGAAGAAGTGTTGGTCAAAAATAAAAAAGGCCTCTTTCTTCTTCTCCGCTTGCAAACTTGGGGGCGTTCGTTTTTGATCTACAGGTTTTGGTAGAAACTAATTCTTTCGGTAGAGGTGTTCGTTTTTTCTACTCAAAAGGGTAGAGTCTACTTTCCTCTACCGGCTCTACCAGGAAAAAGTTGGAAGAAGCCGGTAGAAGTTGGTAGAGGTACGGGATTTCCAGCAAGATCAAGGAGCTGTACACAACTATCGATATCTCCCTGGGGTTACCAACTGAAACTGCCTACGCCGACGATGTGGATTTCGTGACTACTGATGGTGAGAGGCTGAGGACCCTCCTTCCAACCATATCCAACAAGCTCCTCGAATGGGATTTGAAAGTGAATGAGACCAAAACAGAGCACACGCACATCGAACGGCACACTGATCGCATCGAGGAGGAGTGGCGAACCACCAAGAAACTCGGGTCCCTATTAGGTGATGCCGAGGATATGCTACGGCGACAGCAACTGGCAACTGTTGCCTTTGGTAAACTCTGGACGCTGTGGATCCGTAGGTCGCTAGTTTCGGAGGATCTCCGCATCCGGCTCTATAATGCCTTTGTACTCCCTGTACTCTGCTACAATTGTGCAACATGGGCACCAACGAAACAGCAGCTGAGCCGTATTGAGGCCTTCCACCGAAAACAGCTGCGGGCGCTAATCGGCATTGTGTTCCCGAATCGGATTAGGAACGAGAGGCTCTATGAGCGTACCGGCGCGGTTCCTCTCGGCATTATCATCTTGAGAGCTAGGTGGAGGCTCTTTGGGCACGTCCTCCGGCTCCCGGCTGACTCCCCACCATCACTGGCCATGGGAGCGTACTTCGCAGAGCCTCGCCCAGCGGGCTGGAGGGGACGACCAAGACACACACTACCAACGCTACTACACAACTCCATACAGAAGAGAAACATTTCATGCACATATCGTGAAAACTACTAAATCCGGTAGAATAGCGTTCGTGCACCTACCTCTACCGTCTACCTCTATCGGTAGAGTTACTCTACTCTACTCGACTCTACTGCACTGCACTGCACTGTACTGCACTGTACTCTACCAGGTAGCTAAAAACGAACACAGCCTTGAAAGTGAAATATATTCGCGATCACACTCGAGTAGAATTTTGCTGTGACGTTTTTGGCGATTTTCTCGATTTGTTGGCAAAACGCTAAGCCACTTTTTAGCGTGGCGCGGCTCATATACTGATACAAGCAATAGGCTCAGTACTCCTACATAGAATTTTACACACTCGTACAGATGACAATCGGAACCAGATCAGACTTACACCAATGTCTACCAAACACCCGGGCTCAAAAAACACACACCGAGTATTTACTCAGTGTGTGTTTTTCGGAGCCCGGGATGAAACATTATTTGTTATGTTCATACACAACAAACAAGTACCGAGAACATACCAGGGGCCTCCTGCAGCTTGATGATTTGCCGATCGGAAAAGTGCGAGCGATTGTGTATCAGCTGCATGCTGTAGTTTGTGCTGCAGTTTCTACACAGGGTCGGCTCAGCAATGCGGCCACGATCAATTTCAACAGTTTGTGTGAACTGGCAGACAACACAGCGGAAGAAGGCTGCATGAGGAATGACAACACATCAACAGAAAACGTCTTGTAAATACATGTTGAAAAATCATTCAAGCTACTCCCGTTAGAAAAACATTTGGCATTTGCTGCTGCAGCAGGGGCAGCAGCAGCAGCACCACCAGCTCTGCGGTTTCTACTCTGCATGCAAAGAACACGACTGTGTTTGCCAAGAGCACCAAAACAAGAAAGAACACTTCGAATGCACACCACCAATACCACTGAACTTTCCATACACACGCGTACCTTCTCGCATTTCAGGAATAGGATTGGATGTCCGGATGACCATTCCGGATACAGTCACTAGCTGATCAATGTCTTCCGGATTTAGCGATCGCATGTGAGTGGTGCGCTCAACACCAAATGGCCGCACCTGGATCTGGTGCGAGAGCTGTGTGTTTGGGTAGTTTTCAAAGAATAGCTGATTAGTGGCCATGTCCAAGATCGGGATGACTTCCTGTGGATAGTGCACCAGCTGACGATACAGTTCATTGTTGAATTGGCGGATGTGTGAGCAATCCACGGTGAGGAAAGGAGTTTCCAGCATGTGAATCTACAATTCCGATAGAAAGAGACATGATAACATCTCCATTGTGCACTGATTACATCAATGGTACTCTAGTCTACACTACACACACCAACAAGTAACCACTACTTCAAAAGTATGCATGGCTCAGCTTTGAGGACACACAGTCAAAACGATCGTTTCAGTTCACCCAAACACACAGACAGAGATACAGTACATGCATATCCACACATGAGTCATTAGTGAAGGACCCACCTCTTCCATCCTCTGCATGTACATTGGCAAGCGGTTGTCAATGAGTGGCTCGTCTTCGTTCTGTACGTCAAACGTCTCCAGGAACTGACGGAAGCGGTCTTTAGTCTCCTGTACACTAACATCTGTTCCCCAGACAACGAGACGCATGGCGGCGTTGGCATCTGTGCCCGTGCTGGCACCAACGTTGCTAGTGAGACCGGATGGTTCTGCTGATGATGTAGGCTCGGGCTGTTGGCACAGCGTTGAGAAAGCACATCAGACAGACACATACACTGTAATGCACCACATATGTTTTCACATCATTCTATCACTGTAGAATTCTACAATGACATACACGTGAGAATTCACACATACAAACAACCATCGTCTGGACACACTTCCAGATCATTTCGCAACAGTAGAACACATCTCGTCACAAAATAACAAGGTCCTGAAAAAAGTGAAAAAAGTGAAATAGTGCTAGATAAAAAGACTCGGGTGGAGAGCCAAGGATAAATTTATAAGAAGAAAAGAGGACCAAAGAGCTACAAGTTACGCTATAATCTCCACTAACACCACCAGTTGCTTTACAATCAGCTCATACCACAACATTGCACGTCACTGACCAACGGTACTGACGTTCTACACCTAACTGGCAATCAGCTCTAGCATGTCTCGGATGCGCACTCCAACAGCCTTCCAGCTTAGAAGGTTCCAAGTTATAGAAATAACATACGGAGGGGAAGGTGCAATGCTATCGCATGAGTGGATCGTAAAGTAACTGGATATTATAGCATAACTTGTAGCTCTTTGGTCCTCTCTTCTTCTTATAGTTACAAATTGTACTTTGTTTGCTACAACCGTAAAACTCAGGTCAAGAGCCCAAGATAAATTTATAAGAAGAAAAGAGGACTAAGGAGCTACAAGTTACGCTATAATATCCACTAACACCACCAGTTACTTTACAATCAGCTCATGCTATAACATTGCACGACACTGACCAACGGTACTGACGTTCTACACCTAACTGGTAACTGGCTCACCTTCCCCTCTGATGTTATTTCTATAACTTAGAACCTTCCAAGCTGGAAGGCTGTTGCAGTGCGCAGCCCAGACGTGCTAGAGGTGATTGGTAGTGGTATGGACATTATATTTACAGCATAACTTGTAGCTCCACGGTCCTCTTTTCTTCTTATGAACAACCGTAAAAGCGTATAACTTAAGCTCAGACCATGCAAGTCAAAGCCAAACAGATAACAGAACAGTCACAGACAGTCTACAGCATCGCCTATTGCCCCTACATGATCACATGATCAGAGTGGCCGTCTACAGCCCCTACATGATCAGAGTCGCCGTCTACAGCCCCTACATGACCAGAGTGGCCGTCTACAGCCCCTACATGACCAGAGTGGCCGTCTACAGCCCCTACATGACCAGAGTGGCCGTCTACAGCCCTTACCTGATCAGAGTGCGCTGCTCCTGGTGTGAGATGTACTTCTCGAAGTCTCCGTGTTCCAATGTCGACACGAGCACGTACCGGTGTGCCAATTCTACAAGTGATGGATACTGCCAGTCAAGGATTCAACAAGACTAGGACTGGCGGCTGTACGCATTCATGCCTTACACAAGGACAACAGCCAGCAGAGTAGAGTCAGCCAATAGGCCGTCGAAGTCTGACGTCACTGCTTCTTGACAACTCGTAGTTACATGGCCAAGTGGTGACAAACAAAAGTCACGTCACCTGCGCATGTCGTGTTTCCAGTGGCAGCAGCACTCAACAGCAGTGAACACAGCATCACTTTGACTGAGGAGCGTGCGAGCGAGAATATTTGCTACAAGAAACTACTAATTGTGGCGGAGTTTGCAGTTTTCGTTTTGAAGAGAAGGAGAAGCTGTAGCTGATTTTTTCCTTAGCCACTGCTGTGCCTGTACTGTCGTTCGGCTTTACATGTAGTCACCGGCCAAGAAAGAATGATGGGTGTCTCAGTAATTTCTATCGCGGCGATCGCTGATTTATTTTGGTTCTGAGACCAACCAACTCTGGGCTCGTTTCCTCGTCCAGCGGCAAGAGAAAATCAGAACTCCCAACTCTCAGGTGCTGGTAAACACTCGGCAAGGAAACACTGCACGATGGCTTCACAGTGAAGGAGAAACTCCTTGAAGACAAGTAACACAAATTTGAACTTGCGATCTTGCACGAGCCCCAGTCAAAGTGGTGCCGTGACCGTTGGAAACACGACAAGTGACTTTTGTTTGTCAGCACTTCGCCAGGTAACTATGTGTAACTACGAGTTTTCAGGCAGCGTGACGTCAGCACTTCGACCGCCTACTGTGGTACTTGCGTATGGTGCCACTGCGCAATGGGTGCAACCTAGGATTTTGCCGGTTACGTGGCCATCTCATCGGCAATCGCATCGCCAAAATTCTTCTGTGAATCCCGCTTGACTCCTTACTTCCCGTGCACTATAGGCATCAAACGCACGTTGATGCTCGAGCGCACAGATCCACGAATAAGTAAGGTGTGCACGTCCGCGTTACAACCGGCTATACAATTGCGTTGAGAAACACAATCAGCTTAGGAAGTTTCGCTCGTGCCAGGCCACCACCATGCCTGTAATAACAGGGTGGCACGAATAGCACACTGGAAATATGTGCTGAAGCGATTCCAATCAACACACCAATGCTAGCCGTACCAACTGCCGGATCTGTTACATGTGACCATTCCCTTTTCCAATCTCTTGTGAAACAGCTTTGTCCCGAACCGGTCAAATACTCAAAGTTACTCTGGACACGAGATGGGTATTCTACACCATGAGTGAGTGTGCTTACGTGTGTGTGTGTGTGTGTGTGTGTGTGTGTCTGTGTGCATAGAAGAGGATGGGGATGGACATTTCAAGGAGTTCTTTGCATACACATGTACAAGTATTTCTTACATACAGTCATGACCAAAGAAATCCCACCCACGAGTCAAAAGCAGCACCGCAGTTGCATTTTAATTACATCATACACAGTTTAAAAAAGCCATCCGAGGGCTGCATAAGCCTTTGCGATGCGTTTGGCTCATGGGTCGGATTTCTTTGACCACACCTGTATTAGTACTAAGTACAGGCACGTATTACATTGAACATACCGGTAAGTATATCGGGTAAGTATAACCATCTACACTGTACATAATTAACCCTTTATGGACCAGTTGAATTAGTGTAGAGAATGCGGCATCCGATTGACTGCTGTAACTCAAGAACAGTTATAATTTGTCATAATCAGTGTTGCCAACCGCCCGTATTTGTCCGTATTTTTACGGGAAAACGAAGTGTTGCCCGCAGTACGGATTTCAATCGAATATCCCGCAAACGATCATGTATATGATCGATTACTAAAACCATCGTAATTCCATCGTTTCTTATGCAAATTCAACAATCGAAGGGTCTACGTGGTAGCAAAAACTCCAAGCTGTCCAATGCAACAATCGCTGAAGCGTTACGATGTCGGACTCCAGAGATATCGTGCGCCGTATTCAGGCATTCTTACCTTGGCGAAATCATATTTTTGATCGAACTTTCGCCATTTTGGGGGGAAATCCCTTTTTGCGTGCTCTTTGAGCGACTGAGCACTTTATAATGATGAAGCCGGCTGAAGTTTGAATCGCCTCGAAAAAATTTGAGCGTTCTGCGATGAAGGAGAGTGGAATGGTGTTGATGGGACGATTTGCTTGCATATTAGGCTTGGAGACGACTTTGCTGTGTTACCGCGCCTGATTTGTGGCAGCTTCATAATGGAGCTTGGCATCCTGGCGTTGCTCCTGCCTAGAGCTTTCCAACGAGCCCTAGATTGTGAAAATCAAGCGAAGTAGACCAAAGTTATGACCTGGTGAAGTTGAAAATTGTACTGAATTCATGCGTAGGCTTTACAAGTGAACTACAAGTAAATCAGTCAAAATGTTGACCTGAAAAACGAGTACGGAAAACTCTGAAAAAATCTGCAAAATGGCACTGGCCAATACCAAGAGTACAAGTGTACTCTTGCCAATACGCATGGGGGTAGAGGGCACTTGCTAACACTGTTATATACAAGTTGTATGCAGATCGGTTTAGATGGACAAACCTTTCATATAAAAAAAGACCGGACCGAATTCGGATTAATAAAAGTTGCCAAAGTAAAGCGTTGAAAGAGTTTTGAGTTCCATTGAGAGCGAATTTTTCGCGAACTTTGCTCATTCGAGCCGCATGCATCTCAGCTGTGGATTTATTGAGAAAAATTGAAGATCGCCAAATGAAATCCCCGCTTGAAGTTTCGATCATAATTATAATGATGATAAGTATCCATTTACTTTTGGAGGATCCTTCAAATAAAGTCTAAATGAAAAATGAATGAAAATGATCGAAGTCGTGCAATTGTCCATGAAGGGTTAATCAAAGTGGAGACAACAGTTTTAAAATAGAAAAAAAGGAACAAATTCCGCCATCATCACCGCACAACACAGAAGTCAAGAAGGTTTCCAAAAACGATTTTCATGTCACATTCATCAGTGACACGAAAATCGTTTTCGGAAACCTTCGTGACTTCTGTGTTGTGCGGTGATGACGACGGAGTTTGTTCTTTTATTGCTATTTTATCAACACTGTACATAATCATTGAAGAATTGAGGATAATCCACACATACACACACAGACATACAGACACACACACGCACACGGAAGCAGACACGCACACGCAAGCAGACGACACACACACACACATACCAGACACACACAACATTTGTGGTGGGAAAAACACGATGTACTAAACTGTACTACTCGATACATGTTGTTGAGACCATAGACATTGTGTAAAGGATACGAGCTACCTAGGCCAGTCATTCTCGTTGAAGCAGGAGTTCCAAACACTTGTGGACTACTCAAATCAATTTCACTCGTGTCGCCAATTCGAGATGACGATTCTACGCCCACCATGGGTGCTGGAAATTGAGCCGCTCCGGCGCCGGATGGCTGCGGAGACTTAGCAGGCACACTGGCATGACTGGCAGGGGATGAGTCTACCGAAGCACAACCAAAAGTACAGTTCTTCACAAAGAGTTCATGGATACAACTATACACTATTCAAATTACAAATCACTCATTTTATCGACACAACACAGTTTCTTTACTGACCTCCCTGGCCTCGAGTCGACCTTCGCCGAGGGGTAGATGCAGGAGAAGACATCTTAGTTATCCTCCTTCCGTCTTTCCAGGGAGGAGACAGACGCCGTAGTTCAAAAATGTCCAACAAGAACGACCGTTGTCCTGCGCCTCAAGCTTTGGAGCTGGATCTTCTCCTGTTTTCGACGAAACGAACGATTCAACTGTTCTGCACTCACGTGGAGTTCACAAAAGCGCGGGAAATGGACTGAACAACACAGAATGCACACGTGCAAGAGTTTGATGTGATTATGAAACGCAATCAGAGTGGTTTTGAGATGATTTATTCAAAGATACAGTCCATCTTTAATTCAAACCCATCTGTTTAGGTATTATTCTGGACGTTTTCTGAACTGTTCGTGTACGTGTGCGACTCGATGGCATGGCAACAAAGAAAATCACGTTTGCGCGTCGGGACTCCATCAATTATTTATTTTTTTCAAAACGGCATGTACTCAGTACGCTACTGCCACATGCAGGAATTTTGCCACAAACATGCAAAGCAACTAGTGGACGACCAAGGCAATTTATTAATAGCGCAAGTCAGAAGAGTACATAATGTAGTGTTTCTGTAACAGCAATAGCTCTTGGAAACAGTTCCATGTACAAGTAGTTTGCGTTCAATGTTCCAGTACTGCAGTGGATTTACAGGACTGGGTTTGTTATCCCTGAAGGAAGGGTAGTGTTATCGGCGATTGGATTAAATTCCTAACTTTATCTCTTCTCGTAAATGTGTGACTTGATTGGCCTGCAAAGAAGCTACCAGGATGCTATCTAATAAAGAAGTAGACATGCGTCGATCTTCTGAAGATTTCATTGTAGAATTAGACAGCAAGTTGCGCTGTGGTCGGCTAGGTTCGCAATGTGAAGCAATTGTCGGCTTGCCAGCGATCTTCGACTCTCATCCATTTCCCACACTTGTCAATGCAGTTTTTTTGAAGATGGCAGAGTTCTTTCGCACTGGAAGCAACTTCCTGCGACTGTGCATGGTCAAGGTCACCGAGTTATGTTGTCACCACCTGAGCAAGATCCACAGTGCGGACGAAGTTGTACGGCGATTCTCCGCCACACTGCACAGTAATGACCCGTTTGCTCGGGCCCTGGCATTGCGTGAACTTGGTGTGCTAGCTCTGTTGACTGCTGAGCAGGTCACTGTACAACAAAGCGTCCGACAAGCACTAGAAGCACATGAGAAAGTAGAGGTAGATGCCGCCATCTTTGCTGCTCGTTGCTTGTCAGCATACAATGCCGAGTTTGCCGGTAGTCTTGTGGAAAAGCTCCACAGTAGCATCAATGGCATTTCAGTTTCACCAGATATGCAACTGAACTTGCTTCCTACGCTACAGTATGTACGCACCCAGCGCGAGGCTGAAGAGGCAAAGGCCATGTGTGTTCAGCTTCTCACGCAACAATCTGGCAAAGCACAGGCAATCGCTGCTGTCCGCGCTTTGTCACGATTGGCGTGTGCATACATTGTGCATATCAGTGATCATGTCTCCATCCTGCTCAGTGTGCTGGAGCACGATGCCAGGCAGCAAGTTTGCCTTGCTGTTTTCTCTGCGTTGGATGCCATGGCGTGCCAAGCAGCACATCTCTGGCAACCTGTTCATATTAAGGCTCTGTGGGAATACCTAAGCCGCTCGTCCTCCACTTGCCTATCGGGTGCAGCACTGATTGTGTTGAACTCCTTGGCATGGAGTGTTGTCGGTGACAGTGTTCTTGATACTGAAACGTATCCAATCTGCCAAGGTCTGTGCTGCAGTATTGATTGCACATTGGCGTCATTGGCTTGCGGTGTTACCACCGGTGTAGCACTCGCCCTTGCGAAAGCAAGTCCAGGTGGCAAAGCATCGGAGTGGGTGATGGACGCTGTTTGCGCTGTCCAAACCACTCTGACTGTGGTGAGTGTGATGCAAAGCGATGATCAACAGCAGTATGTACGAGGCATACAACTCGTACTTACCTGCTCTGTTAAGCTTGCCAAATCCTATCCATCGTACAGCGGTGATCTGTTGACTACACTCGTCAGCTGCTTTGAGTCATTACAGCGTGATTGGATCCTGCTGTTCTGCCGTGGTGCCCAACGTATCGTGTCCGTCAGTCCAGCCAAAACTGTGCAGGATATCATACCACCAGTTGTTCCCTTACTTGTTGAACTGGCGGTAGGTAACATTAGCTGTGCCGGTGGCAACGATATTGCCGTTGCTGTTGCAGATCTCCTACTCTGCTGCGGCAATGTGGACAACACGGCCATGGAACGCATTCTCTCACTCCTCGAGTCAAAGCATTTGTCATGGCCTCTGTTCTGTGTGGCAAGGTGTGCAGCGCAGCGTGGAGCCTTTGAACTAGCCAGTCGTCTTTTCAGTAGGCTGTCCACTGTTGTCTGTGACGAGCAACATGTCCGCTGGTTGTCTGGGCTGGCCAATCTATGCAAAGCGGAAGCTGGTCTTTCTTCTGTGTGCAAGAATCCCAACCAGTTGCTGGAAACTCTATCTCAATCCAACCGCTTCCTCTATGAAGCTGCTGTGCACTTTAGCATTGCGAAGGGCAGCAATGGGAGATCAGGAGCGGAACGGATCGAGTTTGTCAGGCAGTACTGTCATCTACGCTCCGAGATGATGATGGGCATACAGCAGGCACTAACCTGTGCCAACAGCATGAGGATGGCAGGATCCAGCAAGGATGGTATTTGTGGTGAAATGGAGCGCTGCGTTGCCAGCTTGCGCATGGTCTCCAGTGGCTTTTCGGACCTATATCGCTCAGCGTTCAATGCCGACCCGCAGTCGTTGGTGTGTCTACGTGCTGCAGCGCGTCTTTGTGACTTCCTGGTAGACTGTTGTAGCGTGCTGTATTTGGATACTGAGCTACGACGTGTACAGTCATGTGTAATGGATGACAGGATTGACGATTTGCGCAGTGCACTCCTCCAGAAGCTGTCTGTCTCCCCGCGCGTCCTTTCCCAAGAGGATTGCTTTGCCACAATGCGCGACGTGTTAGTACAATTGATGTCCGCATCTGTCCAGCTCCCGCCATTTGTCTTCAATGACTGCCAAGGAACTCGCATCCAGGTGGCTATCTGGCCAGCTCCAAAGGGCCAAGGGCAAGCAGAACATATTGCCCTCACGGCAAGGACTCATCTGGCCTTGAGAGTGGAAGGTGCTCTGCACCAGGAGGGCTCATCTGTCTACCGGCACGTTGATATGGTTCACATTCGTGTTTCATCTCTACACCAGTCCACTGTGGAATCATCCAAATCGCTGTCACAAGCGCAGCCTGTTTCGACGTCGACTGCACCTCTGGTGAAGAGCTTGAAGCCACAGGGCGGCGCTTTCTCATCAGAGTTTGTTCTGCACTTGGTGCCGGATGTGAACGCTGTGCACGACGTTCAGATCGAAGTGTCAGTCAGCGACCGCGATGGGGCCGTGTGGACTACGGGTCCGTCAAAGAGTTTGCGAGTAAAGATTGATGATCTAGCACCTGCTCAAGCAATACGTGAGGCACAGTGATGAGTTTCAGCAATTGAACTGAGTAAGGAGGAATAATCGTATGTGTGTACAAACAACAAGACACGCTCCTTGTCCACATTTGAGTCTTTTTTTCTTGACGTATACAGTCTTTGCATGAGCGTGGTCTGTCTGTAGACCTTGCCTTGCCTTCTAGGTTACCTGCTATATGTATGGCTAAATGTTTCTCCCGCCGCACCTGCTACCCGCTTTTTTATTTTTTTTATTCTGCGAATATTTCTCTAGAAATACGTGTTCATGTGCTGGTTGCATGCAGCATTGGTCTTTTGTTCACAGTGGTTTTACTCTTGCCCTTGTAATTACACTTTTGTTAAGCATGTAGAAGCTTCTGGACAAGTTTTGTAATGGCTGCATGCACTATTCTAAATGGATCGAGTATTGCAGCGCCATGCAGCCTGGAAGTGGAAGCCCATACAAGATCCATAACTACTTATACTACATTACTACATTACTACATTACTACATTACTACATTACTACATTACTACATTACTACATCACTACATCACTACATCACTACATCACTACATTACTACATTACTACATTACTACATTACTACATTGTCACTGTTAGTGTGACCATCATGGTCACTCCCTGCTTTGTTTTTGGATCATCCTATGCTCTGAACTCACCATGCAGGATCATGGATGGAAATGAAGACCATGCAGGATCATGGATGGAAATGAAGACCATGCAGGATCATGGATGGAAATGAAGTTATAGACGCTAGCAAGAGTACTGTACTCTTGACGCTAGGTGTTGAGGTTGACGCACGGTTGTCAGATTGTAAGTTTCCTCCACATGTTTGAAAGTGAAAGCATGTAGCTGCACTAAATTAACTAGGTGCGAAACTTTTATACTGGATATTACTTGAGCAAATGAGGTATATAGGCGATGGCGATCGTTGACAACTCAACTCTTGCCACGGTTTTACCCCTAACGGTTAACTGCTAAGCTAACGGTCGGTTAACCGGTTATAACCTATAAGCCACGGCAATCCTGCGGACTCTTTTTTAACCGTATATTTGACTATACTCATTCAAAAAATGTACCCTATTCAGTACAACGCACACTTGTACATTCTCTTGCATGCTCATTCATACATACTCTCACACCAAGAGACCAGATATGACCGAGTTGACAGCCCAGAAATTGCGTACGCGTGCGACAGCCTGCGAAAGTGCATACTTTGCAACGACCTGATACTTGAAAAATTGACTGAAAAGTTACTGCGTAACCGTTATCTTTATCGGTTAACCGTTAATTCTTCGTAACCGGTCTACAGTCCATTCAGAAAAAGATGAACTTCTAGCTTTTGGCCATAAATGGGTCAAACTTTGAGTTTTTTTAGAATTTTTTCTGCAATCCCCTATGGAATCCTCTTCCAATTATGTTTCTGAAGTCTATTTGTCCAAAAAGCAAGCCATAACAAGAATAGGATATCGGCCAGGTTTTGCCCCAGAGCATTGAATTGGAAAAAACCATCAAAATCCAGGCCGTTTGACCCTGCCTGCAACAGTGCATTGTGGGGTTCGAACCCCAGTTCAGGTACCCTTTTTGGACTCTTTTTCAAAGTTCAAATTTCGCAGCACTGCACTGTGTACAATGAAATCACGAAAAATCGCCAAATACGGGAGCTCGCCAGAGCCAGAGCCCATCTTTTTCCGAATGGACTGTAGGTAAAACCGTGACCGTTTGAGCCCTAATTATCATGCTAGCTGCTCATGTATGGTGCGTGTACTTCAAGCTGCTACTTTGAAGTATCACCCGGGGGGGGGGGGGGGGGGGGGTACCCGCGCATTGTTACGTAACACGTCGTTGCACGCCCTGCATCACGTGATTACGTCACGTCTCTATTGGAGGCATGCATGCATGCGTATTCTTGATTCATGTGGTTCTTCTCTCTCTTCTTCCTGACTTGAGGTTGAGAATTGAGAATGTAATAATTAGTTGTAAGTCTTGTCACCAAACTAGTTCCTGTTGTCTAGTGGTGTGTAATACAACTATAAGAACATAACATCTGTTTTTTTTGTCTCTCATCCTTCTGATGGACTCGCTGACAATGTTTGACTGCATCGAGTCACACATCCGCTGGGTAAAACTTGCAAAACACACACACACACACACACACACACACACACACACACACACACACACACACACACACACACACCTGACCTTTGACGCCCATCGCCGGAGGCGATGATAGCAATGCTACGGCAGAAGCCATAGCAACTTGTGCTGGGAACACACACACACACACACACACACACACACACACACACACACACACACACACACACACACACACACACACACACACACACACAACGAAGCAGGGAGTAGCAAAATACCGATATTTTACTACTCTTGCGACGAAGCACCTCATCCCCTGATGCAATCATGGTGACAAAATGGCAGCTTGATGTCCTAACCTTGATAAATAAGGCATACCTATGCGAGGAGTGCTGTGAGGAGTAAATACTGTGACGATGGACAATCGCTGATCAGGGCCAAATAGTTTACTTGCAAGTAGTTGGAAAACCAGCCAACTCAGTGGATAATCATAATGGAGTGAGAGACGGGAGTGACTGCCACTCTCTGCCAGTGGTGGCAGTCCGTGCGCCAAATTCAAAAAAGTCGTCTAGAAGTTGCACTTTTATTTGCAACCGCGGGAAATTTGAGAGGTCTGGAGAAGAAAATTCTCAATGGGACTCAAAATTGACAAACAAGACGACGACCAGCGCTCGAGCATAGTACCTTTTCGCCATTCCTTCGTGCACGATACCGATTCTAATTGATAAACACTACCCTCATGTTTCGTTTCATGCGCAACGGACGAAGCGAAGTGTCTTTTTTCGTCCACGAAAGAAAGGTAAGGAAATTGTCGTCTTCGCGACACCCTTCGGATTATTTAGTGGGGCATTGTGGGCCAAGGGTATTTTTTCTTTTTCTTTACAACTGTCCCCAGGTACTGAGACGGCGCTGATATCCTAGGAGTTCTGTTGGTGCAAAATGCCAGGTTACTGACTTATGGCGATGTTTGTCCACCCAAAAATATGGGAGATTTCTTGGATAACATACACACATAATACACACATAATACAGTGAATGGTATTGCAGTGGGCATCCAAAACAGTTGAACCAAACCAATATGGTATGATACCTAGAGGCTAGGCACACAAAAATCACTCAGGAATTGGACGCAAGTCCCGGGGCCTTGGTGCGTCATTACACCCGGACATTGAATGTTTGCCGGCGCACGGCTTTTGCTTCACCACTTCACACAAGTTTACGCACTCACTCAATTCGAAAGACTGGAACGAGACCAAACCGAATGTGACAGCTAAGAGCAAGTTGTGCATTTGTTGGAACAACGTTCGGGCATTGCGAGAAGGATATCAGCAGGGTCCAACAATGGCAGCAACAGCACCAGGTGATGATGGAGTACCAAGGAGCTTGTTTCATGCACATTACAGTGAGCAACAAGAGAAACCGTACTGTGGTACGTGAGATCAGAGCCTGGGCAGGATGATCGACAATGTACACTGTGCTACAGCGCCTCAATTGTGCGAGAGAAAACAAACAGACCAGCAAGCACAGATCATGAACTGGTACACAACATTGACAAAGCACAAACCGCACAGCAAAGTTACAGGGCATAGCCGAGCGTTTTGTTGCCAATGAATTGCTTGAGAAGGGAGCAGTATTCCTTGTAACATTGCATGGAGTATACGAGAACGCAGAGTCAGAACCAGGCGTAACAAGGCAAGACGGCTACTGTACAGTGGACAGGCTTGACGATCACTTGCATACTCGCAATTTTGGTGCAACCAGGAAATTAGGCATCACGTCATACCGAAGTGGCTTCGACACGCAACATTGCATTCATAGCTGTACGGTGAACCTGTTACACGAGCTTCTGTGAAACAGATAGCATGCCAATGACCTGCAAGCACCAACAAACGCAGCCGGTAAAACAAACGCTACATAACTGCCCAACATAAACTTGTACATGCTGATGAGAAGCAAGAATGCGCTTGATGTTGGAAGTTATGCTCGCATATTCAAAACATGCATGGAAAAACATCAATGACATTGTTCACGAATACAACAGATACATCATACAGGGAGAGTAAGTAATCCTTCCTCCGTGTTGTATACGCGCACGCGCGCGTGTGGTAGATAAATCCGTTTGGCATGACTTTCGATCGAGGTTGCGTTCACCGTAGAGATAGGTGAACTCGAAGCCAACACCTCTCACTTTCGCTCTACTGCCCCTTTGGGGCCGATGCGATCCTTGTGCCAAGTTGTGGTAGTGGCTCAACAGGACAGGTGTGTGTGTGTGTGTGCGCGTGCGCGCGCATGTGTGTGTGTGTACGTGTGTAAGTGTGGTTTCTGAACTTTTCTCACAATCGTATAAGTTTCATTTTTTCGTGAAAACCCAGCTACACTGTGACCGGTACAATCGCATGTCGTTTATCTGGCGGTCAGTCACATGGCATGTCGGGTATCCAACAGCACCGCACTGACAGCTTATAGACCTTATATTCAGTATTTATAGTCCTACTTCAAGTAAATGTAGACAGTCAGCATCATGAAAGTTGCCATTACGTTGAGTTAAATACAAGCCAGTCTCTAGAGATGAGCACGACTGTCTCAGGGTAATACTAGTGATAAACACAGGTACTTCGAAGTACTGTCTTTTTGATCTGTTAACACAAAATGGCTTTGTAGCTTCAGTCGTCCAGAATATTCATTTTATTCCGCGGGTGCCGCATAATTGACACGCAACTGTACTTGTGCAAGTCTCCAAACGCTACGTAATTGGCCGACATTAACTTGTCCACGGTGATGAGAAACACGGCTCCTAATTTTTAAATCATGAAAGGATTACATACGCAGGTACATCCACACAATGTGCACTATCCTGAAGTCGTGCGCAAATATTCAAAATCATTCACCGAACACAGAGAGGCGCACATACCGTAAAGTACCGCGAGAGCGCCCCACCTATATTTTGCCGCGACAGATTTTACAGCCAGGGAAAGGAAAATCGTATGGCAGAGAGCAACGAAGTTCGTACGGTGTGAGCAACTTAGTGTACTAAGGTCACACTAAGCAGGTTTTTGTGTGGAGCTCGTTTCCGCTCGAAGGTACGGATTGTCTGCAGAGCGTGCAATATGTGTACAAAGTTTGTGTCGTATAACCTACAGACAGGAGACCACCTCCACAATACGACCCCGAAAGGACGAGATGGTGGGGCACTCTGGCGGTACTTTACGGTACATGTAAATACGAAGGAACCACATGCGCAGCAAGGAGATTAGTCATTACTTTACTTATGAGTTGATGGATAGAAGTTTCCTTTCAGCTGACCATTACCACTCATGAAAGCAATAGTGAGTGCTGTTGTTCTGATTCACAGGTATATATTCGGCCCTTAGCGCAATGTGTTTTCGAAGCTAGGCACACGATTTGCATGAGGAAATCATGCAAAGATGTGACATAAGGCCCTACAAACACGACCTAGGTAAAGGGATGCCATTATTTGCATTTGCAGTACTTTGGCATAGGATAATTTGTGGATGATTGTGTTGATCAATTTCACATAATTTCACGACAGGTCATAGTTTATTTAGTGGGGCGTTGTGGGCCAAGGATCTACGACCATCTCTTTTGCATTTCGAACAAGTAGACACTTTCAACAATTCATACAAAAAATGCCTTCAGTGCAAAACATACCGTTCGGACACACCAGGCAGTCCTTTCCAGCCTTGATTTTCAAGTGCAGACGTATCCACGATGACCTTCGAGTGAACTGCGGCTTGGAACACTTTGAATACGAACCACACACTCAAACTAACTAGACCACCGCATAGCTAGTGTATTCACGGAGCCAAAGAAGTCTCCTTTTGCCCCCACAGGGTCTTGGTTAGTTCTCTAGAAGGGACGAGAGCCATACCTAAATTCAATAAATTCTCCAATTCCAAAGGCCTCAAATGAAGGCGTCTTGGTGACTTCGTTTCCCGCGGTTGCAAATAAAATCAGCCCTTGAGTACCCCTTGGCGTACGGACTGGTGGTAGCGATTATAGTAGCTCCCAATGACATCATCATTATCATCATCATCTTCTTCTTCTATTAGGACTGTATTGTACGGTTTAATAGAGGCTGGAAATACATGTAATAAAAAATAATCCAAAGGAGCATCCAAGGGAGTGCATTTGCGAATGGAGCGGGCTTGGGCATGGGGGAATGGAGCGGTACTTATACTGTTTTGCATGTACATGATTACATGTACTTAGTACTCTGTAGATGATCATGAACAGCTTTGCAGCATTACAACCGCACACAAGCTGATAAAAAGTGATGGTGGCGAGGTTAAAGAAGTTAGTAGAAGAACACAAGATATACATGCGCGCACAGTTTAGCTGTCCAGTGCTAGGTGAAATTCAGAGGAAGTGGGGACGCGGAAAGGGGCTTAGTCGGAGACTGGCGATGATTCAGAGGAAGCGGAGAGGAGGAAAGGGGCTTCGTTGGAGATTGGCGGAGCGACTTGAAAGAATGGCGGCGCTTAGGAGGAGAACAAGCGGGAGACTGCAACAGGGCTTTAAGTGACTGTTGACACTGCGGTGAGTTGTCCAGGGATTGCGAATGTGTGGACTCAGTAAAGGACTCGTCACTGTTCAAACACAAGCAATGTATAGGGAAAAAAGAGAGAAGAAGAAACAGGATGAAAACTACTACCGGAAATCAAAATCATATTTTCTTTGTCTAATTAATTATACTGAAGTGTACGACATTTATCGACAGTGTCAATGCCGCCGACATTACCACGCAACATGTGGACTATTACTTGTTTGGAGTTAAGGTAAGGTGTATTATTCCAGAATCGATTGCATTCACAGTAGCACCTGAATGTGAAATGTAGAACTACTCGGGTATGTTGTAACAGTAAAACCTTAGATTCATTCGATGCTTGACTTACTACTGTTTACAGCTGTAATTGAACTTTCGTCTCCGTATAGATTATTTGAAATGAAATTTTGTAAGGCTCCCAACATTTATGAAACTAAAGCGCATACTAAAATGTGCCACATTCACTGTACAGTACTGCATGCAAGTACAGTAAAACCTGTACTTGCCTGTACTTGCCGCACCCCGTACCAAGCGCAATCCTGCATTGACCGGACACATGTTCATGCACCCAAGTGCTGTGGATCGAACGTGCATCCCTGGATCAAGCAGAATCCTGTCATACCAAGACAGTTTGCGCTGCACCAAGGGCTGGTTTTACTGTACATAGTAGCCGGCGGCGATTGACGGCACTTAAAAGTTAGATGACAATGAAAAGTTCTTTTCCTCAGCTTACGAATAATTTATTATTTACTTTATTATGACATAATAATAATAATACTGGTACAGGGTTCTAGCCATTAAAAAAAGTGTGTGTGTGGGGGGGGGGGGGGGGCAGTGAAACAAACACTTTGCCCATATCCCCCATGTTCCACTATTGCCTTGTCACACGGAATGCAACGTACGGGCGCAGAAAGCAACCGGAACGATCAACTTGTTGCAGCGTTATGTGACCTAAATAAACACAATAATCGAAAAATAAGTAGCGGGCGCTGTCCCCTCCCCCCCCCCCCCCCCCATAACTGATTTACAGAGCTACCTTGGCTAGATGAGGCAAGGTTTTGAACCCTTACTGGCCTTAGACATAAACAACAACTTAGGCTCGAGAAATGAAGATACTTGCCCCTAGCCCAATGCCCGTCGTACTCTCATTCCAGTAAAGCTACACTCACAAGACAGCGCATTCATCAAGTATACTACTGCTGCTCGGGTTCAATGGATAGTGTACCTGGGTGCAGTGTAATGTTCATGTCTCAATTGGAATGTCACGCAGATTCCCAGAGTATGGCAAGTGAGCTACACAGTCTGCCAGGTGTCACTTCGCACTGCAACAGTATTATCAGGTTTGTTCACCGGCAGCTTACCTCAGTCCTAACTGCTCAGCCAAGAGGAGCTTTTCATGGCACAGCTGATACTGGTTATCGGCAAGCTTCAGGTGTAGTTCAAGCTGAGATATTCGACCTTTACAGGGAAAGGCAACAACAACAACAACAGCAACAGCACCAACAGCAGCACCAGCAACAGCAACAGCAGCAGCAGCAGCAGCACGACCACCACCACCAACAACAACAAGAAAAAGCCGGGGTAAGGTGATACAACGAGTTGTACTCACTGAATAGAAGCCCTAGGAATTCCTGTATGAAGAAGTCATACAGCATGATGCAGACCCTATAGGGTAGAAGCCCTGTTCACATACTGTACCAACATTACTTGCACAGTTGATATTATAGTGACTGGAATGCAGATAAAAAGGTATTGAAATGAGAAAATAATCTCTTGAATTTTAGAGCCAGGTGGCTCACTCGGTGTCCGTGGAACCTCCTCTGTAGCCGCTCTCTGGTGAGCAGTTCAGCCTCCAGTCTGCTTCCTTAGAGGACAATGCTCGCCTCGACATCGCTACCAGAGGGCTTTGGGGTGGCCGGTTTGAACGCACAATGTTTGATATACGGGTTTTCAACCCCTATGCTGCTTCGAATCGCGCTGCCTCAACCCCCGCTGTGTATGCCCGCCATTAACGCGAGAAGAGGAGAAGGTATGAGGAGAGAACTCGGGAAGTCAAGAGGGCCTCCTTCGTGCCAGTAGTCATGTCGGCCAGTGGCGGTGTTGGGAAAGCTGCAACTGCATTGTACAAGCGCCTGGCTGCTCTCATCTCGGAAAAGAGAAAAGAGCAGTTTTCCGCCACCATGGCTTGGATCAGCACTCGGCTGTGCTTTGCTCTGGTAAGGTCCAGGATCATGTGTTTGCTTGGTGCCAGGTCCTCTAAGTCCCGCTACCTCCAGCGAGGTCCAGTTGTGGTCGTCGTTGCGGAGGCACGCCTGCGGCATGAGCCCTCTGACTAGCTTTATAAAATACAAAATAATTTTGAAAGATGCTTGGACTGAGTTTCACTTGTTTTATCAGTATAATTACTATACAATGTGGAGCAACTTGCCTCAGACAGAACGCACTGGCTTGACGTTGTCGACAGATGCATGACCCTCATTTGATTTTTCATATGAGCTATATGCGTGCTGTATTAGTATTATGTAGTTACTTCACAGTACTGTGCATGTTAGCTACATATTATAAATCATAATAACTTTTTTTTTTTGCCCGTACAAGAGGCTGATTTATACAGGCGGAAAAAATCACATTCAGTCATACAAGAAGAGAACTGTAGGATATTGCACACAACAGTCAGCTAGTCCATCACATTCAGTCATACATGAAGAGTACTGTAGGATATTGGCATCCGATTTGTACAATTCGTTTTGCAAAGTTTCCCATACCGTGTTTGTCTTCAATAATTCTGACCCACCAATTCGGGTGGTGTGCAGCTTTGCTACTTCAAATTGTTGTGAGACCGCTTAGTCAAGTATCTTACTGCTCTCATCATTGTCCAGTAACAGTCAACACTCCTTGTTACCTTGGGACTTGGCTCCTACTCGTTTTCGTAGCGCTCACTTTCCCCTCTTTGGTCTCTCCCTAACTATGAACCTTCCATCTACAGTGCTGCCAAATAATTTTCGCCCAAAATCGGACACCCTTCACCGTCAAGGCTGGCCACATGGTGCGAATTTTTCTCCTCGGCAATTTTTTTACAGAGAATTCAAAATATCGCCTAAAACACCATGGTAACCCCGGAGTTATCATGAATTTTGTAATGATGAGTGTGGTCGCACACTGTACAGACTGTCAGTGTACATCGCGTGTACATGCCATCCAGCCTGATCCAGGCATGTTACTTTGCACTTCCACAGCCAAGCGCTAGCCTTTTTAGAAGCAAATGTACAGTGATTTGTGCCTTCAGTTGCGCTGAAAAGTGAAAGTACAGGACTTCTGCATATGAAAGTAATGATCTCCGACATTTTGGCTGTTTTTCGGACGTTCCCTTTTCGGACCGGTTTTCGGAAGAGCCTTCGAAAATCGGACACTGTCCGAAAAATCGGACGGTTTGGCAGCACTGCATCTATAGGTCACATGATGTCGGCCATGTTGGTTCCACTGTCCACATGACCTGATCACTTTCTATATAAACTTAGTCACGTGACAAACTGATGTGAAACCACTCCATAATTAAAACCCTGGCTGATGTTTTTGCCTTCTTAAGGCCGATACATCTTCCTGCGACGCGACATGCGACTTGCAACACCTGCGACGAGCTGCGACAGCGACACACGGTTCACAATCTTTTCTTGTTTGCGACATCCGTATGCACTAGTAGTACTGTGCACTGGACGTGCACCCAGGGTAGAAACTGTACTCCATTTGTGTATGTCGCGCGTCGCATGTCGCAAAAGTGGAACTTTCTTCAACTTCTGCGACAGGTGCCTAGCGACTGCACGCGACAGGCAGTTTATTGTCGCAACTGTCGCCAATCGCATGTCGCGTCGCAGAAAGTTGTATTGTAAATCGGCCTCTAGGGGTCGTCCATAAGTATCGAACTTTTTTCACAAAACAAAGTATTTTCGTTATGGGGTTGGCCAATTTCGTTTCAGAAAACTTCGATGCATGTACATGGCCGCAGGAGCAGTGACACATTTGCGACTTTTGTTGTATATGCATGTATAATTATTTAGGAAACTTCACTTCTCATCTCTAAAAACGGTCTCTTCACTGAATTCATTATCCTGATGATGGGCCAGGTCCGAAAATTTGGTGTAATGTAAATCTTATAGTCCATCAGCCAGTGGTGCCAAAGTGAGCCCCCTGTTGCACTTCCAAATCGAACACCTGGAACTGACATCAATCGACAGCAAAAGTATCACTGAATCCGACCTGCCTACTTTCCCTGGCGAAACTCTTGCACTCCTTTTGCAGTGCGCCTTGGAAGTTCGACAAATTTCTTCTTCTTCGTCAGCCATTTCGTGGTTTTCCATCCGTTTTATTAGGATATCCAATGCGTCTTCAGCAAAAAACGTGGAGTTTTGTCAACGTTTGGTGTGGGTTTCCGTGGCGATCGACCTAAAATCGCGAAATAAATCGCCGTCAATTTGAGCAGAGGTGAGTTGGCTTGGAGCACGTACAGATTCAAATAATATGCGTACATGCGCACCGGGAAGAAGATGAAAATGCTCGCCATTTTCAAATAACTAATTCAAAAAACTACATGACCATTGTATACTGCAATTGCTGTAGTAACTTGTTTGCAAGTACAATAGTATCAATACTGAATCTCAACGTTGCAACTAGATAGTAGTACAACTGTAACTGTACTACTACCTGGTTGCAACAAGCTCAAAGCAGCCTTGCCTTTATTTCAACTGTTTGCTGTCAGCATCCAAAGCCATGGCGTTTGCTAGTTGGTCGTAGTGGAGAAGAGAACTGCAAGGCACTCACTCGATGTACAACATCCATCGCCGCAGATTCCTTACTTTTAGCTCTCCACGTTCCTTATTTTTCCAGGGATCAGGACCTTCCATTCCATTCAGGGTGGAAGCGTAGATCACTTTTGCAAAACAGTAAAAACTATGCTTCAAACCTGCTTGACATGACTCGGGGTGCATACTTCGGAAACCCGAAGGTGGATGATGTTCAATACTAGCTCATTGTAATCTTCCTGAAGGTACGTATTCGGATGCTCAATTAAATAGAACAGTGAAAGAGATGTGTAATGGAACAACACTCTACAAGCAGGCGAACAACAATTTTATTGTAATTTGAATCCAGGCACACGTATAATACGGAAACTGCAATGGTTTACACTGCAAATCTTCTCGATTTGCAAGATTTTTCCCGTAATTCACAAAAATCTGAAAGTTCATTCCTGAAACGAGCATGGCACTGATTGGAGATTGGGTTTAGGTCACAACAATGGCTGTCTTTGAAATGCCAAAAAGGTCACTTTGTCGGCTTTCTCCTGCAGAGCGCGCAAGTCGTTTACTCTTTTTATTTGCGGATTCGGTGTGCAGGGTACCTAAACTCCCCATTGAGGTCAAAATCAAGTATTCGATTTCTAAGTGCAACAGGGTGCTTGAATTTGACGACTTCTGAGTTCTTGGCTGATGGACTATTAATTTTATTTTGAATCGCAGTGAAGAGACCTTTTTTGGAGTTAAAAGTGGCTGTGTTGGAGTTTGCGGACAATTAGAAAAAATGTATAATTATTAACTGATTTTGAGGGAAAGAGACAAACGGGAAAAGTCTGAAGAAAAAATTGACTGTCACCACCAGGACTCGAACCAATTATGTCAACATTTTTTACATTCTGAGGGGGAGGGAGGGAGGGGTTGGGTTGAAATAAAATTAATTCGTTTCGCGTTAACATTTCGATATTTACAGACGGCCCCTAGCCCTTGGAATATTTCGCAGTGTCAAGACCTTTTGATGGGAGGTTACAAGACTGTACAGGCCTAGTGCGGAGACGCACATCATGTATTCCTGAATGTCTAGTAAGTCCTTACCTTGCAGCTCTGCAGTGACCTGCTTGTAAACACGTAGTTCCAGCAAGCAGTAACCTGCACAGCATATGGCATGTCGAAACAAAGACAAGAAATTTAGCAGAGGCTAAAGATCACCTCTTCATTACTTCACAAGTGACATCATTCGATCATGGCAACAGTGATCCAGTAAGCCCATGGATGTACATGTAGTTGTACAGTTGAGAGATGGGTAAGTCTGTACAACATGCATGTCATGCAGTCAACATTGCCTGCTTGCCACGTGTGGATCAAGAGCTGCCAGGTGAGATGACATGCACTGCAGGTCTCTTGCAAAGACCTCGATGGATAAAACAAGAAAGCTGCCAGCTCAGGGCCCTCGCTATGCTTGCTCTTTACCTAGGTCATCATACAAACAACTCACTTTGCTGTAAATTCACACCTATGCCTCCGCATAGCATTTCGCTCAAATGATACACAGAGGTGCCAAATTTCCCGATCGGACGGGAGGTCTCCCATTTTGTTGATGTTTAAAAAAAATCTCCCTATCTCCAGAATTGAAAATCTCCCTACTCAGCATGGATTTGCGGCAAGTATTCTAACCAAGCATGTACAGTGGTACACTCGTTGGTGTGACCGGCACTCTTTTCATAGGCATGGCCAAACGTGCTTACATAGCATACCCGTTTTACCAGGGAGTCCTAAAAACCAGGGAGTACTCCCTGATGTCTACCCCTACATTTTCACGGCACAGTTGATGTTAGGCGACCTCCCTGCTGGCAGCCCAACCGGGAGGGAGATCTCCCTACCACAGGCTAATTGAAGTTGGCAGGTCAGGATACGACTGAAAACTCACCCAGAGCCACACTACTACCTATTCTAAAGAAAGATGTTGCAGTTCAAACACAACATAGGTATACATTCTTCAACCCAGTACATGTACCAGGCCGAGGGTACTGCCAGTCGCAAGACGCTACATGCCAGTAGTGTTCAGGACCACACCGACGGCCATGTTTGTCCTATCACACATTGCACATGCTAACACTGAACACTGAACACTGACTTGGCAAACAAATAGCTGCTTCAGTTGTTTCGCCAAATTGGACAACTACAGCTAACAAGATGCACTTCACCACTGCCTCAACTACTGTAAGTCTACAAATTTCCGGTCCATTCAAATTTCGGCCTCCCAGGGCTAAAAGCTGAAAACCCATTTCGGCCTCCCAGGGCTAAAAGCTGAAAACCGATTTCGGCCTCATTATATTTTCGGCGTGTACTGCTGCTGCCTGTATACACTGTCACACTGAACATTGAAAAAAACAAAAATTCGGCTGCAACAACTTTTTGGCCAAACATGACCAGGCCGAAAATAGCGGAAAAAATACACGCCGAATATTTGTTGACTTACAGTAGGTAGGTGAGCTGAGAGTGTCCCCTTTCAATACAAAAAGTGGAAAGTGGGCTGAGAGTGTCCCCTTTCAATACAAAAAGTGGAAAGTGGGCCAACTTTAAGACTGAGAGTGTCCCCTTTCAATACAAAAAGTGGAAAGTGGGCCAACTTTAAGACTGAGAGTGTCCCCTTTCAATACAAAAAGCGGGCCAACTTTAAGACTGAGAGTGTCCCCATTCAATACAAAAAGTGAAAAGTGGGCCAACTTTAAGCAGAGCGGAATTTTCAGTTACTAGTACTCTAATTTCAGAAATGTTAGGTGCTCAATATTTTCAATATTTTCGGTATGAGGGAAAAAGGCCAGGTTAGGCGAGCAGAAACTTTAGGTGCAGAGAAGCAGTTCTCGATAGGATTATGTGCGTTAGTGTTTGTTCGGTGCATTGAAATTTTAGGTACGAAACAGATGCACCGAAAGTACCAAAAATAAAAGTACACCGACAATTTGTGAAATTACAGTATACAAAACTGGCCTTACCCAGTCGCATTCTGCAATAAGTAAGCTGACGATACACCTTTTGCGACTACAAGCAGAAAGAAAAGCATAAACAGTGGCGAAATAGGAAACTGTGAAGTGAAGCTATTTCTCATGGATTATCACCATGCCACCACACTAAACAGCATGCACACACACACACACACACACACACACACACACACACACACACACACACACACACACACACACATACACATACACGCACACACACACACATACACGCACACACACACCCGCATACACACACACATGCACACACACACACACACACACACACACACACACACACACACACACACACACACACACACACACACACACACACACACACACACACACACACACACACACACACACACACACACACACACACACACACACACACACACACACACACACACACACACACACACACACACACACACACATGCACACACAGAGCATGATGTGAATTGGGCAGCAGCAGAGCATGACGTGCAATAAACTGACCTTGCAATGACAGCACACAAAACCTGCAGCCATCATGCCACCTGATCTATTGCACAGCAAGGAAGAGAAAGAGAAAGAGGGAGAGAGAGAGAGAGAGAGAGAGAGAGAGAGAGAGAGAGAGAGAGAGAGACAGAGAGAGGGAGAGAGAGAGAGAGAGAGGATCAGCTGGACAGGCAGTTTTGTAGCAAACACAACCTGGTTGATGCCAGATTCTGCTGTAAAATCGCACAAACTTGGAATTCGTAATAATGGCAAATCAGTGCACACAGACGAAGAGTGTCAAGGCGAGAGTGTGACGTGACACTCGATTTGCGACAGTTGCGACAAGGAAATGCCTGTCACGAGCTGTCGTGTACAATCGCAGAAGTTGAAGAAGGTTCAACGTTTGCGACGCGCGACATACACAAATGGAGTACAGTTTCCACTACTGATATGGCAAAAACGTAACAAATTGTAAATCGTGTGTCGCGGTCGCAGCTCGTCGCAGGTGTCGCAAGTCGCATGTCGCAAAAAGTTGTATTGTGAATCGGGCTTCAGGCATTACCCTAGTCCATGGAAACTCACTTCTCAGTAAGCTGTTGGCCAAGCTGTTCATTATCAACAGCTGCCTGCTCAAGCATTTCTTGTGCCTTGTTCAGTAATTGATCCCTATAAGATATGAGAAAGAAACATCCAAAAATGGAGATCAGAAATGAAAGACAAGCTGAATAGGCACAATGATGCAGATGTACATGTAAGTTAGGAGTTCAGACATAACGCTGTTGCAGCGTCAAGTCTGTTGACAGTTGTTCAAATCGATTTAAGTTGCACTCTGCACTATTCAATGCAACCCTAGACATGGCCAATTCACAACTTAGGCAAATTGTCAAATACTGGGCGACATGGCTGTTGCAAGAGGACACTTACACACACACACACACACACACACACACACAAATGTACGAAAGGCTTTCCTTGTGCTTATCTGCAAAAGGTTGGTGGGGGGGGGAGAGGGGGGGGGGCACCACAAATTAAAAAAATCTGAACAGTGGCATCTGACCTTTCAACAATCCGACTTCTCAATTCGTGTAGCTCCTGCACATGACCATGATGCTCTGCCACTGCTACTGATGTGGGCTCTTCTGCCACTGCTACTGATGTGGGCTCTGCTCCCGGCACTGGTGTGTGCGTAGATTCCTGTGATGCTGGTAAGGAGTGTGCCAAAGCTATGCTGCTTGCTTGCTTCAATGGTACAGATGATTTCTACACACGAGAGCAAGTTACAATGTACTTGCTCAGCCATACAAAGCACAGGAGAAACAGGTCACAGCCATCTCTGAAGCGCCTAGCTCACTGCCATCAAACAGTGTGTATATGTAGCCACATGCACGCCACGCCGCACAGGGAAGTCTGGGCGGCAGTGGACAGGCAAGACGGACGGCAGTGTGCAGGCAAGTCTGGGCTGAAACTCAGCGCACAATTTTGGTCACGTACTCCTGTCTATAGAAAATGTGTGTTCGTATTTCCAGCAGACTTGGTTCAGCGTATGTACAATCAGACCTCGCTTATCCGGTCCTCTTTTATCCGGATCCCTCGCCATCCGGAAGAAAATTGCTCGTTACCAATTTACAGCATATGCCATGCATACATACAGTACATGTGTTCGATTATCTGGTTCCCTCACATATCCGGATATTTTCGTGGAAAACAGATGTGTGCGGTTAAGCGAGGTCTGACTGTATACCTGTTATACTGTCATGGACATGGAAATCCAGACGAATGACCGTGGCCGGCGCCCTCAGTGCGTACAGAACGTTGCATACAGTGCACGTGTGGACCCGATGCGACCAGCGCGCGCTGCAGCGCATAAATGAAGGTGTGTACCGCACGCGTACTCAAGGCTGCATGGCCAGCGCCTTGGGGCCGCTAGGCGTGCGACCGGATTTCCATGTCCACGACAGTAGCTGCTGCTATCGTTACCGGATATGAAAGCCTACATAAAGCAGTGTAAGTGGCAATGAGTGTCCTCACAGAGACACATAGCCCTGCTTGGGTGCTGTGTAGCACACCGTAGTACAGTACGGATCGGCTATAGCGTTGGTGTTTGATTTTCGTGAAAATATCACTATAAGCGATATATTACTACAGGCGGTATGCATACTTAGGTATGCCTAACACATGCGTGTATGGTGTCATTCGAATCAGTGCAGCGTGCAGAAGCGTGCTGTGCATGTGACTGTGCAGTACGCGGAGTGCAGAGCTATTTCCTGCGGAAACAAAAACTTCGTGACTTTTTGACATGAGTTTTCAAGGAGTTGCTGTGCTCAACAAAATCTACTGGATCGATTAGTGGGAGTAGAGTCTCAGTCTGGGTCGCCATCGCTCGACTCATCACCGCTGAAACCGTTCCAAGTGGCAGGTCGATTGACGCGTGATGTCGTATGTCACGGAGAAGCTTCTCCGCGTCCCTGATCGTCTTCGCTGTTACCTGAATGCCTTCTCCAACATCTCGGCGGAGACCGCGGTAGCGCTTCAGCGCTGGTACTCATTACTGCCTCCGCTCTCGCTCGAGGATGCCCCGGAACAACAAGCACAGCCAACACCAAACATTTCGAATTTCCTCCGAGGGATATCATAGTCGTACCAGCGCTTCCTGACTGCCGCGATCAGATCTCGCCATGTACGATGTATAATTTTTTATGATCATCACTATAGCCAATGAAAAATGTATGCAATAAAATCATTTTGACAAAGAAATCGACTGTCACCACCGTGTGAGTTACGAAGTCTGAAGAAAATGTTGAACGGTCTCTGCTAGGATGACGACTACACCATAGCTCAGTGGTTAGAGCATCGCTAGCTACAAGCGAGGGTCCCTGGTTTGAGTCCTGGTGGTGACAGTCAATTTTTTCTTCAGACTTTCCCATTTGTGTCTTTCCCTCAAACTAGTCAAGACAAAGAAATCGTATCATTATAGCCGATATATTACTATAGCCGAACCGATATGTACAGAAAGGGGTGGTTTACGAAAATGAATTTGAGAATACGATCACTATAAGAGGTATATTACTATAGCCGACAACCCTATCGCCGATCCGCACTGTACCTTGGTGGCAGCCAGCTGCTGCAAGTCACGGACTTCATGTTCCAGAACGTCAACCTGGGAGGACTTCTTAGACAACTCTGTTGACAAGGACCCACAGGAGCTGGCAGTCTACAGGGACAAGCACACACGGTGAGTGTGAGTGAGAAGAGAAGGCAATGAAACAAAAGAGACAACCATAACACCAATGATACTGCAAGGCATGAACAACTGAAAGACACACACACATCTTCTTCTTCTTCCACCACCAAATCAACCAGCTGTCAAAGTACAGCACTGGTTACATTATTATTCTACATTGGTTACATCATTATTATTTTTACATTGGTTACATCATTATTTTACATTGGTTACATCATTATTTTAATGACAATATGCATACATATATGTACATATGCACATACAATGTACAGACCTCTTTCAGGTTTTCATCACCATGGCGATTTACCCACGCGAAAGTCGTTTGGTAGGCAAAAGAATTGCACGTGATGCATATTTCTTTCTTCTCCGAGAGCTTCGTTATTTTAATTTATACCATAGATGCAGACAAGTCGTGTAAAATTAATAAATTGTTCTAATAGGCAAAGTCTCGTATTAAAGTGGGCTGAAATTCAAACGATTTCCAGCTGATTGTGACCGTCGAGCAAAATGGGTAAATGGCAAATACCAAAATTTTAATGCACTTCGTCGAGTGAATGCGGATGGCTTGCCTTGGCAGCCAGTTGATCACCGTGTTTGCTCAGCCCACTTTGTAACTGGAGACCAAGTCAACCAACCTCTCCATGTGGATTACGTTCCGACCATAAATTTTGGATACGACTCCTCGGCCGTAGTAGAAGTGGAGCCCTTGACACAAACAGAAGATCGTCATGCAAGGTATGAAGCAAGGCAGGCAAATCGAGCAGAACCAAACGTTGTTCCAGAGGAAACAGCTGCCGCTGAGCTACATGACACGGACGATCCACCTGCCTTGCTGCCTGAAACACCTCAACCAGGACCTGTATCTTCAAGTGTGGCATGCCAAAAGGACCCCACTAATTTGGAAGAAATGGCACTGTGCATCCAAATGCTGGAGAAGAAGTTGTTCAAGCAAATCAGAGACAATGATTGACTTACACGCTTCTACACGGGATTCCCATCATATGTAGCGTTCAATGCCTTTGTTCTGTATATCCGGAAAAAGACGCGTTTGGTTGCATGAAATGCTAAGCAGACTGGTGACACCACAACACCTCATCGTGGACCAAGGGCATGGCAGACCATTCCAGTCCATGACCAGCTCCTTGCTGTTTTGGCTCGGCTGCGCATTGCTGCTCCTGCCCTTGACAATTGTGTACGGATGGGCGTTGCAGAGGCCATGTACAGCAGATTCTTTGCCACGTGGATTCCTTTCATTGCCGCAGAGTTGAAACTACTGTTTCCTTTCCCATCACGGCAGCAGGTGAATGACTGGATGCCGAGGTCCTTCAGGAAGCACTATCACACCCGGATTATCATTGATTGCTACGAGATTCATAGTCAGCGGCCGTTTGGTTGAACCAGTCCGTCACCTTTACCGACTACAAAAGCAGAAACACTTTCAAAGTGCTTATCGGATGTACACCTGCTAGGTATGTGAGCTTTTTGTCTGATGTGTTGCTGACAATGACATTACGTTGCGGTCTGGGCTTCCGGATGTATTGGACAAGGGTGACATGGTTATGGCTGATCGTGGATTTGATATCCAGAAAGCAATTGCCAGCAGAGGTATCACTGTCAATGTCCCACCAAAGCTCGGATCCAGAAAGAAAATGTCAGCTGGTGAGGTGGAGAAGACGCGTAGAATTGCAGAGCTACGGATGCACGTAGAAAGGTGCATCAGAAGAGGCCGTCGGTTGAAGGTTCTGAATCGTGTGTTTCCTCTCAGCATGTACGATTTGGTGTCGGATATGAATGGTGTATGCATGTATTCGACCAACTTTGATATTCCTCAAGTAGAGAATTGATCTCCTAATGTGTGTACATCATCACAAGGATTACCGGACTATGCTACTGTACTACTATGCGTTTTTCTCTCTATTTTATTTGAATTTACTGATAACGAACTAGGCAGGCACAGTGGGATAGTCTGACCATGACGAAACAGAGGGTACCATGTTCAAGTCCTGCTTGGAAGCGGAAGGATTTTTCCTGCCATGCTGCGACCCACAATTAATTGGGAACTCGTGGCCAGGTGCGAGAGAAGCACGAATGCAGCGAATGGGATTTTCGGTCTTTGACCACTTTGTGGTGGGTCTGATCTACTCACCTCCCACCACTTAGGAGCTGCATCTGCGCCTTGATCCATGGAGGGCGGTGGCGATCATACAGATGCGGAAAACTCGGCCTCCAGCCGAGTCTCACGCGAACCGAGATTTATTTAGTTTAATTTTTTTATTAATTTTTACTAGGGGTGAAACGAGTATCTATTTTGACCAATCGATCATTCATTCATAATATTCGATCGAGTATCCGATTATTTCGAGTATTTTATCAAAATTCAAAAGCGCTAGATTTGTGAGTTCTCGACCAATTCGGAAGAAATTATCTGTGAACATAGAACAAAAGCCGCCAACGTCTTGTACAGAGTGTAAAGTAACGATTTTCACCAGTACTTTCATTATCTCATAACAAACTAACGTTACTTGCCGTGGTGATCGCATCGTCCAAGTCATAAAATACTGACTCAAAGGCATGCATAACGCATGCATACCAGTCGATGAGCGGTACAACAGAAGTGTTTGAAAAAATAGAATGCCAATACAAAAAAATACAAAAAAACCATTGAGTGCAAAATTTCGAATACTCGCTCGTTTGAAATTTTCGAACGAATACTCGAATATTCGAACTAATCGTTTCACCCCTAATTTTTACTGATAAGAATGGACTGCGGATGGAGAGCCAAGGATTAATTTATAGAAAAGAAAAAGTACCAAAGAACTACACGTTATGCTATAATGTCCACTAACACCACCAGTTACTAAACAATCAGCATCTTTGAGCCCCACAAGGCGTGTGGAATGTTGCTTTGCGTCCTTGAATCGTGGTTTGACCGTATTGTCCAATGGCCTTGCCAGTATCGTCATCGACATGCCTGAACATCCGCCAACGTCCTTCACAGCTGAGACTTTCAGCTCGTGCTTATCTTGGTTACGCTCACCTTCCTCTCCTTATGTTATTTCTAGGGCTGAAACGATTATACCGAATAATCGAGTACTCGTTTGATAACTCTAACGATCGAGCAATCGTTTAGATTACCGACTACGATTATTTTGCGCTTTTAAATTTGTGTCCAGAAAGTACTGTAAACCCTCGTTTTGTGAAGTTTGAATCAGTTTCCGCTGGGAGTATGCAGTTGCCAGGGGTATGGTTCGTGTTCTGAGGTTAAATTGACTTCAAAACTGCCATGTTTCGGAGCTACCCTTTCACTAATGCAGATCTGTTGGTATTATGAAGGCATAGTTTGTGGAAACAGAGTAATGTTTGCGCAGAATTATAACACTATTTGCTAACGATTATAATCGATTGCTCGATCGTTAAGCTTAAGTCAAAAGTAATCGATACTTAGCAACGCGAAAGTTCGAACTTTCGATGGCGGTGATATTTCGCGAAAATTATTTCGAAAAAGGAAACATGGTGATGTTTAGCAACGCGAAAGGACGTTTTCTCGAAATTATTTGTACCGCACCGTATATGCAGCTCAGTGTCAAGCAGGTGCTGTAAATTTACAACTCCCTGCTGTCAAGTGTGTACTGAGGAAAGAGCAAATAACTTTTGCAAATCACTGCAACTTCACGTCTAAGTTTTCGAAGTTTCGAGCTTTGTTTCTGTACTCATTCCCAGACTCGAATTTTCTTTCGAACTTTCGCGTTGCTAAACGTCCCTATTCTAAGCACAGCATTTCTAGGATTTCTAGCAACATGTTCCTTCAATCCAGTCCGAAACGAGAGAGCTTGGAAGCTCAGGGCCCTGCGCTATGCTTTGTTGCCTAGCTCATCGCGCATGTTGTTAGAACTGATGGAAATGCTTTTTCCTTTGATTAGCTACATCATTGTATTGCAAAAACGTTTCAATGAGATACTGAAGTACAAGTAACGTCTTCTGCATAGCTATGGGACCGGCGCTGACTCTGCCGATCACGGACGTTCTGGAGTCGACGGGATGTCTGTCCTGACGTTTTCTGGGACCGGCGCTGACTCTGCCGATCACGGGCGTTCTTCTTCTTCTTCTTATTATTATTATACTGACGGCAACTAACATCCATTCTGATCGCATTTACTCGTCTCCCTACTTCGTATTTCTTTCCAGAAAATCTCCCCATACAGCAGGGAGTCGTTTACATAATATGACTCCCTGCTATACATCTACATGACTGTAGGGAGTCGTAAAATACCGGGAGGCGACACGCCACACATTTCACGATCCGAGGATTGCCGCACTCGACCCGCGAAATTTGAAGCGTGATTGAAACGTCGTCGTCATCTTCTTTTTCTCAATTGTTTTTGCTATATGCTTCGAGGCTATTCTGGATCTCCAGAGCGAAAGCTGGTTGTTTCTAATACGTACCACGCATTACCTTAGGTTGAGCCGTGGCTTTTAATTTTTTTTTGGAAGTTCACTGCTTTGGAGACGACGGAATGTCAAGGTAAGTTATTCACGAAATGTACTCAAATTTGAATTGAGTCAATGCGAATGACACCCTGTTTTCGGAATAGTTCTCCACTAAACACACCATGCCCATGGCCCCTTCATGTTGTCCAAGTTCCATTCTAGGTTTGTGTGAAGTTTCGAGATGAAGTTCGACGATGTACTCACCTTTCCATGGAAGGGAAAAAAAAGTAGCATATCAAACAGAATCCATGCAGTATTTGATGCCACTATCCTCATTCTTCTGCATTCAAAGTGTTTCACATCTATATGGCCCATGAACTGCAAACAATATTTGTCATTTCTTAACTGTTCATAGCTGTTCATAACTGTTCTGAACACATTGCCTTCAGGAAATGTAAGGCCGAGTCGCCTCACCGACTGAGCAAAGTTCTCTGCGACGAAAGTCACACTATCGGCGAATGCACTCAAGGTGAATACCCGTCAATATCCTGTATACTGCTTGTACCGCTTATCACAGTAGCATACACACAAGCACACATACACATACACACACACACACACACACACACACACACACACACACACATGCATGCTCGTGCACACACAAGCGCAAAATTCACATATCACTGGTTCAGTTGTTTTTATCTGTGTGGTATTTTGTCTTATACAGAGCTTCCGAGCCACGCCGAGTCACCTGACCAACTGAAGAAGGTTCTGTGCGACGAAAGTCACACTATCGGCGAATGCACTCAAGGTGAATACCCTGTGGACTGCTTATACCACTTATCACAGAAGCACACACACACACACACACACACACACACACACACACACACACACACACACACACACACACACACACACACACACACACACACACAAGCGCAAAATTCACATATCACTGGTTCAGTTGTTTTTATCTGTGACGTATGGTGTCTTATACAGAGCTTCCGAGCCACGCCGGGCCACCTGAATTCTCCAAACAAGGCTGAAGGCTTGTCACGGCATCCTTGCCAAATAAAGGTATAAGCTGCAGCAAGTTGTCGTTGCGACACCTTGCTCCTTCCAGCTCACGCCGCACGGCCACCAAGCACCAACCACCATGGTACTTTTCAGCAAGGTGAGACAAATTGTCAATCACCGGTTCGGGGATGGCTTCAGCAGCTTTGGATGGTGCTATTGACGCTTTCCTGATAGCAGCGGCAGCCGTGGCATGCAGGTAGCTTATCAGATTCGCTAGCACTGCAGATGTAACTTCCAAATCTGAAGAAGAGAAAAGAAAAAGACAACATATAAGGACTGGTGGTTGCAGAGACTGTACTAGTATTCAAAAGCCAGCGTTTGCATACCTAGTCTGCATACCTAGTCAGAAGCCAATTTTTTTCCAACATGCATGCAAAACGCACTGACCTTCACAATTGATTTTCACTTCGGGAATAGCTGTTGCGATGACGGACAGCATTTGTTGCCATGCTTGCGAAATATCAGCACCCTTGCATGCCTTCAGCTGGCACACTTCCTGGCGTAGCAGATTTGCAGTACCTGATGCCTTGTGTAACCGTGTCATAATAACATGCAGGAATGACTCCGTCGCCTCAGTAACACTCGCCTGTCTCATTGTCAGCAGTTTGCAAATTCCATGGATCACTGCACCTTCCATAGGCCTGTACACCATGATGGCACTACCACTCTTACATCGATCTGCACATAGACAAAGTATGGTTTGAGGATGGAGGTTTACATCATCTACGGTGATGATACATACTAGGTACACAAGTAAATTTTCAGGACTTCAATAAATATCCTGTCACAGTGAACAGACAATGCATCGTGGGCAGACTAGGATGAAAAGGATGGTGTCGACCACCTAATTTATCGGGTCAGTTCGGGCACTTAGGTATGCTACAGATTATACATTCGTGTCCACAAGGAAGAGACAAAAACATGCAAACGAAAGAATCTCACCTGTAGCCCACAGCTGAACATCCCCACAACTCAGGTCACCAAGTGAATACGTGGCGTCATCTACATCTTCCACGGTGGACTCATCACTTTGGCAGTCATCTCTGTCAAGCTCCATCATCCTTTACTTCGAAGGCCAAGGCACAAAGTATTATTACTTAGAAAAACAAAACGAACTGCTGACACTGGATTCGTTGTGTGCAGGATAATTTTATTGAGTTTTCAAATTTTTTGGACCAAACAGCGAACGCGTCCTTTTGCATGACCTGCGCCGCTTTGACCTCATGGGAAGTCCCTCGCCATGCAGCGCGTGAGGTCTCAGCACTCGTGCCCGAGCTGAGGCAATCATCCGACGCGGTTGTGCATCTCGTGTCG